>NC_045778.1:75831947-76131947 GCF_008692025.1 Phocoena sinus | reverse complement strand
ATTCAGAACTTGCCACCAGAAAGTATGTTGATATGGCATATTGACTGTTTTGACTTAAAGACACTTGAAAAAAGACAAATCCAAAGCAACAACACACTCACGTGCACTCTGACCTTCTTTCTTTTTCTTAAAAACAGGAGATAAGTTGCCATTGAAATGCATCCTCCTGATGCCAGACGGAAATAACATCCTTGTCATCAGGACATAAAGTTGAGTCCAGAGAATTCTATACACAGAGACCTTGGTAAAATAATTCTAATTATCTTGTCTTCCTCACACAGTGTAATTACTTTTCCACCGTTGTTTCTCTTTGTTGAAACACATATAAAAGCAAGTAGGTTTCCCAGTTTGGGGGGTTTCCAGTTCTTATGAAGTCTCTCCCCATGTCATGTAAAACTTGCATTAAATAAACTTGTATGTTTTCCTCCTGTTGAGTTGTCTTCTGTCAACTGAAGCCGCAGCCCTGCCGCATAAAACCCTAAGAGGGTAACCATAAGCTTTTGCCCCCCCACAACCACTACAAGCCAAACCTAATTCCAGTTCAGCAGCCTTTGTCTCCAGGGAGGATGTCAATCTGCTTCCCTGTGTTAGAGAAAAGAGTCAGGCACGTTACAGATGCAGTTACAAACTGAGAGCAAGTGCAAGGAAAAGCCCTGGGCCTCATCCGACTGCTCTCCGTTCCCGCAAAGCGCAGCCCCAGGGTGGGCTCAGTGCCCGCGGCTTTGAGGAGGCAGCCCGTTTGCAGTTTCCAGCTGGTCCTCCAGAAAAGGGCAGACAACTCCCAAATGGCTTCTTCTCTCTCTGAGCTAGAGCTTCCCTCCACAGAGAAGTCAAAGCAGGACTAGCCTTCCTTCCAGGAATCTCTTCCTGAAATGGACATCCTGTTAGAACGGGGTCCTGTGACTCCAGCCACCAGGGGCCCTTCCCCACTAGACACTTTCCCTTTCCCACTTCTCCCGCAGGCAGAGATGTCCCTGTGCTCACACACTGGAGAGTGAACATCAGTGGTGCTGGCCTAGCTCCTCACATGGAAGACGTTATCCAGCCCACGCCAGATGTGTGCGTGCACACACACACACACACGCACACACACGCACGCACACACACACACGCACGCACGCACACACACACACACGCACGCACACGCACGCACGCACACACACACACACACACACACACACACACGCACACACACACGTCGTGAAGGCCCATATGCTTTTGTAACTCAGGGTTTTGATCCAGTCCTGAGTAAAACCTGAGGTCTTCTCACCCATCTGGTCTTGGCCTGTAGAGACCAAAAAAAAAAAGACCAGACACTAACCTGAGCTAAGGGCCGTCTCCCAGATCCTGTGTCCGGGGCATCAAGGCAGGTAGCAGCCACCTCGGTTGCTGCACTTCGGCCTGGTCTGCTGCCTGCTTCTCCATCCTGTCTGCTACATTGCGTGGTTGTCATGGGAACCTAGACCCCAGCTCCCCGCTAGCCCTGCTGCCCAAAGTTTAGGTTGACCAACCCTCCTGGTTAGTCGGGGAGCAGAGGGGATTCTCAGGACAAGGGGCAGAAGTGCCAAACCAAGAAGGTCCCAGGAAAATAAGGATGAGTGGTCCCCTCCCAAACCAGGGTGATATAAATGAGGCTCCAGCGGCCAAAGGACAGGGGACAGAGGTTTTAGTGGTCAGATGGCCAACCGCATGCAGCGGTGTCAAGCAGGTCCCCTGTCAACCTAGCGGGAGATGCTTTCACACAGATGTTAAAGGCTCCAACTTCCTGTACGTCCTGACCCTCCACCAAGTCTACTCCACACTTCACACCTCACGGGAGGCCCTGTGGGAGGGAGCGGACATGTCATGGGTCATTGCGGGTCTCTGTCGAGAGTTTTCTGTCCTGTTGCCCCCATGAGCTCCTGACATTTCACCCTCTCAGCCCACACCCCAAGCTTGACACCACCCCAGGCCCCTTGGGCCAACCTCAGCCCTCCTACAACTACCTGCTCCATCGAGGACACGTACAAGAAGGGAATGTGCCCAACTTTGCCTCTCATGCCCTGCGTACGGAGGCTGTAATGGGTCCAGGGAGGAGAGGCAGGTTGATGTGGGCGTGGCTGTCTGCCCATCACAGCCGCCTTGCCCGTGAAGACCCCCAGGGGCTGTGCGTGGAGGATGCGGTGAAGCTGTCTCAGCCCCATCTGTCCACTGCTCACTCCGCACTCTTCTCTGCCTCAGGGGCATGACAGGGCAGGGCCCCGTGGCCTTTCTCACTCCTTGTGGGAGCCCACGTTACCTGTCTACCTAACATGAAGGGATTAGTGCTTAGATGTGACGCTGGAAACAGTGACCGAACCGACACTTGCTTTGAAAAAGTTCTTTATTTGGCTTGTCCTATAATAAGAAAAGGCTAAGATATACACCACAGGCCAAAGAAGCTGGTTCATGAAAAGTCAGAAAAGAAATTCTATCTAGAACATGCGCTGCTGCTTCTAGTGTGTGGCTCACTGCCTCACGTGGGATTCTAGGTTCCAGCACCTGCTTGCCTGACATTTTGTCCCAGCACCAAGTCTGCGTTTCTGGGAAAACCTGCTCCCATCTTTCTCACCCCCTCCTCCACCACCCACCACTGTGCACCTGGGCCAGAGTTGGGTGCTCTGTGTGCCAAGCTCTGGACACTGGTTTCTTCCCTCCTCTCACGGGCTCCAGAGCATGGGGGCCTGTGTCTGAGCACTGCGCGTTATCTCCTGCTTCACATCCTAGAGCTCAGACGCTGGCCATGGGCAGCACGGGTGCTCCTCCCCAATGTGAAGGCTGCTACAGCCAAGAGCACGACCAGGAAGACCCCAGCAAGGATGGTGGTGCTGTGGTAGCTCCCCTGGGCGCTGGTCTTCTCTTCCAGGTCAACCTCTGGCTGGTCTGGGAAGGAGAGGGGAGAGAAGTAAGGACGGGGTTCCGAGGGCAGGGTGATGGCAATCAGAACTGTTTGGTGGGCGGGGAAAAGAAGGGAGAAAAGAGTGCCTTTCAGGAAAATGAGGTCAGACCCCAAAGAGCAGCTGAGTGTCAGCCCTGGCAGATTTCACAGTGTCTTGTCAGCCAACAGGAGCAAAGGTTTGTGAACAGGAAGTCAGAGCTGGCCTTTGGCATAAGATCTGGCTGAAGGCTCCCGATGGATGGGAGGAGAGTGAGTTGGGGCATTTGAGCCCATTTGGGAAATGGGCACAAAGGTCCCAGCAAGAGGGACACCGGACTTAAGCTAGCGCAGTGTCGGTGGGAAGAGAAGGGAAACGAGAGACATGAGCAGAGTCCCCATCGGCCGCCTTTGCCCCTCCCTCTGCCCTGCCTTCCTTCTCTCTTGTAGCTCCAGCCCCCGTGGTGGGTACCATGCAGGTGACTTATGGCCGCACTGTGTCCCCTCCCGCTGGAATGGAAGCTCCTCCGGGCAAGGATTTTGATATATTTAGTTCTCTGTCTCCTGGCACATAATAGGTCTTCCAAAGATGCCTGGAATGTTGCAGATGGGAGGAAAGAGCCTGGAAGCAAGCCAGACTTCCAGGGGAGGGCCTGGATCTGGGCCCTGAGGGGAGAGAGCTGTCAAAGATCCTTGTGGGGTGAAGCCTGTGACTGCGGGAGGATTTGTGACTCTAGCGCCGCCCCACATCTGCCCCTGTCACCAAGGCCACCACATTTGTTGACCTGGCCCGGCCTGGACCAGAAATCATGGGAATCCCTCGGCAGACATTTCCTCACCCACATGCACAACAGAACAGCACAGTGGGAAATCTGCTCCCCGTTCTAGATGGGGAAAATGAAATGGCTTTTCCAGGATCAACCCCTTGGAGCCGTGAGAATAAACCAGTCCTGCCTGGACCTACACGGCCCTGCCCAGACCCTGATTGCATGAGCTTCTCCAGGGCTACAGTTTGTCATCATCATTATAAGTAATAATGTGACGATTAATGTTAACATTGGTGACAATAACGATAGTAGCAAAATCACCGCTCTTTGCAGCCAGTGGCTTGTACCCGGCAAGGGCCAGAGCTGTGTAACTAACAGTATTCTGTGTAACGCCCTCAACAGTCCTGAGAGGTGAGTGTTAACGCTTTTGTTTTACAGATGAGTGTGAGGTTGGGTATTCAGAACCCAGAGGGTAAAACTGTCAGGTGTTCCGTGTCCCACATTAGAACTGTCTTGACCAAACCCTACACGCGCATCCCCCATAGACCAGAAGCTCTTGGAAGAAGGTGAGAACCAGGTCTAGCTCCACTTCATATCACCCAGGGTAGCACAGGAGCCCTATTCGAGGGGAAACGGGACACCCATGGAAGCAACGCAAGTCCCCATGGTGCACGGGCCTGGGCCCCGGCAGATGGCGGGGTGGGGAGATGGCCACCTACCCAGGCTCCTCTTCTCAGCATGCGGGACCTGCAGCTGGATGGGTCCCAGGGCGACATCCACCTTCTCCTGGTAGGAGCCCACACCCCTCTTGGCCCTCACGATGCAGCCTCTACTGCAGCGGGACGAGGCGTCGTACGCCCTGCACACGACCATCTTGCACTTCAGGTACACGGAGGGGAAGCGGCTCAGGAAGCGGAAGGAATTGAACTTGAAGCGGAGGACGTTGGGTGAGGGCTGGTGGTAGGATCGGTAGGTTTCATCCTTCACACACCTGGAGGAGGAGAGGAGGCACCGTCAGCTCTCAACAAGGCACTGCACTCCTCGTGCCACCCACCCCGTGGGCTGTGCACCCTCCTCAGAGGGTGGCGGTCAGGGGACGGCCTGCTGCCTTCACAGCCTTCCTTGTGGACCACCTGCTTGGCATGCTCTTTGTGCGGCACCCCATCTCCTCCTTCTTGTTTAATCCTTCCAACAGGCTGTGATATGGGCTTCACTACGCTCATTTGATGGCTGCAGAAACTGGCTCAGAGAGGTGCTATTGCCTGTCCGGAATGATGCAGCTGGGATGGGGCAGAGCTGGCATCCCAACCTCCATGTCTTTTTTCATATTAAGGCTTGCCTGGAATTTAGTCACTCAGTCTAATTTTACTTTATAGCTAACCTGCTTGATGGCCACTCAGTTCTCCAGATGCCCAGAGGTGACAGCCTGGCTGGTTAAGCTGGAGCTACTGGGAGCCCAGTCTGCCTTCCTTGAGCTCTAGGGCTGGTTGTGTGCGAGTTATCAGGTAGAGGCTGAAGTCCACCCCATGAAGACACTCCTTACCCACTTCGGATGAGATCATAAGTCAAAGATGTAAAGTCATCGGGAGATGGTGACGCCACACAGGTGTCCACAAATAAGGCCAGGGAGGCGTTAGAATGGAGGATTTCAGCCTGAAGGTACAAATCCTGGTTCAGGCCCACATAGTATGGGCTGCTGGTCACGGGATATAAGAATGAAGAGGATGTATAAAAGGAAATGTTCATGTCAAAATTGCTGTACTGTATGTTCTTGACCTCGAGGCTGTCATTAGCAATGTACATCGTGTTAACCCAGGTGTTCTGGAGCATTTTGCAGCTGACGTAAATGTGGAGGTCCTTCCTCCTCTTGATGATGCCACTCGAAACAGCTGCTTTGAGGGAGTTGGAGTAGGTGATGGTATCATTATCCACCTGGGAGAGACAGGCAGGCGAGCAGTCAGGCAAACGGCACCTGCTAAGGGAATCTCATTGCTGCCTCGGGTGAGAATGAGACTGAAATGATGCTGCAAGTCTTCGGAACCTTCCCAGAACCACACAGAGACGGTACATGCCTATCACCACGGCTGCCGTTCCCTGGGATGGATACCCCTCACCGGCAAGACTCCCTCCTTTCTCACATCCCCTTTCCTCTGCCACGTGCTGGGGACCACAGTGTGTCGGTGCCTCCCAGGAGCTGCTGCTTATGGAAAGATGGGGGTGTCTGGATGACGCCCTACCCCTGCTGTATGACTAAGCTGAGTGTGGTCTCCATGGCTCAGGGCCCTTCTGGCTTGTTCTATTTCATTCTCACTCTTGCTGGGAGAAATCAGGGGAGGCAGTCGTGGGAGGGGCTAGTGCGATTCGTTTTCACTGTGCTGTTTGGATGGGTCAGTAGTTACTGCAGTTTGGTGTCTGAAGCTGCTGGAGCCTGAAGCAACAGAGATCCAGAGCTATGGCTGCGGCAGGTCTCTGACCTCTGGGGCAGGAAATTCCCCAGAGGCTCATATGGACAACAAGGTGGTGGTGGCGTGTGTAGGGGTTGGAGTGGAGGCCATGGCAATGCTGGAGCACTTCCCGTCACGCTTTGCTTCTCCACTCCCCAAACCATAGGACCATTTCCTGCTGTGCCTTTCATGAAGCAGCAAATTCATAAGAATGTTGGTCTCTCATGCTGTTTGATGTGCCTACCGTCTCATAAGAGTGACCTTTCCAGAGACAAGAGTCTCACACCTGGTGGTCTGTAAGCATTTCAAGGAAAGGGTGATGTCTAAGCATCTCTCTTTTCCCAGGGCTTGGTGTTAACTATAGCATCAGTAGCAGCAATAAAGATCCATGGAATGGAGGAAAGGTCCAGGGGACAGAAGTCCAGCAAAAGTACCTGTGATGAAAGAAGGATGGTGCCAGGAGCAACCAGCCCAAATGGCCAAGAGGACACAGGTGAGCGAGCGCCCCTGCAGGCCCCATGGTCATGAGCATCTGGCCGCAGGTGAGGTGAGCACAAGAGTAGCACCCCCAGGTGGAGACTGGGGGTGGTGCACTCTTTCCCTCCCAAATGCTGTGATGGTCCTAAGCAAACTTGTCCTTGCCTGGTACGAGTTCCCACCAGCCGTGGGTGCCTCTGCAAGAACAGGCACAGAAATAACACCGTAGTGGCCTAAATAGAAGCCCTAAAATGTAAGACAACCTTACTCTTAAAAAAAAAAAATAGGGGCTCCCCTGGTGGCACAGTGGTTGGGAGTCCGCCTGCCGATGTGGGGGACGCGGGTTCGTGCCCCGGTCCGGGAAGATCCCACATGCCGCGGAGCGGCTGGGCCCGTGGGCCACGGCCGCTGAGCCTGCGCGTCCGGAGCCTGTGCTCCGCGACGGGAGAGGCCACAGCGGTGAGAGGCCCGCGTACCGCAAAAAAAAAAAAAAAAAGCTTGTCACTGTCACTAAATGTCATATGACATTTAGTTATATACCCTGTCAGGAGCAAAAGTTCATTCCTTGCCATTTGGGAAATGAGACAAGTTCCCTGCTGAAGCCAGCACTTGTACAACTAAATATAATTATTCTTTAGAGCAGCATGTGTTGGAGAGGCTTTAACTTCATGTCTAAGGTTGCAAAATTCAGCTCTGAGTTTGTCCCTTCCAGAAAGACATGTGAAAAGAGAAAAGTTTAACAACTGTCTAAAGTGGTCTTGCCACCCTGGGACCCTTGCCTACTCTCTGACCGTGGGTTTCCCTTTTCTCCTGTCAGAGGGAGGCTCTGGCCTGCAGGGGGCGCCAGAGCCCGCACTTTGGACTCAGGTCTGGCAAAGGGCCTAGGATGGGCTCTATGCCTTCCATTCCTTCATGGGAAGTACACTGTATTTTCCGCCTTTATATTTTCTTTAAAAAAGCGGGGGGAGCTTTACACTGGAGTGCCAGTGGTTATCGCAATAAACCATATAAATGTTGCCACCTTGTTACTCCTTCAAAGACAAGCTGAGGTGCCTTCAATTGAACTCTGTATATTCACATGAAAGTGTTCTTGAATCCACATTTGCCTGTGGTTTCCGTGGTCAAGCTAGATTCTGAATGCACGCCAAACAGTGAAAGTGGGGGGCAGGTGTATTTCTTGATCATCAGAAGCTGTTCTGATTTTAAATTAAAATTCATTATTAGACGTCTGCTCAGTGTACAAGGCACTTGGGATGGAGTGGGAGTCTGGCAGACACGTCAACGGCTATCCCATGGAGACTCGGCCTCTTCCGCCTGGCGTCCCACTCCTGTGGTGGGGAGACCTTGCCCATTCAGACACACGAGCCAACGTTTGTCAGACACCCACTAAACGGGGCACCTGGAGGAGATGTAGACAGTCCCAGCTACGGATCATACTGTCCTGCCTTTGAATGCCGGCTCCACAGTTCATGACCATGTGGCCTAGGGCAAGTGGCTTAACCTCTGCAAGCTTCCGTTTCCTCACAATTAAATGGGAGTAGAAGTTGTCTCGAGAATTTTGAAAGTCTCGTGGAACTCTTAGTTCAGTGCCTGGCACGCATACTAGCCCTTAATGATATGATTATAAAGGCTTAGGCTCCACACCAGGGGCACTTGCAGTTGCATAGATGAATGAAACATTGGCCTGCCCTGGAGGCACGGTTTGCTGGGGGATACAGGTATTTAAGTAAGCAGAGGAATCAGAATGTAGCCTGTGCTACCCATGACCAGCCAGGTTAGAAGACCAGGGCTGGCCCGTGGCTTTGGCAGCTCCTATTGGAGTTGAAGGAACACAGATAGGAGGGCTCAGATGTCAGAGGCTCCAGGCTGCATATTTGGAACTGGGAGGGGTGGGTCACCTTTGGCAGACTGATTCCCACTGACTAAACTCAGGACAAACCAGAATCCAACACGATTGACTGACAGCGCGAAATGTAAAAGCCAGGTCGACTAGAACGTTTGCAGGGCGTGACCCATCTGTACCCTCTTCTGCGTGTAAGCCTCCCTGACCCACTCAGCTCCGATCAGAAGGAGCTCTGGTGTCTGTAGGGACTGTCCAATGGGAGCTGGGGGGCCACAGTGGCGACTGCAGACCCTCGGGCCCAGGCACCCACCTGTGGCTGACAGGCCCATCTGGTTAGCTAAACGAGTGTCCCCTCCCTCTCTCACGGTTCCTTGTGACCTTGCCAGGTAACGAACAGCATGCTCATAGCACCTAGCCGGGCACGCGGCAAATGTACGGTACGTCTTTGGTGACGGGCAAACCCTCTGATCGCGTGTGTCACACACATTGTACGTACTTGAGCCTTTTGTGCTGTATATTTATACTGCGGTCCTAAACCTAATAAAAATATTTGCACTGTGTCTGTTCCCTGACAGACAAAATCTTGAAGTGATTACTTAGGTGTCAGCCAAAAATTCAGAACTTAGAGTGCAGAGTTTTAAATGAATTTACATAAAATTAAATGCAACAACTCTAAGTTTACCATTCGGTGGGGTTTGACAGTAAAAGACTCAACACTCCCATTAATTCAAACAGCTCCATCCTGCCCCTTTGCAGGCAGTCCCCTCCCACCAGGTCGGCTCACTATGTACACAGATTTCATAGAAATGACATCACAGGGTGGGTAGTGCCTGGCTTCTTTCACTCAGTGCCACATTTTTGAGATTCTCAGAGTCTGGCATTGGCCCTACCGCTTCCCGGCTAAGTAGCTTTAAGCAACCTGCTTGACCCCTCAAAGCCCAGTCTCCCTGTTTTTCAAGCAGGATGACAATGAGAGGAGACTTGCATCATCTTGGTGGGGATTTGGGGGAGTTTGACACAGACTAATCTCAGTGTCTGCCACTTGTGGGGGACGGGATTAAGAAGTTTCCTGGGACATGAGACTTCTCCATGCTAAAATCTGTAAAGTCCCAGGTCAACCAAGACAACTGGTCACCCCAGGTGGTGACAGCTCAACAAATGATAGCTGCAGAGGCCAATTTACTGTGAAGCTAATGGAGGTTAAGCTTCAGGGCCCCCCTGCACAGGCTCTTCCGGGGCTCAGCAGTGCACTGGCACAGCCATGTGTTTTTGTAAGATTTCTAAAACTAAGATATGCTTGCATTCTTTCCATGAACGAGGCACCTGCCTCTCTTGCCCACCCCAACACCAACCTGTATCAGCTCCAGGCCCTTCAGAACCTGGAGCTGCCCCTGGGAGCTGCTATCGCTCTTGCCGAAGCGATAGCAGCCTGCCAGGCACCCTCTCTGGTGGACAATGTGGGAAAAACTCCCCACTGACTTTCCTTCCTTCTATTTGGACATGGCTGCAGCTATGTCATGGCACCAAGGGACGGATTTGTATCTTCAGCCCGATTACGTTCTGGTTATACCATCATCGTGTTTTCTGGGTCCCCAGAATTCAAAAAGCACAGCGCAGGGCACTGTCAGAAAGCTGGCTCAGCAGGAGGGAGAGGAAGAAGCTCCAGGCTTACCTGCTCGAAGGTGCCACAGCCAGAGTAGGGAACTGTGAAGGTCACCTGGCTTGAAGTAATCTGGGGCCGACACCGGTAGCTCCTGTTCCAGCCGGGAATGACAAGGTCCTTGGCAGAGTAACCCAGGGACTGGAGGTAGCCCACACTCACGCTGGCGCGCATGTGGTTCTGCAGGCAAAGCAGCTCTGGGGGCCAAGGGCAGACAGTGCGGTCAGTGTCAGCGCCCCCCCAAGCCCACAGAAAGGTGCAGAGATTGAGATGGCTGGCAGATGGTCTGCCTGCGGACACAGCTCACCACCGCGCCAGGTGCCCTGGGGCTCAAGTCAGTTTCACTCTCACGAGACCCCTTGAGGGCCCAGGGACTAGGATTTCTCTGATGGAGAAGTGAAGGCAGGGTGTGAAAAAAGCAAAATGTTTTGCTAAGTTGCCGCTTATCCATATAGTAAAGTAACGCTCGGGTTGAATCGAGGGGATGTCGGAAAATCAACATCCTTAGCTATGGACCTAAACATAGGTCCTTTAGCTAAGGGGCGGGTCAGTGCTTAAAATCCTGACCTCAGGACTTTAAAAGAGAGCCAGTACCTCACCTTGCCCGGCCCCTGGCCAACCTGTACATCGGTCCACTTAACAGCTCAAATCGTGGCCATCAGCCTCTGCTGGACGTGGCCGAGCGGCCAGCTCAGACCGTCTTCAGGCAGCAGCCGAATGTGCTAGATCTCAGGACAAGGTCACAGTGTCCCACACTCTGGGAAGGCCACAAGGCCTCAAGCCAGGTGCTCCCCTCTGCCCTTGACACTGACATCTCACTATCTGTTGAAAGCAACACCTTGCCCTTCTACTTCATCTCTGCTGACCACAGAAAGGCCAATGCGCCACCCATCGGCCATGTCTGGGAGCCAGAGTCCCAAGACCCACTGCCCTAGGCCCCTTTCTGCACCGGATCGAGCCTTGGTGACCTGAAAAGGCGGCCATCACTTCTCATCTCACAGCCATGGGATGGCTGAGCAGCAGGAGTCACTCTGAGGGGCCCCACCCAGACAGACGGGGACTTACTCGTGCTCCCAGGGGACAGGCTGGAGTAGTATTCAGCCTGGAACCCTCTCATCTTGATGCTGCCATCGCTGATGAAGCGAATGGACATGAAGTTGGATGACGAGGTGAAGGAGCCCCTTGCCCCATCACAAACCCGGGCGAGCAGAGGGGAGCTGTGGTAAGGGCCGTCAAACACTTCAATATAATCGTAGTTACAGCCGCCTTCAAGCCTGCGGAGACACAGCACACAGTTCTGGCTTCACTTTTTTTTTTTTTTTTTTTTTTTGCGGTACGCGGGCCTCTCACTGTTGTGGCCTCTCCCGTTGCGGAGCACAGGCTCCGGATGCGCAGGCTCAGCGGCCATGGCTCACGGGCCCAGCCGCTCCGCGGCACGTGGGATCTTCCCGGACCGCGGGGCATGAACCCACGTCCCCTGCATCGGCAGGCGGACTCCCAACCACTGCGCCACCAGGGATCTGGCTTCACTTTTAACCAGGATTTGATGCAGGGGGTCAGATCTCCGTGAGAGGCATCACACGTCTAACCAGAAACTGTGACAAAATTAATAATTGAAAGTAATCGATTTCTCTTTTTATTGAAGTATAGTTGATGTACAATATTTACAGTTATTATAAAATATTGGCTATGTTCCCTGCATTGTATTGATGCAATGTATCCTTGTAGCTTATTTTATACATAATAGTTTCTACCTCCTAATCCCCTACCCCTGGACTGTCCCTCCTCCAATCCCTCTCCTCACTGGTCACCACCAGTTTGTGAGACTTTCTTAAATTGGGCGGAGATTCATCTTCCCATGACCTCCATACATGGTTCTAGTCCTGCCTTTTGGGGTCACACATATGAGATCTACAGCCCCTCTCCTGACAGCCTTTTGCATCACATGAGAAAGGATCACATCCTACCTTAGACTTTTTCTTTGATCAAAAAGACCCCAGTTTCCCATAGAATTTTTTAAAATCCATGAATTCATAGTGATAGAAACAAATAATTGAACAAAAAAATACTGGGCAAGTCAAATAGCCTCTCTGCAGCTCAGGTTTCTTATTTACGAAGGTGAGATCTCCCTACCCATGTACACTGAAGAAAGCCGTCGTGAGGCTCAAACAATGTAATACGTGGAGAAGTGCTTCATAAGATGTCACAGATGGTGGTCATTGTTACTAAGACGCTGGCTCAGAACCAGTCACGGTCAACCTTCCTCCAAAGGATTTCATCCAGTCCCCACAATCCAGTGTGAATTGTAATGATGAAGAGATTAAAATAATATTGTACCTTTCTCAAAACCCCACACAAATTTCTAAGGCAGAGACTCCCAAGGCCACCGCAACCAAGAGAGAAAACTACTTTGTTCAGTGGTGGCTGTTAGAGGAGAAATTATGGACACCCCTTCCCAGGACTCTAGAAACTACTGGTGACTCGCTGTGGTCACCCCTCCTTGAACCAGTCACGTATCACTGTCATTCTGATGAAGCCTCCTCCACTTAAAACAAGGATTCCCACTCTTCGCTGGATGAGGAACAGATAACCTAACCTCTGCTGCAGGGATTTCTCCTCCTCTGCCCGAAACTCGCCCCAAAAAAGGAGGAAGTAGAGTGAAAAGGGTTCAGAAAAACTGGTGTGGTTGCTAACAGGATCCTTGTTAGTATTTCTCCTAACAATTATTATTATTACTATTATAATAAATATTGTAATAATAATAATTATCATTACTCCTAACAATAGTCCCACTGGATAACATTGCCCAAGTATTTTCATATATTTCTCTCTTGTGACCCTCCCAGTAACCAGCAAGGGTAGGAAAGCAGTTATTTTATTCTCCTCTCTTGAGGCTAAGGTGAATTAAGTGATTTCCCGTGGTCACACAGGAAATTAGTGACATAGGTGCAACTTGAAACCAGTTGCTCTGGTCCTGGTGCCACCTCTGTGCTCGGTCGAAAATGGAACCCATAAGAAGAAATGTCAACGGGGCAAACATCTCTCCTGAAGTGCTAGGTGCCGTTTATCCCCTTCTAAAGTGTCTGCAAGGTCCCTCGCACACACTTACTGGACGTCTCTGAAGACCAGAGTCACACGGTAGTTGTTTTGAACTTCGATGTCCCACACACACTTGGCATTGTTCGGATACTTCCCAGGGTAGAATGGGCTGAAAAAGCTCCCTGAAGGTTGGGACAGGAAGCCTCCACAGGAATAATTTGCTGTTGGGATAAAATGGAAATACTGATGACCCACAATGCACACTGCACAGTCACCTGGGGGAGATTTTTTTTTTTTTTTTTTTTTTGCGGTACGCAGGCGCCTCCCTGCTGCGGCCTCTCCCGTTGCGGAGCACAGGCTCCGGACGCGCAGGCTCAGCGGCCATGGCCCACGGGCGCAGCCACTCCGCGGCATGCGGGATCCTCCCGGACCGGGGCACGAACCCGCGTCCCCCGCACCGGCAGACGGACTCTCAACCACTGCGCCACCAGGGAAGCCCCTGGGGGAGATTTTTAAAACAATTCCCAAGACAGAAACCCACCAGGCGGTGCCTAGACCCCAGCTACACACTGATGGTCAGTGGGGCGCCTCTCCACAGAGACTGTCCTTAGGGAAAACATCTCCTCACCATTCTCCTCATCCCTCCCCGGTGTCCCTGTCACTGAGGAGAAGGGAAAGGGGACTTGTCGGGGAGCTCAGAACTTACTGGCTGGGCGGGTGGGGGTGTAAACAGGATCTGTTGACAAAGAGAAAACATAATGATCAGTTCCCTGGTACCCTTGACACAACTGTTGAGTCCTTGCTGGCTCTGTGCCTGGAAATGTGCCAACCCTGGGTTCACAGTGAATGCTGGATACAGGCCTTGCCCTCAGGGACCACACAGCCTGGAGGAGAGGATGGAAAAGAGCAAATCCCAGTGTCATGGGCTGGGACTGCGATGGAGCAAAGCTCCTTTGGCTCCTGACCCAGACTGAGCAGGGAAAGGGGGTTGGATAATCAGGGAGGCAAGCCAGAAAGGGAGAGAGGGTGTTCCAGGCAGAGAGAACAGTGTGTGCTGAGGAACCTAGGTGTACGTGGCACATTTGGGGAAGCTTGGTGTGCATGCAGCAGGGACAGGAGGGATGGCGGGAACTAGGAGAGAATTGTGCAGAGCCCTAGAGGTTGTCCTGAGCAGTGAGGATCTGTGACCAGAAGGCCCTGAGGAATCAGTCCCCGAGACTGGGACTGACCTTGGCATCTTGTGAAGATGCCCCTAGCTGCACTGCAGAGAATGGATCAGAGGGGAGGGGCAGCCTGAAGCTGCCACTGCTTCAGGAAGCCAGGTGGGGAGGAGGGGAGGGTGGGGACGGAGAGGAAAGGTCTCAGGGGTGGGGGGAGAGGGCGAGCTCAGCAGCAGCTCGAGAGCAGCCGGTCAGGAGATCTTGCTGATCACACACCGAGCTCAGAGCTGAAGCGGGCTCCAGCCAGCCAGCGCTGACCGGGGTCTAGTGTCCAAGGGGAGGGGTGGGATCTACACGGGGGGTGGGGGGGCAGCCTCGCCTAGGGACTGACCAGAGATCCGAATCTTAGGCTGGCCAGGCTACTAAAGGTCAAAGAGGAGCCTAAAGAGAGGCCCGGCCCTCCTGGGGCTGGGACATCAGCTGCAGGCATTGCCACGTGCCAGGAAAGGCAGGAGAGGCAAACGCTTTGGAGAGCGAGCACCGTGACTGCAGCTCGGGGACCAGCAGGCAAGGCTGGGGAGAAGGAAGCCGTGCCCTTTCGGTCAGGTGGAGAAATTTGATAGTTACTCTGAGTGGTTGCAGTTGATGGGTGCCACCAATCTAGAAAGAAAATGAAGTGATCTTAGGATATTGCTGGATAATTTTTTAATTCCATGGTCATCAGTTTGATGGAGAAAATAAATCCTTTTCCTTACTGCAGGACTTCTCAGAGCCTTGACCATTCCAATTTAGCACTGTGACTGGCCAAAAAGGGTCGGAGTATATAGCACTTCCCAACATACTTAGCACCAGATATTTTCTCTGTATCATAAAAATCATTTGAGGGATTGTTCTCAATGTGAAGCATTCTTTAACAGACAAACGTTTGTAGGAGTGTTCCTCGGCCATGTTTCTAGCATGGTCACAGTTCTCTATGGAATGACTACAAGTTATTTTCATTGGAAACAACCAGAAAACCAAACCTCTTCCCCCACAGCATGTCTGAATGAGTGCTGGCAGCAAGCAGTGGTAGGAGACCAGAGGGGCCCTCCAGCCAGAGATGAGTAACAGCCATAGTCGGGGGGACTCGGCTTATCACTAAAACAGATTCCAGAGTCCTCAGAGGGAAAGCACACCATAGGAGGAGGCTGCTCTTCTCCTTCTATTTCTGGAAACCCGAGAGGGTAGAATTCCGGAGAGGAGTCTTCGGTTGGGCTGAACTGACTCACCTGTGGTAGTAGAGTAGATTTCTGGGCCTGCAAGAAAGAGGAAACATGATCAGCCTCACCACCCAGTATGTGCTGAAACACACCTAGCAGGTTCCTGAGAGAGAGATGCTGAGTACCTGGCCCCTACCCTCCAGGGCGTGAGAAGAGCGGCCTGGGAGTTGTCCAGGAGAGCTGAATAGCAAACCTCAAACTCATATATCAGTCGCCACAATAAAAACGGTTTTGGGGGAATTTCTTGTTGCAGCCTGGATTCACCCTTCTCTGCCCTGGTGGTCCACCAAGGAAGGTACTACACCAGACCCAAGAGATTCAGAGACCAAGGAATATGGGTGATGCATTCAGGGAAACTGCCCATATTTCAGGGAAGTTCAGGGTGAGAGGAGCCCAGCACAAAGAGCCCTTTTCTGGAGAAAACCACACTAAAATTGAAGCTCAATGACTTGGAAGCCAACCTGAGCAGATGAAACTGGAGGCCACGTGGTGTCCAGAGTTGTGGGAGTTCCAACTGCTGTGGGAACTGCTCTACAGGCACCCAGACACAGGAGTCCAGGAAGCCCAACATCACTTATTTCCAACGTCAAGGTGATTAGCTCTGTGTCTAGATGGCAGAGTGGACCCAAACCAGTCCTCAGCCTCACAGCATTTATGGGCCCCCTGAGGCAGCCACACTGAACTGAGGGGATCCTAGTTCTAAAGTCCAAAATCCCATGTGTGAGATCTGTCAGGCCTGTCTGTAGGTGATGACAAGGCTGTGCCCGGCAGGCCACACAGGAGCCACTGCCCTGCGCACGGCAGACCTGCTGCCCAGACAGTGCATCCCAGTTCCCTGCAGGGGCTACTGTCCCGGACTCAGGAACCAATCCCTGGGCCACCTGCAGTCCTAGGCCATGACCTACATTCAGAGACCTCGTGACAGAACTAGCCTCTCTTGCCTCTGGCCTTGCACTGTGGCATATGGAGAAAAAGGGCTTCAAGTCAATTTCAGTTTGGTTCTTGTTGCCAATTCACCAGCTACATTGCCTGGCAGCTTGTCAAAGAGCTCATACTAATTCTTAGCAGAGTGACAAGGTGATGTAAGGAAGCGAGAAATGTAGAAAATGCTTTGAGAGGGGATCAGAGTGTCAGAAGGAAACCACGCCCCCAGAGAGGGACACCCAGCTTATGTGAGACCAACCTGAGCAGACGACACCGGCGTCCTCGCTGTGTCCACAGTTGTGTGTGTTCCAGCCTCTGTGAGGACAGCTCCACAGGTAGTTCTCATGCCCCGAGCAGCCCACGTCATCCAAGACGATCGGCCCTGAGCCCTGACCGTACCGGGCACTTCCAGGGGCCGACGTGGCCCAGCCACAGCCCAGCTGCCTGCAGACCACGTTGGCGTCGTTGGTGTCCCAGCCGTCGTCACACACGGTGCCCCAGGAGCCTCGGTACAGGACCTCGACCCGGCCCTGACACCTGTCACCTCCATTCACCAGCCTCAGGGCCAATCCTGATTCAGTTCCTGGAAGGAGACGGGAAAATGCACTCTCCTGTGTCTTCCGGAGGAACAGGTCCTGTGGACCGAACGCGATTCAGAATCCTTCCAGGGAAAGACTTCTGAGTTCAAGGTAATGTTTTCCTTCCTGAGGACCTGACTGAGCCCGGTCATCATCATTTTTCCCCACGGGGCTGTTTGATAGAACCCTTGGCAGTGGACAGAGGAACGCATGTTCTCTGATGGGTTCCCCACAAGGCCCAGCAATTCAGTGGCTGATCCCAGGCTTGGGAAGGAGGTGGGAAGAGGGGAAGCCCACAGCCTGAATCCGCAGGGACCACTGGGATGAACTTGAGCCCCTGTAGCAGGAGCCCAGCAGAGACAGCTTCCCAGACCCCGCCAAGGAACCACTTTCAGATGTTCACTCCCACATGGGAACCCACTGCATCAGGCCCAAGGTTATTCTGAAGACTACTTATCGCTGAGCACTCACTCATGTCATTTTCAAACCCCAAACTTAACCTGACTCTTGAACAAGCCGTGCACCCACTGAAAATCATCAGAGCCCATGGACATGAATAGGGAGAAGGCATCTATTGGTAGCAGGCTGTTCAGAGTCCTTCCAGGGCTTGTCAGCCGAAGGGCTAGAAAGAAAAGACTATCTCGCCTCCTGAGATGTATACCTGTCGCTGACAATTGCCCCTTGGCAGGAAGCAAGAGGACAGTGAAGTCCATAAACATAAGACAATAGAGGTAAGAAAAGTGCAGGGGAAAAGCTGTACTGGAACTTCTGGATCCAGATCTACTTCAAGACCGTCCTACCTCTTAGCTAAGGAAGTCATTGCGGCCCCAACTCCCACCCCCATCTCAAGAGAGTGTGAGCTGGGATCCGATCACTTGGCAACCAAAGCATTCTGAGTAATGTATGCCACAATTGGGAGGCGAAGGTTCTCCACAACTCTGGCACGCGAATGGAACCCTCCACATTACACGAGGTGCTGGGCTCAGAGGCTCAAAGCATGAGTCAGGAATAGCACCCAGGTCTGATGAGTGGAGTGTCTGCAGGATCCAAGTGAGGCTTACCATCGGCAGGAGCTGTGGGCGTCCACCAGCCTGAAGGAAAGCACAGCAGGATTAGAGAGAAGGTGTCTACAGTCAGGGTTGCTCTAGTGACCTGTCACTCACATCAGGGAATGTGGGGTCTGAGACTCTCCACTGCCTAGAGCAGGAATAGGCCTTTTCTGAGAGCCTGCCGTGAGCCAGATCATGCCCTCCAATGTCCATGGCATGGCGATGAGGCGCCCCACTCCACAGGAGCGATTAGCACGCTCTCCTGACTGAGTGCTCTCTGGGGAAAGTATCTGTTTTCGACTCCGCGGGGTGGGGGGACTCGAAACAGACCCGTTCCCCCTGCACACATAACTCTCGGTCTAGACAATGCTTTCAGGCAGAAATGAACCGAGGACGGTCCTCCCTGTCACCCAAAGCTCTGGGGAGACACTGTGTAGCCACAATGTCCTTAAATCGCTGAGCCAGACCCAAGGATCCTTGTGCTATGGCTCCTCTGGAAGCGTCTGCTCGCTCTAGAGTGACCAGGGCAGGTACTAAGAGGGGGCAAACATCCACTAGCCCCGCCAGCGGCTCCTGGCTGGAGTCTGTGGAGGTGGGTGGGGAGGGAGGGGACACCCCGGAGTCAAGAGGGACAGGACTCACCTGGCAGGGGCGTGGACTGGGTCCCGGCACCTGGGACAGAGAGAAGGCAGATCAGACACCTTGCACACAAGGGGCACCACAGGGGCAAAGGGGGACGGCGCTGAGCAGGTGACACGCTCAGTCCATGCCTGAGCCCTGCCACGCGAGGTGGGACCTCTGCCATCCTCACCCCCCAAAGAGGCTCCTCCTGAGAGGTCCAGGCAGCCCAGCATCCCTTATTTCCAATGTCAAGGTGACTGATTAGCTCTGTGTCTAGATGACCGAGTGGACCCACACCAGTCTTCAGCCTCACAGCATTTATGGGCCCCCTGAGGCAGCCACACTGAGGGGTCCTCGTCTAATTCAAAATCCCATGTGTGATTATTCCGGCCCGACCGTAGGTGATGACAAGGCTGTGCCCGGCAGGCCACACAGGAGCCACTGCCCTGCGCACGGCAGACCTGCTGCCCAGACAGTGCACCCCAGTTCCCTGCGGGGGATACTGTCCCGGACTCAGGAACCAATCCCTGGGCCACCTGCAGTCCTAGGCCATGACCTCCATTCAGAAACCTCGTGACACAACTAGCCTCTCTTGCCTCTGGCTTGCACTGTGGCATATGGAGAAAAAGGGCTTCAAGTCACTTTCAGTTTGGTTCTTTGTGCCAATTCACCATCTACATTGCCTGGCAGCTTGTCAAAGAGCTCATACTAATTCTTAGGCAGAGATGACAAGGTGATGTAAGGAAGCGAGAAATGTAGAAAATGCTTTGAGAGGGGATCAGAGTGTCAGAAGGAAACCACGCCCCCAGAGAGGGACACCCAGCTTATGTGAGACCAACCTGAGCAGACGACACCGGCATCTTCGCTGTGTCCACAGTTGTGTGTGTTCCAGCCACTGTGAGGGCAGCTCCACAGGTAGCTCTCGTGCCCCATGCAGCGCATGTCGTCCAGGACGATCGGCCCTGAGCCCTGACCGTACCGGGCACTTCCAGGGGCCGACGTGGCCCAGCCACAGCCCAGCTGCCTGCAGACCACGTTGGCGTCGTTGGTGTCCCAGCCGTCGTCACACACGGTACCCCAGGAGCCTCGGTACAGGACCTCGACCCGGCCCTGACACCTGTCACCTCCATTCACCAGCCTCAGGGCCAATCCTGATTCAGTTCCTGGAAGGAGACGGGAAAATGCACTCTCCTGTGTCTTCCGGAGGAACAGGTCCTGTGGACCGAACCCGATTCAGAATCCTTCCAGGGAAAGATTTCTGAGTTCAAGGTAATGTTTTCCTTCCTGAGGACCTGACTGAGCCCAGGTCATCATCATTTTTCCCCACGGGGCTGTTTGATAGAACCCTTGGCAGTGGACAGAGGAACGCATGTTCTCTGATGGGTTCCCCACAAGGCCCAGCAATTCAGTGGCTGATCCCAGGCTTGGGAAGGAGGTGGGAAGAGGGGAAGCCCACGGCCTGAATCCGCAGGGACCACTGGGATGAACTTGAGCCCCTGTAGCAGGAGCCCAGCAGAGACAGCTTCCCAGACCCCGCCAAGGAGCCACCTTCGGATGTTCACTCCCACATGGGAACCCACTGCATCAGGCCCAAGGTTATTCTGAAGACTACTTATCGCTGAGCACTCACTCATGTCATTTTCAAACCCCAAACTTAACCTGACTCTTGAACAAGCCGTGCACCCGCTGAAAATCATCAGAGCCCATGGACATGATTAGGGACAAGGCATCTATTGGTTGCAGGCTGTTCAGAGTCCTTCCAGGGCTTGTCAGCTGAAGAGCTAGAAGAAACAGACTCTCTCCCATACTGGGATCGAGACCTGTGGCTGACAACTGCCCCCTGGCAGGAAGAGAGCTGACAGTGAAGTCCATAAACATTAGAAAATAGAGGTAATAAAAGTGCACGGGGAAAAGCTGTACTGGAACTTCTGGATCCAGCTCTACCTGCAAGACCGTCCTACCATCTGACCTATGGAAGTCATTGCGGCCCCCACTCCCACCCCCAATCTCAAGAGAGTGTGAGCTGGGATCCGATCACTTGGCAACCAAAGCATTCTGAGTAATGTATGCCACAACTGGGAGGTGAAGGTTCTCCAGCAACTCTGGCACGCGAAATGGAACCCTCCACATTAGACGAGGTGCTGGGCTCAGAGGCTCAAAGCATGAGTCAGGAATAGCACCCAGGTCTGATGAGTGGAGTGTCTGCAGGATCCAAGTGAGGCTTACCATCGGCAGGAGCTGTGGGCGTCCACCAGCCTGAAGGAAAGCACAGCAGGATTAGAGAGAAGGTGTCTACAGTCAGGGTTGCTCTAGTGACCTGTCACTCACATCAGGGAATGTGGGGTCTGAGACTCTCCACTGCCTAGAGCAGGAATAGGCCTTTTCTGAGAGCCTGCCGTGAGCCAGATCATGCCCTCCAATGTCCATGGCATGGCGATGAGGCGCCCCACTCCACAGGAGCGATTAGCACGCTCTCCTGACTGAGTGCTCTCTGGGGAAAGTATCTGTTTTCGACTCCGCGGGGTGGGGGGACTCGAAACAGACCCGTTCCCCCTGCACACATAACTCTCGGTCTAGACAATGCTTTCAGGCAGAAATGAACCGAGGACGGTCCTCCCTGTCACCCAAAGCTCTGGGGAGACACTGTGTAGCCACAATGTCCTTAAATCGCTGAGCCAGACCCAAGGATCCTTGTGCTATGGCTCCTCTGGAAGCGTCTGCTCGCTCTAGGGTGACCAGGGCAGGTACTAAGAGGGGGCAAACATCCACTAGCCCCGCTAGGGGCTCCTGGCTGGAGTCTGTGGAGGTGGGTGGGGAGGGAGGGGACACCCCGGAGTCAAGAGGCACAGGACTCACCTGGCAGGGGCGTGGACTGGGGTCTGGCAGCTGGGAGAGAGAGAAGGCAGATCAGACACCTTGCACACAAGGGGCACCACAGGGGCAAAGGGGGACGGCGCTGAGCAGGTGACACGCTCAGTCCATGCCTGAGCCCTGCCACGCGGGTTGGGACCTCTGCCATCCTCAACCCGCAACGTGGCTCCTCCTGAGAGGTCCAGGCAGCCCAGCATCCCTTATTTCCAATGTCAAGCTGATTATCTCTGTGTCTAGATGACCGAGTGGACCCACACCAGTCTTCAGCCTCACAGCATTTAGGGGCCCCTGAGGCAGCCACACTGAGGGGTTTAGTTCAAAGTCCAAAACCCGTGTGAGATCTGTCAGGCTTGTCTGTAGGTGGTGACAAGGCTGTGCCCGGCAGGCCACACAGGGGCCACTGCCCTGCGCACGGCAGACCTGCTGCCCAGACAGTGCATCCCAGTTCCCTGCAGGGGCTACTGTCCCGGACTCAGGAACCAAACCCTGGGCCACCTGCAGTCCTAGGCCATGACCTACATTCAGAGACCTCGTGACAGAACTAGCCTCTCTTGCCTCTGGCTTGCACTGTGGCATACGGAGAAAAAGGGCTTCAAGTCACTTTCAGTTTGGCTCTTTGTTCCAATTCACCAGCTACTTGCCTGGCAGCTTGTCAAAGAGCTCATACTAATTCTTAGCAGAGAGATAAGGTGATTTAAGGAAGCGAGAATTGTAAAAATGCTATAAAAGCGATTTAGAATGTAAGAAGGAAACGACTCCCCCAGAGATGGACACCTAGGTTATTTGAGACCAACCTGTGCAGACGACACTGGCATCCTCACTGTGTCCACAGTTGTGTGTGTTCCAGGGGTTGTGAGGGCAGCTCCACAGGTAGCTCTCATGCCCCGAGCAGCCCACGTTATCCAGGACGATCGTCCCTGAGCCCTGACCATACCGGGCATTTCCTGGGGCCGACGTGGCCCAGCCACAGCCCAGCTGCCTGCAGACCACGTTGGCGTCGTTGGTGTCCCAGTCGTCGTCACACACGGTGCCCCATGAGCCTCGGTACAGGACCTCGACCCGGCCCTGACACCTGTCACTTCCATTCACCAGCCTCAGGGCCAATCCTGATTCAGTTCCTGGAAGGAGACAGGAAAATGCACTCTCCTGTGTCTTCCGGAGGAACAGGTCCTGAGGACCGAACGCGATTCAGAATCCTTCCAGGGAAAGACTTCTGAGTTCAAGGTAATGTTTTCCTTCCTGAGGACCTGACTGAGCCCGGTCATCATCATTTTTCCCCACGGGGCTGTTTGATAGAACCCTTGGCAGTGGACAGAGGAACGCATGTTCTCTGATGGGTTCCCCACAAGGCCCAGCAATTCAGTGGCTGATCCCAGGCTTGGGAAGGAGGTGGGAAGAGGGGAAGCCCACAGCCTGAATCCGCAGGGACCACTGGGATGAACTTGAGCCCCTGTAGCAGGAGCCCAGCAGAGACAGCTTCCCAGAACCCGCCAAGGAACCACCTTCGGATGTTCACTCCCACATGGGAACCCACTCCATCAGGCCCAAGGCTATTCTGAAGACTACTTATCGCTGAGCACTCACTCATGTCAGTTTTTAACCCTAAACTTATATGCTGCCTCTTGAACAAGCCGTGCACCCGCTGAAAATCATCAGAGCCCATGGACATGATTAGGGACAAGGCATCTATTGGTTGCAGGCTGTTCAGAGTCCTTCCAGGGCTTGTCAGCTGAAGAGCTAGAAGAAAACAGACTCTCTCCCATACTGGGATCGAGACCTGTGGCTGACAACTGCCCCCTGGCAGGAAGAGAGCTGACAGTGAAGTCCATAAACATTAGAAAAGAGAGGTAATAAAAGTGCAGGGGAAAAGCTGTACTGGAACTTCTGGATCCAGCTCTACCTGAAGACCGTCCTACCACTGACCTATGGAAGTCATTGCGGCCCCCACTCCCACCCCCAACTCAAGAGAGTGTGAGCTGGGATCCGATCACTTGGCAACCAAAGCATTCTGAGTAATGTATGCCACAACTGGGAGGTGAAGGTTCTCCGCAACTCTGGCACGCAAAAGGAACCCTCCACATTAGACGAGGTGCTGGGCTCAGAGGCTCAAAGCATGAGTCAGGAATAGCACCCAGGTCTGATGAGTGGAGTGTCTGCAGGATCCAAGTGAGGCTTACCATCGGCAGGAGCTGTGGGCGTCCACCAGCCTGAAGGAAAGCACAGCAGGATTAGAGAGAAGGTGTCTACAGTCAGGGTTGCTCTAGTGACCTGTCACTCACATCAGGGAATGTGGGGTCTGAGACTCTCCACTGCCTAGGGGAAGGAATAGGTCCTTTTCTGAGAGCCTGCCGTGAGCCAGATCATGCCCTCCAATGTCCATGGCATGGCGATGAGGCGCCCCACTCCACAGGAGCAATTAGCACGCTCTCCTGACTGAGTGCTCTCTGGGGAAAGTATCCGTTTTCGACTCCGCGGGGTGGGGGGACTCGAAACAGACCCGTTCCCCCTGCACACATAACTCTCGGTCTAGACAATGCTTTCAGGCAGAAATGAACCGAGGACGGTCCTCCCTGTCACCCAAAGCTCTGGGGAGACACTGTGTAGCCACAATGTCCTTAAATCGCTGAGCCAGACCCAAGGATCCTTGTGCTATGGCTCCTCTGGAAGCGTCTGCTCGCTCTAGAGTGATAAAGGCAGGTACTGAGAGGTGGCAAACGTCCACTCGCCCCACCTGGGGCTCCTGGCTGGAGTCTGTGGAGGTGGGTGGGGAGGGAGGGGACACCCCGGAGTCAAGAGGCACAGGACTCACCTGGCAGGGGCGTGGACTGGGGTCTGGCAGCTGGGAGAGAGAGAAGGCAGATCAGACACCTTGCACACAAGGGGCACCACAGGGGCAAAGGGGGACGGCGCTGAGCAGGTGACACGCTCAGTCCATGCCTGAGCCCTGCCACGCGGGGTGGGACCTCTGCCATCCTCAACCCGCAAAGAGGCTCCTCCTGACAGGTCCAGGCAGCCCAGCATCCCTTATTTCCAATGTCAAGCTGATTATCTCTGTGTCTAGATGACCGAGTGGACCCACACCAGTCTTCAGCCTCACAGCATTTATGGGACCCCCTGAGGCAGCCACACTGAGGGGTCTAGTTCAAAGTCCAAAACCCGTGTGAGATCTGTCAGGCTTGTCTGTAGGTGGTGACAAGGCTGTGCCCGGCAGGCCACACAGGGGCCACTGCCCTGCGCACGGCAGACCTGCTGCCCAGACAGTGCATCCCAGTTCCCTGCAGGGGCTACTGTCCCGGACTCAGGAACCAAACCCTGGGCCACCTGCAGTCCTAGGCCATGACCTACATTCAGAGACCTCGTGACAGAACTAGCCTCTCTTGCCTCTGGCTTGCACTGTGGCATATGGAGAAAAAGGGCTTCAAGTCACTTTCAGTTTGGCTCTTTGTGCCAATTCACCAGCTACTTGCCTGGCAGCTTGTCAAAGAGCTCATACTAATTCTTAGGCAGAGATGATAAGGTGATGTAAGGAAGCGAGAATTGTAGAAAATGCTTTGAGAAGGGATTCAGAAGTGTCAGAAGGAAACCACGCCCCCAGAGAGGGACACCCTAGGCTTATGTGAGACCAACCTGATGCAGACGACACCTGGCATCCTTCGCTGTGTCCACAGTTGTGTGTGTTCCAGCCACTGTGAGGGCAGCTCCACAGGTAGCTCTCAGTGCCCCATGCAGCGCATGTCGTCCAGGACGATCGGCCCTGAGCCCTGACCAGTACCGGGCACTTCCAGGGGCCGACGTGGCCCAGCCACAGCCCAGCTGCCTGCAGACCACGTTGGCGTCGTTGGTGTCCCAGTCGTCGTCACACACGGTGCCCCATGAGCCTCGGTACAGGACCTCGACCCGGCCCTGACACCTGTCACTTCCATTCACCAGCCTCAGGGCCAATCCTGATTCAGTTCCTGGAAGGAGACAGGGAAAATGCACTCTCCTGTGTCTTCCGGAGGAACAGGTCCTGATGGACCGAACCCGATTCAGAATCCTTCCAGGGAAAGACTTCTGAGTTCAAGGTAATGTTTTCCTTCCTGAGGACCTGACTGAGCCCGGTCATCATCATTTTTCCCCACGGGGCTGTTTGATAGAACCCTTGGCAGTGGACAGAGGAACGCATGTTCTCTGATGGGTTCCCCACAAGGCCCAGCAATTCAGTGGCTGATCCCAGGCTTGGGAAGGAGGTGGGAAGAGGGGAAGCCCACAGCCTGAATCCGCAGGGACCACTGGGATGAACTTGAGCCCCTGTAGCAGGAGCCCAGCAGAGACAGCTTCCCAGAACCCGCCAAGGAACCACCTTCGGATGTTCACTCCCACATGGGAACCCACTCCATCAGGCCCAAGGCTATTCTGAAGACTACTTATCGCTGAGCACTCACTCATGTCAGTTTTTAACCCTAAACTTATATGCTGACTCTTGAAAAAGCCGTGCACCCGCTGAAAATCATCAGAGCCCAAGGACATGATCAGGGAGAAGGCATCTATTGGTAGCAGGCTGTTCAGAGTCCTTCCAGGGCTTGTCAGCCGAAGAGCTAGAAAAAAAAGACTATCTCGCCATACTGGGATCGTAGACCTGTCGGCTGACAACTACCCCTTGGCAGGAAGCAAGAGGACAGTGAAGTCCATAAACATAAGTCAATAGAGGTAAGAAAAGTGCAGGGGAAAAGCTGTACTGAAACTTCTGGATCCAGATCTACTTCAAAACCGTCCTACCTCTTAGCTAAGGAAGTCATTGCGGCCCCAACTCCCACCCCCAACTCAAGGGAGTGTGAGCTGGGATCCGATCACTTGGCAACCAAAGCATTCTGAGTAATGTATGCCACAACTGGGAGGCGAAGGTTCTCCACAAATCTGGCACGCGAAAGGAACCCTCCACATTAGATGAGGTGCTGGGCTCAGAGGCTCAAAGCATGAGTCAGGAATAGCACCCAGGTCTGATGAGTGGAGTGTCTGCAGGATCCAAGTGAGGCTTACCATCGGCAGGAGCTGTGGGCGTCCACCAGCCTGAAGGAAAGCACAGCAGGATTAGAGAGAAGGTGTCTACAGTCAGGGTTGCTCTAGTGCCCTGTCACTCACATCAGGGAATGTGGGGTCTGAGACTCTCCACTGCCTGGGGGAAGAATAGGTCTTTTCTGAGAGCCTGCCGTGAGCCAGATCATGCCCTCCAATGTCCATGGCATGGCGATGAGGCGCCCCACTCCACAGGAGCGATTAGCACGCTCTCCTGACTGAGTGCTCTCTGGGGAAAGTATCCGTTTTCGACTCCGCGGGGTGGAGGGACTCGAAACAGACCCGTTCCCCCTGCACACATAACTCTCGGTCTAGACAATGCTTTCAGGCAGAAATGAACCGAGGACGGTCCTCCCTGTCACCCAAAGCTCTGGGGAGACACTGTGTAGCCACAATGTCCTTAAATCGCTGAGCCAGACCCAAGGATCCTTGTGCTATGGCTCCTCTGGAAGCGTCTGCTCGCTCTAGAGTGATAAAGGCAGGTACTGAGAGGTGGCAAACGTCCACTCACCCCACCTGGGGCTCCTGGCTGGAGTCTGTGGAGGTGGGTGGGGAGGGAGGGGACACCCCGGAGTCAAGAGGCACAGGACTCACCTGGCAGGGGCGTGGACTGGGTCCCGGCACCTGGGACAGAGAGAAGGCAGATCAGACACCTTGCACACAAGGGGCACCACAGGGGCAAAGGGGGACGGCGCTGAGCAGGTGACACGCTCAGTCCATGCCTGAGCCCTGCCACGCGAGGTGGGACCTCTGCCATCCTCACCCCCCAAAGAGGCTCCTCCTGACAGGTCCAGGCAGCCCAGCATCCCTTATTTCCAATGTCAAGCTGATTATCTCTGTGTCTAGATGACCGAGTGGACCCACACCAGTCTTCAGCCTCACAGCATTTATGGACCCCCTGAGGCAGCCACACTGAGGGGTCTAGTTCAAAGTCCAAAACCCGTGTGAGATCTGTCAGGCTTGTCTGTAGGTGGTGACAAGGCTGTGCCCGGCAGGCCACACAGGGGCCACTGCCCTGCGCACGGCAGACCTGCTGCCCAGACAGTGCATCCCAGTTCCCTGCAGGGGCTACTGTCCCGGACTCAGGAACCAAACCCTGGGCCACCTGCAGTCCTAGGCCATGACCTACATTCAGAGACCTCGTGACAGAACTAGCCTCTCTTGCCTCTGGCTTGCACTGTGGCATATGGAGAAAAAGGGCTTCAAGTCAATTTCAGTTTGGTTCTTGGTGCCAATTCACCAGCTACTTGCCTGGCAGCTTGTCAAAGAGCTCATACTAATTCTTGGCAGAGTGACAAGGTGATGTAAGGAAGCGAGAAATGTAGAAAATGCTTTGAGAGGGGATCAGAGTGTCAGAAGGAAACCACGCCCCCAGAGAGGGACACCCAGCTTATGTGAGACCAACCTGAGCAGACGACACCGGCATCTTCGCTGTGTCCACAGTTGTGTGTGTTCCAGCCACTGTGAGGGCAGCTCCACAGGTAGCTCTCGTGCCCCATGCAGCGCATGTCGTCCAGGACGATCGGCCCTGAGCCCTGACCGTACCGGGCACTTCCAGGGGCCGACGTGGCCCAGCCACAGCCCAGCTGCCTGCAGACCACGTTGGCGTCGTTGGTGTCCCAGCCGTCGTCACACACGGTACCCCAGGAGCCTCGGTACAGGACCTCGACCCGGCCCTGACACCTGTCACCTCCATTCACCAGCCTCAGGGCCAATCCTGATTCAGTTCCTGGAAGGAGACGGGAAAATGCACTCTCCTGTGTCTTCCAGAGGAACAGGTCCTGTGGACCGAACCCGATTCAGAATCCTTCCAGGGAAAGACTTCTGAGTTCAAGGTAATGTTTTCCTTCCTGAGGACCTGACTGAGCCCGGTCATCATCATTTTTCCCCACGGGGCTGTTTGATAGAACCCTTGGCAGTGGACAGAGGAACGCATGTTCTCTGATGGGTTCCCCACAAGGCCCAGCAATTCAGTGGCTGATCCCAGGCTTGGGAAGGAGGTGGGAAGAGGGGAAGCCCACGGCCTGAATCCGCAGGGACCACTGGGATGAACTTGAGCCCCTGTAGCAGGAGCCCAGCAGAGACAGCTTCCCAGACCCCGCCAAGGAGCCACCTTCGGATGTTCACTCCCACATGGGAACCCACTGCATCAGGCCCAAGGTTATTCTGAAGACTACTTATCGCTGAGCACTCACTCATGTCATTTTCAAACCCCAAACTTAACCTGACTCTTGAACAAGCCGTGCACCCACTGAAAATCATCAGAGCCCATGGACATGATTAGGGACAAGGCATCTATTGGTTGCAGGCTGTTCAGAGTCCTTCCAGGGCTTGTCAGCTGAAGAGCTAGAAAAAAACAGACTCTCTCCCATACTGGGATCGAGACCTGTGGCTGACAACTGCCCCCTGGCAGGAAGAGAGCTGACAGTGAAGTCCATAAACATTAGAAAATAGAGGTAATAAAAGTGCACGGGGAAAAGCTGTACTGGAACTTCTGGATCCAGATCTACTTCAAGACCGTCCTACCTCTTAGCTAAGGAAGTCATTGCGGCCCCAACTCCCACCCCCATCTCAAGAGAGTGTGAGCTGGGATCCGATCACTTGGCAACCAAAGCATTCTGAGTAATGTATGCCACAACTGGGAGGCGAAGGTTCTCCACAACTCTGGCACGCGAAAGGAACCCTCCACATTAGACGAGGTGCTGGGCTCAGAGGCTCAAAGCATGAGTCAGGAATAGCACCCAGGTCTGATGAGTGGAGTGTCTGCAGGATCCAAGTGAGGCTTACCATCGGCAGGAGCTGTGGGCGTCCACCAGCCTGAAGGAAAGCACAGCAGGATTAGAGAGAAGGTGTCTACAGTCAGGGTTGCTCTAGTGACCTGTCACTCACATCAGGGAATGTGGGGTCTGAGACTCTCCACTGCCTAGAGCAGGAATAGGCCTTTTCTGAGAGCCTGCCGTGAGCCAGATCATGCCCTCCAATGTCCATGGCATGGCGATGAGGCGCCCCACTCCACAGGAGCGATTAGCACGCTCTCCTGACTGAGTGCTCTCTGGGGAAAGTATCCGTTTTCGACTCCGCGGGGTGGGGGGACTCGAAACAGACCCGTTCCCCCTGCACACATAACTCTCGGTCTAGACAATGCTTTCAGGCAGAAATGAACCGAGGACGGTCCTCCCTGTCACCCAAAGCTCTGGGGAGACACTGTGTAGCCACAATGTCCTTAAATCGCTGAGCCAGACCCGAGGACCCTTGTGCTATGGCTCCTCTGGAAGCGTCTGCTCGCTCTAGAGTGACCAGGGCAGGTACAGAGAGGGGGCAAACATCCACTAGCCCCGCCTAGCGGGCTCCTGGCTGGAGTCTGTGGAGGTGGGTGGGGGGGGTGGGGACACCCCGGAGTCAAGAGGGACAGGACTCACCTGGCAGGGGCGTGGACTGGGTCCCGGCACCTGGGACAGAGAGAAGGCAGATCAGACACCTTGCACACAAGGGGAACCACAGGGGCAAAGGGGGACGGCGCTGAGCAGGTGACACGCTCAGTCCATGCCTGAGCCCTGCCACGCGTGGTGGGACCTCTGCCATCCTCACCCCCCAAAGAGGCTCCTCCTGAGAGGTCCAGGCAGCCCAGCATCCCTTATTTCCAATGTCAAGGACTGATTATCTCTGTGTCTAGATGACCGAGTGGACCCACACCAGTCTTCAGCCTCACAGCATTTATGGGCCCCCTGAGGCAGCCACACTGAGGGGTCCTAGTTCAAAGTCCAAAATCCCGTGTGAGATCTGTCAGGCCTTGTCTGTAGGTGGTGACAAGGCTGTGCCCGGCAGGCCACACAGGGGCCACTGCCCTGCGCACGGCAGACCTGCTGCCCAGACAGTGCATCCCAGTTCCCTGCAGGGGCTACTGTCCCGGACTCAGGAACCAAACCCTGGGCCACCTGCAGTCCTAGGCCATGACCTACATTCAGAAACCTCGTGACACAACTAGCCACTCTTGCCTCCGCCTTGCACTGTGGCTGTAGAAAAAGGGCTTCAAGTCACTTTCAGTTTGGCTCTTTTTTCCAATTCACCATCTACATGCCTGGCAGCTTGTCAAAGAGCTCATACTAATTCTTAGCAGAGAGACAAGGTGATGTAAGGAAGCGAGAAATGTAGAAAATGCTTTGAGAGGGGATCAGAGTGTCAGAAGGAAACCACGCCCCCAGAGAGGGACACCCAGCTTATGTGAGACCAACCTGAGCAGACGACACCGGCATCTTCGCTGTGTCCACAGTTGTGTGTGTTCCAGCCACTGTGAGGGCAGCTCCACAGGTAGCTCTCGTGCCCCATGCAGCGCACGTCGTCCAGGACGATCGGCCCTGAGCCCTGACCGTACCGGGCACTTCCAGGGGCCGACGTGGCCCAGCCACAGCCCAGCTGCCTGCAGACCACGTTGGCGTCGTTGGTGTCCCAGCCGTCGTCACACACGGTACCCCAGGAGCCTCGGTACAGGACCTCGACCCGGCCCTGACACCTGTCACCTCCATTCACCAGCCTCAGGGCCAATCCTGATTCAGTTCCTGGAAGGAGACGGGAAAATGCACTCTCCTGTGTCTTCCGGAGGAACAGGTCCTGTGGACCGAACCCGATTCAGAATCCTTCCAGGGAAAGATTTCTGAGTTCAAGGTAATGTTTTCCTTCCTGAGGACCTGACTGAGCCCAGTCATCATCATTTTTCCCCACGGGGCTGTTTGATAGAACCCTTGGCAGTGGACAGAGGAACGCATGTTCTCTGATGGGTTCCCCACAAGGCCCAGCAATTCAGTGGCTGATCCCAGGCTTGGGAAGGAGGTGGGAAGAGGGGAAGCCCACGGCCTGAATCCGCAGGGACCACTGGGATGAACTTGAGCCCCTGTAGCAGGAGCCCAGCAGAGACAGCTTCCCAGACCCCGCCAAGGAGCCACCTTCGGATGTTCACTCCCACATGGGAACCCACTGCATCTGGCCCAAGGTTATTCTGAAGACTACTTATCGCTGAGCACTCACTCATGTCATTTTCAAACCCCAAACTTAACCTGACTCTTGAACAAGCTGTGCACCCGCTGAAAATCATCAGAGCCCATGGACATGATTAGGGACAAGGCATCTATTGGTTGCAGGCTGTTCAGAGTCCTTCCAGGGCTTGTCAGCTGAAGAGCTAGAAAAAAACAGACTCTCTCCCATACTGGGATCGAGACCTGTGGCTGACAACTGCCCCCTGGCAGGAAGAGACTGACAGTGAAGTCCATAAACATTAGAAAATAGAGGTAATAAAAGTGCACGGGAAAAGCTGTACTGGAACTTCTGGATCCAGCTCTACCTGAAGACCGTCCTACCACTGACCTATGGAAGTCATTGCGGCCCCCACTCCCACCCCCATCTCAAGAGAGTGTGAGCTGGGATCCGATCACTTGGCAACCAAAGCATTCTGAGTAATGTATGCCACAACTGGGAGGTGAAGGTTCTCCGCAACTCTGGCACGCAAAAGGAACCCTCCACATTAGACGAGGTGCTGGGCTCAGAGGCTCAAAGCATGAGTCAGGAATAGCACCCAGGTCTGATGAGTGGAGTGTCTGCAGGATCCAAGTGAGGCTTACCATCGGCAGGAGCTGTGGGCGTCCACCAGCCTGAAGGAAAGCACAGCAGGATTAGAGAGAAGGTGTCTACAGTCAGGGTTGCTCTAGTGCCCTGTCACTCACATCAGGGAATGTGGGGTCTGAGACTCTCCACTGCCTGGGGGAAGAATAGGTCTTTTCTGAGAGCCTGCCGTGAGCCAGATCATGCCCTCCAATGTCCATGGCATGGCGATGAGGCGCCCCACTCCACAGGAGCGATTAGCACGCTCTCCTGACTGAGTGCTCTCTGGGGAAAGTATCCGTTTTCGACTCCGCGGGGTGGAGGGACTCGAAACAGACCCGTTCCCCCTGCACACATAACTCTCGGTCTAGACAATGCTTTCAGGCAGAAATGAACCGAGGACGGTCCTCCCTGTCACCCAAAGCTCTGGGGAGACACTGTGTAGCCACAATGTCCTTAAATCACTGAGCCAGACCCAAGGATCCTTGTGCTATGGCTCCTCTGGAAGCGTCTGCTCGCTCTAGAGTGATAAAGGCAGGTACTGAGAGGTGGCAAACGTCCACTCACCCCACCTGGGGCTCCTGGCTGGAGTCTGTGGAGGTGGGTGGGGAGGGAGGGGACACCCCGGAGTCAAGAGGCACAGGACTCACCTGGCAGGGGCGTGGACTGGGTCCCGGCACCTGGGACAGAGAGAAGGCAGATCAGACACCTTGCACACAAGGGGCACCACAGGGGCAAAGGGGGACGGCGCTGAGCAGGTGACACGCTCAGTCCATGCCTGAGCCCTGCCACGCGAGGTGGGACCTCTGCCATCCTCACCCCCCAAAGAGGCTCCTCCTGACAGGTCCAGGCAGCCCAGCATCCCTTATTTCCAATGTCAAGCTGATTATCTCTGTGTCTAGATGACCGAGTGGACCCACACCAGTCTTCAGCCTCACAGCATTTATGGGCCCCCTGAGGCAGCCACACTGAGGGGTCTAGTTCAAAGTCCAAAACCCGTGTGAGATCTGTCAGGCTTGTCTGTAGGTGGTGACAAGGCTGTGCCCGGCAGGCCACACAGGGGCCACTGCCCTGCGCACGGCAGACCTGCTGCCCAGACAGTGCATCCCAGTTCCCTGCAGGGGCTACTGTCCCGGACTCAGGAACCAAACCCTGGGCCACCTGCAGTCCTAGGCCATGACCTACATTCAGAGACCTCGTGACAGAACTAGCCTCTCTTGCCTCTGGCTTGCACTGTGGCATATGGAGAAAAAGGGCTTCAAGTCAATTTCAGTTTGGTTCTTGGTGCCAATTCACCAGCTACTTGCCTGGCAGCTTGTCAAAGAGCTCATACTAATTCTTGGCAGAGTGACAAGGTGATGTAAGGAAGCGAGGAATGTAGAAAATGCTTTGAGAGGGGATCAGAGTGTCAGAAGGAAACCACGCCCCCAGAGAGGGACACCCAGCTTATGTGAGACCAACCTGAGCAGACGACACCGGCATCTTCGCTGTGTCCACAGTTGTGTGTGTTCCAGCCACTGTGAGGGCAGCTCCACAGGTAGCTCTCGTGCCCCATGCAGCGCATGTCGTCCAGGACGATCGGCCCTGAGCCCTGACCGTACCGGGCACTTCCAGGGGCCGACGTGGCCCAGCCACAGCCCAGCTGCCTGCAGACCACGTTGGCGTCGTTGGTGTCCCAGCCGTCGTCACACACGGTACCCCAGGAGCCTCGGTACAGGACCTCGACCCGGCCCTGACACCTGTCACCTCCATTCACCAGCCTCAGGGCCAATCCTGATTCAGTTCCTGGAAGGAGACGGGAAAATGCACTCTCCTGTGTCTTCCGGAGGAACAGGTCCTGTGGACCGAACGCGATTCAGAATCCTTCCAGGGAAAGACTTCTGAGTTCAAGGTAATGTTTTCCTTCCTGAGGACCTGACTGAGCCCGGTCATCATCATTTTTCCCCACGGGGCTGTTTGATAGAACCCTTGGCAGTGGACAGAGGAACGCATGTTCTCTGATGGGTTCCCCACAAGGCCCAGCAATTCAGTGGCTGATCCCAGGCTTGGGAAGGAGGTGGGAAGAGGGGAAGCCCACGGCCTGAATCCGCAGGGACCACTGGGATGAACTTGAGCCCCTGTAGCAGGAGCCCAGCAGAGACAGCTTCCCAGACCCCGCCAAGGAGCCACCTTCGGATGTTCACTCCCACATGGGAACCCACTGCATCAGGCCCAAGGTTATTCTGAAGACTACTTATCGCTGAGCACTCACTCATGTCATTTTCAAACCCCAAACTTAACCTGACTCTTGAACAAGCTGTGCACCCGCTGAAAATCATCAGAGCCCATGGACATGATTAGGGACAAGGCATCTATTGGTTGCAGGCTGTTCAGAGTCCTTCCAGGGCTTGTCAGCTGAAGAGCTAGAAAAAAACAGACTCTCTCCCATACTGGGATCGAGACCTGCGGCTGACAACTGCCCCCTGGCAGGAAGAGACTGACAGTGAAGTCCATAAACATTAGAAAATAGAGGTAATAAAAGTGCACGGGAAAAGCTGTACTGGAACTTCTGGATCCAGCTCTACCTGAAGACCGTCCTACCACTGACCTATGGAAGTCATTGCGGCCCCCACTCCCACCCCCATCTCAAGAGAGTGTGAGCTGGGATCCGATCACTTGGCAACCAAAGCATTCTGAGTAATGTATGCCACAACTGGGAGGTGAAGGTTCTCCGCAACTCTGGCACGCAAAAGGAACCCTCCACATTAGACGAGGTGCTGGGCTCAGAGGCTCAAAGCATGAGTCAGGAATAGCACCCAGGTCTGATGAGTGGAGTGTCTGCAGGATCCAAGTGAGGCTTACCATCGGCAGGAGCTGTGGGCGTCCACCAGCCTGAAGGAAAGCACAGCAGGATTAGAGAGAAGGTGTCTACAGTCAGGGTTGCTCTAGTGCCCTGTCACTCACATCAGGGAATGTGGGGTCTGAGACTCTCCACTGCCTGGGGGAAGAATAGGTCTTTTCTGAGAGCCTGCCGTGAGCCAGATCATGCCCTCCAATGTCCATGGCATGGCGATGAGGCGCCCCACTCCACAGGAGCGATTAGCACGCTCTCCTGACTGAGTGCTCTCTGGGGAAAGTATCCGTTTTCGACTCCGCGGGGTGGAGGGACTCGAAACAGACCCGTTCCCCCTGCACACATAACTCTCGGTCTAGACAATGCTTTCAGGCAGAAATGAACCGAGGACGGTCCTCCCTGTCACCCAAAGCTCTGGGGAGACACTGTGTAGCCACAATGTCCTTAAATCGCTGAGCCAGACCCGAGGACCCTTGTGCTATGGCTCCTCTGGAAGTGTCTGCTCGCTCTAGAGTGACCAGGGCAGGTACAGAGAGGGGGCAAACATCCACTAGCCCCGCTAGGGGCTCCTGGCTGGAGTCTGTGGAGGTGGGGGGGAAGGAGGGGACACCCCGGAGTCAAGAGGCACAGGACTCACCTGGCAGGGGCGTGGACTGGGTCCCGGCACCTGGGACAGAGAGAAGGCAGATCAGACACCTTGCACACAAGGGGCACCACAGGGGCAAAGGGGGACGGCGCTGAGCAGGTGACACGCTCAGTCCATGCCTGAGCCCTGACAGGCGGGGTGGGACCTCTGCCATCCTCACCCCCCAAAGAGGCTCCTCCTGAGAGGTCCAGGCAGCCCAGCATCCCTTATTTCCAATGTCAAGCTGATTATCTCTGTGTCTAGATGACCGAGTGGACCCAAACCAGTCTTCAGCCTCACAGCATTTAGGGGCCCCTGAGGCAGCCACACTGAGGGGTCTAGTTCAAAGTCCAAAACCCGTGTGAGATCTGTCAGGCTTGTCTGTAGGTGGTGACAAGGCTGTGCCCGGCAGGCCACACAGGGGCCACTGCCCTGCGCACGGCAGACCTGCTGCCCAGACAGTGCATCCCAGTTCCCTGCAGGGGCTACTGTCCCGGACTCAGGAACCAAACCCTGGGCCACCTGCAGTCCTAGGCCATGACCTACATTCAGAAACCTCGTGACACAACTAGCCTCTCTTGCCTCTGGCTTGCACTGTGGCATATGGAGAAAAAGGGCTTCAAGTCACTTTCAGTTTGGCTCTTTGTTCCAATTCACCAGCTACTTGCCTGGCAGCTTGTCAAAGAGCTCATACTACTTTTTGGCAGAGAGACAAGGTGATGTAAGGAAGCGAGAAATGTAGAAAATGCTTTGAGAGGGGATCAGAGTGTCAGAAGGAAACCACGCCCCCAGAGACGGACACCCAGCTTATGTGAGACCAACCTGAGCAGACGACACCGGCATCTTCGCTGTGTCCACAGTTGTGTGTGTTCCAGCCACTGTGAGGGCAGCTCCACAGGTAGCTCTCGTGCCCCATGCAGCGCACGTCGTCCAGGACGATCGGCCCTGAGCCCTGACCGTACCGGGCACTTCCAGGGGCCGACGTGGCCCAGCCACAGCCCAGCTGCCTGCAGACCACGTTGGCGTCGTTGGTGTCCCAGCCGTCGTCACACACGGTGCCCCAGGAGCCTCGGTACAGGACCTCGGCCCGGCCCTGACACCTGTCACCTCCATTCACCAGCCTCAGGGCCAATCCTGATTCAGTTCCTGGAAGGAGACGGGAAAATGCACTCTCCTGTGTCTTCCGGAGGAACAGGTCCTGAGGACCGAACGCGATTCAGAATCCTTCCTGAGGACCTGACTGAGCCCGGTCATCATCATTTTTCCCCACGGGGCTGTTTGATAGAACCCTTGGCAGTGGACAGAGGAACGCATGTTCTCTGATGGGTTCCCCACAAGGCCCAGCAATTCAGTGGCTGATCCCAGGCTTGGGAAGGAGGTGGGAAGAGGGGAAGCCCACAGCCTGAATCCGCAGGGACCACTGGGATGAATTTGAGCCCCTGTAGCAGGAGCCCAGCAGAGACAGCTTCCCAGACCCTGCCAAGGAACCACCTTCGGATGTTCACTCCCACATGGGAACCCACTGCATCAGGCCCAAGGTTATTCTGAAGACTACTTATCGCTGAGCACTCACTCATGTCATTATTTAACCCCAAACTTATGCTGACTCTTGAACAAGCCGTGCACCCGCCGAAAATCATCAGAGCCCATGGACATGATTAGGGAGAAGGCATCTATTGGTAGCAGGCTGTTCAGTGTCCTTCCAGGGCCTGTGAGCGCAAGCGCTAGAACAACACATACTCTCTCCTCTCCTGGGCTGTAGACCTGTGGCAAACAACTGTCCTTTGGCAGGAAGCAAGCTGATAGTGAAGTCCATAAACATTAGAAAATAGAGGTAATAAAAGTGCAGGGGAAAAGCTGTACTGGAACTTCTGGATCCAGCTCTACCTGAAGACCGTCCTACCACTGACCTATGGAAGTCATTGCAGTCACTCCACCCCCAGTTCAAGAGAGCGTGAGTTGGGATGCTGGCACTTGGCAACCAAAGCATTCTGAATAATGTATGCCACAACTGGGAGGCGAAGGTTCTCCACAACTCTGGCACGCGAAAGGAACCCTCCACATTAGACGAGGTGCTGGGCTCAGAGGCTCAAAGCATGAGTCAGGAATAGCACCCAGGTCTGATGAGTGGAGTGTCTGCAGGATCCAAGTGAGGCTTACCATCGGCAGGAGCTGTGGGCGTCCACCAGCCTGAAGGAAAGCACAGCAGGATTAGCGAGAAGGTGTCTACAGTCAGGGTTGCTCTAGTGCCCTGTCACTCACATCAGGGAATGTGGGGTCTGAGACTCTCCACTGCCTGGGGGTGGAATAGGCCTTTTCTGAGAGCCTGTCGTGAGCCAGATCATGCCCTCATATGTCTACGGCCCGGCGATGAGGCGCCCCACTCCACAGGAGCAATTAGCACGCTCTCCTGACTGAGTGCTCTCTGGGGAAAGTATCCTTTTTGGACTCTGCAGGGGGCTGGGACCCGAAACAGCCCAGTTCTCGCCACACACATAACCCTCTGTCTAGTCAATGCTTTCAGGCAGAAATGAACCGAGGACGGTCCTCCCTGTCACCCAAAGCTCTGGGGAGACACTGTGTAGCCACAATGTCCTTAAATCGCTGAGCCAGACCCAAGGATCCTTGTGCTATGGCTCCTCTGGAAGTGTCTGCTCGCTCTAGAGTGATAAAGGCAGGTACTGAGAGGTGGCAAACGTCCACTCGCCCCATCTGGGTCTCCTGGCTGGAGTCTGTGGAGGTGGGTGGGGAGGGAGGGGACACCCCGGAGTCAAGAGGCACAGGACTCACCTGGCAGGGGCGTGGACTGGGTCCCGGCACCTGGGACAGAGAGAAGGCAGATCAGACACCTTGCACACAAGGGGCACCACAGGGGCAAAGGGGGATGAGGACGGCACAAGGACACCGCCTCATGTCTCTCTTGAGGTCACAGGCCTAAGGCAGGTTCCAGACTCACACCATTTCTAATGGCCACAGTTCCCCGGGCAGGGGGTCACTTTTAACATGGCCATGAGTTAACCTTCATCACAGGGAAATGAACAGAGACTTTCCTTCCCCAAGCCCAGGCTACCAGAAGCTCAGGCTCTACTGGCTGATCTCCCAGCTCCCCTACTTGGAGCACCCCCAGGGGGGTTTACGGGACCTCTGATGTCCACAGGCTGAAGGGTCATGGTTCCTGTACAGTGCAAAGAAATCAATGTGGCCTCATATGGGGTCAGCAAAGGGCACAGACAAGGTGGCCCCCTCAACAGGTATGCACCTGCCTCTCCAGGCTGTGCAGCCAGAGACCCAGGACCCTAGGCTGACCAGAGGTCAACATGCATTGGTGAGGGCCACACAGTAGGCTCTGAGCATGGGCAATAAGACTCCCTTGGAGACAGAACACCAAGTTCCATCTTGGAGCTCCTTGGAGATACCTCTGCAGGTTGACTCCTCCCGTCTCTCAGAGTCAAGGTCCATGGAAGAGATACCTTTTCAGACCTGAGGCCTTGTCCAGAAGTCCCCACCCTTGAAAGCTGAGCACCCCCATCTCTTACAGCTTCTGCACCTCTTCTGGATCAGAGATGGACCTCTGGGTGCAGAAAGGTAATGAGCCCACAGGGATCCCACATAACAAACTTTACCTTCTGCTGCACTTGCTGTTGAGGGTTCCTCCGTGACAAACAAAGCTACAGAGTGGAGAGAAGGAAAGGTCATTGGATGTTGGCTCTCCTCCAGGAGGGTCGACCCTCTGCACCTTGGCTCAGAAAAGGGGCTGGATGCAAAGATCCGGAAGCTCTGCCCACTGCCCAAAGGCTGAGAACCTATCTCTCTGTCACTCTGTCAGCCCTCATTCAATGCTGGAGGCCACCAGGGACATTCTTGGTTCTGGACATTCACCACCTCTTATGCTTCCACAATGTCCATCCCAAATATCACCCTTTGATGAACAGCCCAAATCTATCCACAAGATTAAATTTCAAATACCAACTGCCTATTTCTATGGCTCAAACGTAGTCTCAAATGACAATACCTACCATCACTGAGATATGCCTGAATGTGGCCCCAGCTAGGAGGGAAGGCAGGTTCCAAAGATGCAGCCCCAAATGTCAAAATAACGTGCTCCAAAGCGACTGCTTGGACAGACATGCTCTCTTGGGGAACACATTCTCATGTGACAGCTGGGTTATCATGGTCACATCCTGTGCATAGTGACATGTATGTACACACAGCAGTCCACATAGTGACATGTATGTACACACAGCAGTCCACATAGGAAATGCCAGAGGCTGCTCTAAAGATGGGTAATTTGACTAGAAACTCCCCTTTGGGGCACACAAGACGGGTGACATCCTTAGAGGCTTCTTTGTGGATTAAAGGACCCGTTGGTGCTAGAAGACCCACCAGCACCCTGAGCATAAAGGAGAAATGTTGAGATTTGCTCGGTTAAGTCAGGGAGAATTTCACTTCTTCACGGAGGCTGTACATATCCTTCATTTGTCATTTAATCACCGATAAAGAGAACATATTGGTTACTGCTTAGTTTGCTTTTGATATAGATTTAAGTTTTAAAGACCAAAATTCCCCAATCCTTCTTCCTCGCATTTAAAAGGATGAGAAGGTACCACTTAGGAAGGTGTTTGGTCATCCGAGGCCAGGGACGGTTGTGATGCTGTCCACAGGATCGTGTGCCCCGGGGGATGGCACCGGCAAGCTCTGGGGGTGCCGAGACTAAAACCCATCTCCACCACTTCAGGCGACTTGCCTGAAGCTTTAGGACTTCAGGCAAGTCGCCTGCCCTCTCTGAACCTCCATTTCTTTATCTGTGAGAAGAGACAGTGACACCTGCCCCCTAACATCAAATAAGAGTAGAGCAGGTAAACTGCAGAGTGTCCTGGGTATGTGTCACGACACTGAGGACCTCGGAAGCCCTGTCCTCAGGGTGGCACAGGTGACAGTGCCAGTGACGTCTGTGCTACCTGAGCACCCGACTCCAGCGTGCTCCCCATGGCCACGTTCACGGTCGCACCACCCGCTGTGGGGCAACTGGGCGGGGCAGGGGGTGCTCCCTTCCCAAGCAGTGCACGGTGCCCACAAGAACGTCCCCTGTGCCCTGACCAGGGTGGGTCCCACCCAGGGCCGGCAGTGAATGGCCACAGCCAAGCTGTGGGCAAACAACGTCTGCATCCCGGGCGTCCCAGCTGTCGTCACACACGGTGTCCCAGCAGCCTTGGTACAGGAGCTCCACCTGGCCCTGACACCGGTCACCTCCATTCCCCAGCCACCCTGTGTGGACACGGTGGAAAGTCCTTGCCGTCACGCTCTCTGCCGCCCCGCCTTTCACCAACTGGCACCCTCTGCCCTCCCTCCTCTGACCACTGTCCCCTCTCCTGGACCAACGTTTCTCCTCTCTCAGGACCTTATATATGGCGGCTCCCCCAGCGCCATCTCAGCCCTCTTCTCTCCCCCACCTGGAGGGCCTCATGGACTCTGAGAGGTTTCCAGGAAGAAGACCCCCAGTTCCACCTCTCCAGCCCTGATCAGCCCTGACCAGCCCAGCCCCAAGCTCTGGAGCAACGTTTTCAAATGGCCTCCTAGATCCCATCCCCTCCCCTGGCTGACCCTGGCCCACACTGAACACAGGCTCTTTCCTCCATCTGAACCAGCAGTGTCATCACGTTCCCCATTAACTGTGTCGGGAATGTGGGCGTAATATTTGATCCCTCCTTCTCCCCACCCCTTATACCCAGTCTGTCACCAAGGTCGTCTTTCCGTTTTTACTCCACTGCCATTTTGCGAGGTTAGGTCTTCCTTCTCTTGAGCCTGGCCTTCCCCAGGGGCCTTCCTATTCATCTCCCTGCCCCTGCCCTTCCTGTCTCGAATCCATCCACACCCACTGACTCAACCAGCATTCCTGAGGTGCCTACTCTGTGTCAGTTCCTGTGCTGAGCTGATTCATCTGTCTCCCCCAGACAGGGCACCGTGCTCCTGCCTGCCATGGTCCTGTGGAATCACCCACGCTGATGACACAAGGAAAACAGGCAGCAGGTTTTGAGGGATCCAGCCCAGCGCCCTGACAACAGGGGCCTTGTCAGTGGTTAGTCTGAGGTTATGAGAAATTTTTGGTTGGGGAGTGATCAGAGAGGTTAGAATGGGATGGAAGAGAAAGGGGCAGGTGGCGCCCATGGTTGTTGTCAGGGTAGGGGTCGGGGAAAGAGAGGGGAAAGGCCAAATGGACTATCTGTTGGGTTTTCCCAAGGTTCATTCTGGGCTCCCTTAGCCCCTCCTGCTGTCCCCTTCTGGTCACTCCTGTGAAAGGTCCCTGCAGAAGAGATCTCAGCCTCGGTCTGTGCCTTGCTGGAGGTCAATCATCAGAAAGCTGTCCCTCAAGTCCCTCCCAGGACATTTCTGGACTCTCAGGGCATGCTCTGAAAGGGCAGGGATTGGCCTCAAAACAGCTAAGACCCAATGGCAGGGTCAGCTGCCCTAAGTGAGCACACGAAGGACCCTGACATATCAAATTCGGTGCAAAGTGTGCGTATTCTCACTGAGCAGAGGAGAAGAGATGATACATTTAGAAAGAATCCTGGACAGAGGCAAAGGCACCTGTTCTGGGTTCAAATCTCTACCCAGCCACTGACCCACCATGTGACCTTAGACACAGAACTTGACAAGTTACCTAACAATGCCCCGGTTTCCCTATCTGCACAAGGAAGGTGATGATACTACTTCCCTCAGTGTTGTTGGAAAGATTTCATGATAATAGCACTTACTATGAGCATTAGTTGAGCACTTATTATGTGCCAGCCAGTCTTTTTTTTTTTTTTTTTTGGTATGCGGGCCTCTCACTGTTGTGGCCTCTCCCGTTGCGGAGCACAGGCTCCGGACGCACAGGCTCAGCGGCCATGGCTCACGGGCCCAGCTGCTCCACGGCATGTGGGATCTTTCTGGACCGGGGCACGAACCCGTGTCCCCCGCATTGGCAGGCGGACTCTCAACCACTGTGCCACCAGGGAAGCCCGTAGCCAGTCTTTTAAATGCTTTTTTATATATTAACTCATTTGGTGTATGAAAATAATTTTGTGCAGGGTACAAAGCAAATGCTTGGGAGATGTTAGCTATCTTTGATAGAACTGACATTCATGGTGAGAAGAGACACTGATTTGTTTTTCACCTCTCTCTCCTGACACCAAGCTGAAGGTAATCTCATTCAATGAATAACTGAGAGGCAGAGAGAAGAAGGAAGGAGAACGGCAGACGAAACTGGCTGAGCATGTGTCTGGGACACGCAGAGGATCTCTGAACCCTTGACCCCTCCCTCTCCATCCCTGCGTTCTAAAGGCCACACTTGCTCTGTGGCCAAGACTGCACTCAGCCTCAAGTAACCCTGGCCGACCCAGCCAGCGAGCAAAACCCCAGGGAAGACAAATAAAGAAAAAATATCTTATCATCATCTGTGGTGTGGAGAACCCACGGATCTAGAAAGAAATCAAATTCATCTTAGGTGATTCTGCTGTTTGTAAATGATCTACAGACACAGAAACTGGCTTGACGTTCACCTCACAATCATGCCACGGGGTGCTGTGGTTCAATGTTGGGTTTCTGTGCCTGCAGCATTCTTGCTGAAAGTGTTTGAGGTTTTGCAATAGACCTTTAAAACAAGTGGATTGGATCTGGGGTGTTCAGTAATATTAGATGTAATAAAGTACGTGTCTCCTTTCCAGGCCCTCTAACACCAGTTATAGTCCCAGGATGTGATCTATGCTCAGGAAGCACCCAGCTTATTCCATGCTCTCAGGTACTATCTTTTCTGCCATACAGAATGCATCTATCTCAGTGAAGTTTAAGGATTTTGTGGATGGGAGCCTTGTCTGAGCCCTCTCCATGGACAAAGGGGAGGATGTCCGGCCTAAGGGGATGGTACGGAGGGACAGGATAGCACAAAGTGGAGACTGTGCCAGGCTGCTCACTGCTTGATGCGTCAGTTTGAGACATGACCAAGCATGAGCATCCGGGAGATGTGCTCATGGATACATCTCTGGATTTGCCTCCATCATCTCCATGCAGATTTAGACGAGGACTCAGAAAGCAGACAAGAACTGAGTCTGACTGCAGCTGCCCACACACCTGCTCTTCACCCATTTGCCCCAAAAGACAAACGGTGTTCTACCACCAATGGCAGGTGACACTTCCAAACTTTGTTGATCAGAAGGCTTTTTTTTTTCTAGAGCTTCATAAAATGTATCAAAGGCACAGTTTGGGGAATGGGACCTAGAGATAACCTCCCATCAGCACGCTATTCTGGTTAGCTACACGATATAAGGATGGCTAAGCATGGGGAGGGGGAGTATCTGACTGCAGCGGGAGGGTGGCTACTGTCAACCTAAGTCTGTATCTGTTCCCTCAAGTTCCTGGCAACAGTGCCAATGAGTAACAGAAAAACACCCTTCCTCCTCTGTCTGGCTAACCCCACCATCAGCCCCGGACCTCAGTTCACCTGTGGCTTCCTCGGGGCTGCCCTCTCTGATGGCTTGAGCATGTCTCTCTTGCTCTGGACCTCTTGCTGCAGCACCCATCACAGCTGTAGTTGTAACGGTGTGCTCAGAGATTAATGTCTATCTTTCCACTGGACCCTGAGTCCCTGCAGGGACTTCTCCTGTTTAGAAGGATCCCTGGTAGGACCTCTTCTGGCCAAGTGAGGTGGCATGGATGTGGAAGCCATTGTGAAAGATGTGTAAAATTTCAATCTCAGCAATTCACTTATGGAAAAGTCTTTACATCAACAAGTCAGACTTATGATGTAGCCAATAACCATTTGGGAAAATGTTAAAAATCTGTATTTACTTGACATTAAGCAAAATACAGACATTAAGAAAAAATAAGTTTAAAAAGGTAGCCCTTAAACTATATACACGTATCTTCTGTTGCTTGCTTTGGAAATTTTTAGCAAAGTCCCATAATTACATTGTAAACATGAAAACTTCATTCAGTCCTGGGCCATGCAGCATGCTTACTCAAAGTGTGGTCTGCAGACCATCCTTATTTTCGGTTATATAAAAATGCAGATTCCTGAGCCCCACCCCAGACCAGCCAAATCCGAGTGTCTGGAGTGGGGAGGTGAACCTAAGGACCTGCATTCAGCCAAATATCTTAGTTGATTCTGATGTGCACTGAAGTTTGAGGCAAAGGCAAATTAAAATTTAAGAAGAACCTAACTAGATAACCACATGGTCCATTTATGCTGTAGCTGAAGGAAGTTTCTATTGTCCTTGTATTTCCATAAAGGACATAGATCATATACTTATGCGACCCTCATACCATTCATTAAAGTCCAGTGAGGCAGTGTTTATTCTTTAAGATATAAATAACTGTATAGAAGGATAAATAAATTTTAAACCAAATACAGGATGCTGTTTTCAAAGTACTTACCACTTGTTCTGGGAAGATCTGATTCAGAAACTATAAAGGAATAAAAGAAAAATCAGACGCATGCATGCTTCACACACAGGGAACCCTAACCAAGAAATCCACCTTTGAGCCATTGCTTTTCTTTTTTTTTTTTTTTTTTTTTTTTGCGGTACGCGGGCCTCTCACTGTTGTGGCCTCTCCCGTTGCGGAGCACAGGCTGCGGACGCGCAGGCTCAGTGGCCATGGCTCACGGGCCCAGCCGCTCCGCGGCATGTGGGATCTTCCCAGACTGGGGCATGAACCCGTGTCCCCTGCATCGGCAGGCGGACTCTCATCCACTGCGCCACCAGGGAAGCCCCATTGCTTTTCTTATAGTTGACTCTGAACTAAAGATGTAACAACTGCATGTAACTCAACATCAACAAATCTGGAATCTGTTTTTGAAATTTAATTCAAACTGAAAAGATTTCTTGAGGCTCTAGTGCAATGAGAGGTCTAGGCTTGCTTCTAAAATGCCTCAAAAGTCCACACTTGTGCCATCTCTTCTCCTCCTTCACAGGCACCCAAGGGTGCTGACTTTTAAAAGCTTAATCATGGCAGAAGATTTTGTACATTTTCTAACCTGGGGACCTGGGGTCATATTCAAGAGTTTTATATGTGTCATCTTAGTTAATCCTCGTACAACCCCATAGGGAAACTGAGGCTTGGGTAGGTGACCCAAATCAACTGACTAGTAAGTGACGGGTCAGGATTTGTGCTCAGACAGTTGCTCTTAACCATTTCACTATTCTGCCTCCCAGTATATATATTTTTAAAGTTTGTATTATTTGGCCCAAATCATGGTCTGCAGTTCTGCACAGGCACGTATGCTCACGCACGCACAGGACTAGAATAAAAGAGGAATTAGGGAGCAGAAGAAGTTAGCCTTTAAAGCATTGACTGAGGCAGGGGTATTCACTATTTCCCCAAGACCTGTCAACAGTTCTAGAAAAGAAGAGAAATGTGATTATATCCAGAGAGGCTCAGTTAGATGCTGCTGTCCCTGTCTGCCCCTGCTGCCCTGCTGTCTGTAACCCCTGCTGGACACCCAGTGGGGCAGTCTGGGGGACAGAGACCTTAGGAAAGAAGTGTGGCTGGACAGAGACTTGCATGGAAACTTGGGGCCTATCTTATGGTCAGTATGGCACCTCACAAGGAAGGAGCTAAGGGTCCAGGTGGACCCCCTCAGAGGACCTGTCCTACATCTAAAACCCAGCAGGATTCTCTGCAGCAGTTCCTCCTGAGTTCTTGGGGGTGGCCTTGGGCACCACAATCGCCCGGCTCCCAAGTTTGATAGAGTTACCAGAGCTGAGTGTCTGTGTCTCCGAAAAAGCAGTTTCTCTGGTGTCACTCACTGTTGTTGTTGCTGAAAATACAAGGAAAAATAGCCAAATGAGAGGTCTTCCGAAAACAAGAATTAAATCCGGACCCACCCTCCCACCATCTAATTCAAGCAGGGGAGAAAGTTGCATTACTCTTTGCTTTGGAGGGTAGCTGGACCCATCATTCATTAATTGATTCACTCAGGGAATACGGACCAGTCTCTGACCGCACAGGGGGCACAGGACAGTAGGGATCCATCATAGAGGGTAAGGTGTAGGCCTCTGGAGCTCAGAGGCCACCTGGCAGCCAGACTTGCTAACCAGAAACTCTCCATCTTGGCCAATGAGGAACACAGTGGAAGGGGAATGGAAATCTCAAAAGAAACAATTCCCGGGCTTGGGAGAAGGGCAGGAGGAATCCAGAGAGGAGAGGATATTTCAACAAGGCTTAGAAGAAGACATAGACATACATCAGGAGAAAACAGGGTGGAAGTCGAGTTGCCGGATGAAACACAGGATGCCCAGTTAAATTTGAATTTCAGATAAACAATGAATGTTGCTTTAATATAAGTATGTCTGCAATATTACATGGGATATATGTATACTTAAGAAAAAAAATTTATCTGAAATTCGAACTTAACTGGGTGCATTGTATTGTTACTTACGATATCCGGCTACTCTAGATGAAAGGCATCTCATAGGTGGCAGTAGACAAGAAGTTGTCTTAACTACCCGATATGTAACCCACTAGCCAGATCCCCTGAGGCTCTCCATCCTCTCTGTAAACCTACTGAACACTAGGGCTGGTATGCTAATGTCTAGTGCACTTGGCATCTTTCACTCCAACCAAGCTGTGTGATCGATTAAAGGCAGGTATGAGTCCTGAACCTGTTTATGCTGGTTGTACCTGGCATTAGATTAAATATTAAGTAAATTGATCAAATATGGGTACAAAAACAAAGATGCCTTTAAAAAAAATAAGGCTGAATGCTTTGGAAATAAAATAAAATCAAGTTGCTAAAAGAAATCAAGTGGGTTAAACAGCAAAACGTAGAAGGATCTGTAAAGTAATAGAACTTCTCCCCTCATACTGCTTTGCAAATGTCTTTCATTTCATGCTCTACTTTAGAGAAACTAAAATTAGAAATTATAGATAATGCCAAATGGACGTAGTTTATGTAAGAAAGACATTGCAGAATTGCAGAAGATCCCTACTGAGAGAAAAGCCTACAGCAACGAATTGGCAAATCAAAGTGTGTTTATATGTTTTAAGATAAAATGAAACATTTAAAATGTGTCTGTATCATATTTTATGATTTCCCCATTTTAAACAACATTTTTGAAAAACCAACAAACTACCGGACCCAGTCACGTTAGAAAAGTGTTCCTTTAGAACAATGGCTCTTAAAACGGTTCCATGAACCAGCAGCACCATCCAGCATGTGGGAATTTGTACAAAATGCACATTTTTAGGCCTCCCCCAGACTTAAGAATTTACCCTGGAGGTGGTGCCCAACAATATGTGTTTTTAACAGGCATTCGAGGTGATTCTGATACACACTAAGGTTTGAAAACCGCTCGCTGTCCTGCAGCAAGAGCGTTTCGACACAGTGATAGGGAATAATTCATTCAACAATCGTTTACTGGCACCTCCTGCATGCTAGACTCCAGGAAGCCGGGGGAATGCTGAGATTACATGATGCCGCCGCTGGTAATTGGCTCTAGTTGTCGAGGCCTGCAGGTAAGCAATTACAGGACAGGGGACTGAGGGCTCTGATTGCCGGACGTCCAGGAGTCCGGCAGAAGATCACGCGAGATTTCCTGGAACGGGACCTGGACGTCCAAGCGGATGTGCGCCAGGCAGAGGGGAAGATGTGGGTGAAAATGAGCTCCAGGGAAGTAAAGACATGATGAATAAACTTTCCTTTCGAAATAAACTCATGAGAATAAAACTACAAACTCTATGTGAAGCTTCGTGGCTCTCTCCTGGCAAATGAAGAGATGAATCGGGTTTCTGGATGGAAGGACTGAATATAGGAAAATCATTCTAAACTAATTCATAGGTTTGATATAATTTCCATCCAAAGGTTTTTCTTGGATTGATTGGTTCTTTAAAAAATGATTCTGGGGGCTTCCCTGGTGGCGCAGTGGTTGAGAGTCTGCCTGCCGATGCAGGGGACGTGGGTTCGTGCCCCGGTCCAGGAAGATCCCACGTGCCGCGGAGCGGCTGGGCCCGTGAACCATGGCCGCTGAGCCTGCGCGTCCGGAGCCTGTGCTCCGCGACGGGAGAGGCCACAACAGTGAGAGGCCTGCTTACCACGACAAAAATCTGAAGTTTAGCAGGAAAAATAAATAGGCTAAAAATGACTGATAAGTTCTTGAAAAAGAAAAAAATACTGATGGGGCAGGGGTAGGGGCAGTGAGAGAGGGGCTGGGAGGTCTTGTCCACCCATGAACCTGGGAGACAGGTGACTTAGGTTCAAATTCTAGTTCTGCTGCTTATTTGGTCTCTAAACTTGGGCAATTCATTAATTCTCACTCAGTCCTAGTTTCCTCATCTGCAAAAAGGTAGTTACACTAACCTACTTCACAAGGTTATTGCGAAGACAAAATCAGAAAAATATATCAAGTGCTCACTATAGTGTTTGCCATGTAGTCAGCATTCAAAAAATTATTAGTAGCTCCAAAATATTCAAAATAAAGCCATAAAATTAAAACAAAGTTTAAAATTTTAAATAATTTAAAAATTATTTTAGATACCTATTTCACACCAGAAAGCAAAATAATTTTCAGAACAGAAGAACTAGATTTTTTTTTTTTTTTTTTTTTTTGCGGTATGCGGGCCTCTCACTGTTGTGGCCTCTCCCATTGCGGAGCACAGGCTCCGGACGCGCAGGCTCAGTGGCCATGGCGCATGGGCCCAGCAGCTCCGCGGCATGTGGGATCTTCCCGGACCGGGACACGAACCAGTGTCCCCTGCATCGGCAGGCGGACTCTCAACCACTGCGCCACCAGGGAAGCCCAGAACTAGATTTTTTTAAACACACCAAGACAGGAAACTAATTAAATGTTTATCCGGTTTCTGTGAAATTTCTAGGTGTTAAATCAACAGGAAATCACAAAGGAAAATAGCAATAAATTTAATTTTGTAAAAATATAAAATATTTGTGTGGAAGAAAATCAAAATTAAAAGGCAGACAACGAACTGGGAAAATATTTGTCATCAATGTAATGGACAAAGTATTAACATCCAAATTATAGAGAGAGTTTATATAAATCAACAAAGATGATACTAGCTTTCACACACACAAGATAAATGGATAAAGGATATAAACAGACACTTCAAGGAAAAGGAATGTATTCACCTTCACTGTAAACAAAGAAATGCAAATGAAAATGACAGTAAACCGTTTTTCACCCAACAATTCAGTCAAGATTTTTGCGGTACGCGGGCCTCTCACTGTTGTTTGACTTAGTAATTCCACTTCTAAGAACCTAGCCAAAGGAAATCATAATTTACTTAATGTGGACAAAGATGCATGAACAAACATTATCTTCACAGTGTTGGCCATTATAATTACAGAAAGAACCTGAAAGGGGGTGGAAGCAATAGGGGGAGGTTGGTGAAAGGGTCCAAACTTTCACTGCTACCATGAATAAGTTCTCAGGATCTAATGTCAAACATGGGGACTATAGTTGATAACACTGTATTATTGTACAGTTGGAATTTGTTAAGAGGGTAGAACTTAAATGCTCTCACCAAAATAAAAGATAAAAATGTGAGGTGATAGATATGTTCATTAACTAGGTGGGGGAGAATATTTTCATAATGCATATGCATATCGAATCACCACGAGATACTCTTTAAATATCCTATAAATTTCTTGGTCATTGTACCTCAATAAAGCTGAAATTAAAAAAAAAAAAAAAAGGAGAAAACCTGAATAAACGTCAGTCTCCAAAACCATGACTGCATGTTAAAATGTTCAGAATATAAACTATAGAAAGACTGTAAATGAAAAGATATCGCTTAGGGACTTCCCTGGTGGTCCAGTGGCTCACACTCCGAGCTTCCACTGCAGGGGGCACAGGTTCGATCCCTGGTCAGGGAACTAAGATCCCTCATGCCGCACAGTTGCAGCCAGAAAAAAATGATATCACTGCATACACACATAATCTGAAAGAAATACATATTTTAACAAAGGCAATCTCCAGTGATAGGATGATGAGAGTTTTCACCTTTTCTCTGTTTTTCTCTAGCTCCTACATTTTCCACACTATGCGTTAAAAGCTGTGGTTTGAGGCTGAAGGCATGAAATGAGGTGGCAGGTAAGGTAGGAGGCAGATTCTTTTAGGGGAAGAATCTTTTAGGGAAATGGGGTTGTAGCCTAAAAGAAAAGAACAAGGATGAAAAAGAAAAAGAAGATAAGGAAAAAATGATGCTAAGGATAAAGCCGAGAGGGAGGAAGAGGAGAGAAAAAGAAGGAGGGGAGAGGGGAGAGGTAGGGAGGGGAGATGCTCATACCTTTTAGCAATTAGGACATTCCAGCATTAAGCTAAGTGGTCTACCTGTAGTATCTCATTTTATCTTCACAATATCCTTTATGGTAGAATTATTACACAATCTATTCTATAGAAGAGAAATCCAAGGCTTAGGGAAGGAAAACAACTCGTCAAAGGTCACACAGCTGTGACAGAGTGAAACTGATGCTGGAAGTCGAGTGCACTGATCCCAGAGCAAGTGTGCTCACAGCTCAGCTCCACGGCTTCCCAAAATTCAAGTGAAAACACCGAGATTCCATTTCAACTTGTCAGAAAGCAACACAGTCTGAAATAATAATATTTAGTAATGGAGAGGCTGTGGTCAGTATTGTTCCTGATACGGTGTCTGGCTCCCCATAAACTATACGTAAGGGAAGAGAAGTACTTCACGGGACCTGGCGCAGGGCACAGAGGGGATGTCTCAGGGCACAAGCACCCTCTCTCCTGCCCTTCCATTACCATCAGCGGGAGCCTTTGGTAGGCTCCTGGTGATGCACTGTGTTGTACTAAGTGAACAAAAGGTGTGGCCCCTGCCCCCCAGGGACTCGCGGCATAGCAGGATCTCTAGAAAAATCCACAGATGATCTAGTGTAAGAGTTAAGATGTTATGGGAGAATACGAATGGCAACCACAGGGTGACACACTGCGTGCGTGTGGTGTGTGTGTGTGTGTGTGTGTGTGTGTGTGTGTGTGTGTGTGTGTGTGTTGAGAGTACATGTCAGGGTTCCTGGATGGGACAGTGTCCATCGTATTTAAAAAGAGCAGCTAGATTTTAGCCAGAGGAGGGGAAGGATAAGACTGCGTTCCAGGTGGAGGAAACAGTGTGAGCGCAGTCACCATGGCAAGAGGCAGCATTACTGCAGGGCCTGAGGTGGGCAGGACAGGTTGCTTTGTACTGTGAGACATCCCGCTACCAAGAGTCCCGGAAAACAGGTAGCACAAATAAAATCATGGGGTGGAAAACAGCAGGGAGCAAGTGGGAACTGAAACCCAGGTGGGGGTCTGGAGAGACACAGGAGGCTGGAGAGGATGGCCGGGCAGGAACGCAGGGTCCCGGTGCCAGTCTGTGACGCTTTGGGACTCGGTCCCGGGGCATGGCCTTGGACTTTACCTCCTTTCTGTAACATTCTGCACCTAGACTGGACTGAGTGACATAATGCCCCGGGGGGGATTTTGCACAGTAAAAACGAGTTGCTGCCAAGAGAACCAGCGAGGGAGTAATTAGACGTCTGTGAGGTCTGTTTAAGTGATAACAGAAGTGCCTCCCCCAGTCCAATGTCACCCGCATAAGGACATCTCGCAGCGCCTTAAAGTCCTTCCATTCCATTTCCTCCTTTTTTTCATGGCGTTAATCATTGCCAAAACCCCTGATAAACTGTGAAAAGGGGAAGTACAGGCATTAACACTTTGCTAGGAATTAGTTTGTAAGCAATTATTACTTTCTTATTTTGCAAAACATTGACCTTGAAGAAATGGGACCAAGGGAAGTTGAGTTAAAAGAAATTCTTTTGCAATAACTTTACAGAGTTATAGAAAAGTTGCAGAAAATACAGAGAGTTCCCATATACTCTTACCCAATTTCCCCTCATGCTAACGTCTCACATGACTGAGGTACATTTGTCACAATTACCAAATCAACAATGGTACATTCCTACTAACTAAACTCCAGACTTTATTGGGATTTCACCAGTTTTTCCTTTTTCTAGGATCCAGTCCAAGATACCACTTTGCATTTAGGAAGTTATGTGAGGAAAATGCCTAGGAGAGTAACAGTGGACGGCACCCAGGCCCCCTCACACCCTCCAGGTGCCAGACACCGCATGGGTGACCTCAGGTCTATACAACCCTGTGAAGCTGGAACACAACCCCAATTTACCAGTGAAGAAAATGAGGCTTGCAGAGGCTCCAGAGCCGGTAAATGGCAGAACCAAAGACATTGCCAGGAGCAGCAGGGGTTCCACGGCCCCTGGAGCCCTGCACAAACCTGAGCTCACTGACTCCTTCTCAAGAATTTGTGCAAAGACCGGAACTGAGAAGAGTGTCTGCTGCATGGGTTCCCCCAGCACAAAGCTCCCCTGGGGGGGCTCAAGCACTCCTCAGATCTCTGCAAGGAATAGCAGGGGTTAATGGGCCAAAGCTGCTACCCGCTACCCGAATGCCAGCAGACCTCCTCCTGGTTCAAATCCTGGCCCACCGCCCGCAGCAACTGCTGACCTTGGATGGGACACAGAACCTTTCTGAGCCTCAGTTTCCTCATCTGCAATGCGGATACCTAACTCGTTAGCAGATTTAGACAAGGGAAGATAGGTACCCTGTCTCACAGAGCACCTGGTACAGAGCCAGCGCTTTGCAGAGGGTTAATTCTTACGTCTAAAATACAAATGCAGGCACACTTGTATGTGTGTGCACATAGCGTATGTGTGCACATAACATCATGTCAAACCACAAGTTCCCTCAAGACACACGTAGAAGCTGCCTTAAGCTCCTTTGTAGATAAGGACATGGCAATTCGCTCCCTGTCCTTTAGGGGCTGACATGAATCCCCCATTTTCAGAGCCAGTGCCAGTCCAGAGATTAACTTCATACTCATAAAAGCTGGAGCTAAGAACACTGCCTTCCATTTTCAAATATTTTGATGGAGGCGCAATCTCCAGCCCCGAGATTGTCCAGAGCCAGTACCCCCCAAGGTCCTCCTGACAAGAAGGGAAGGTGGGTGTCAACTGTCAGCGTGTTCCTGGGCAGAGACAGAGAGTGAGAGAGACAGAGAGAAAAAAAGAGAGAACTAATAGACAGACTGGCTAATTGTCCTGTTCACTTAGCATCTCGGTAAAATGACATTGAGATTCAAGGTCTCACTGATTTGCCCAGGGCTCTTTCGTGTCCCTTTTATCACTTGACACTCTAAGAACACAAAGATATGCTTGACTAACTAAGCTTCAGATCATTTCTCTAGGACTTCCCTGGTCATGCGGTGGTTAAGAATCTGCCTGCCAATGCAGGGGACACGGGTTCGATCCCTGGTCCGGGAAGATCCCACATGCCGTGGAGCAACTAAGCCCGTGCGCCACAACTACTTAGCCTGCACTCTAGAGCCTGCGAACCACAGCTACTGAGCCCACGTGCCACAATTACTGAAGCCCATGCGCCTATAGCCTGTGCTCCGCAACGAGAAGCCACCGCAGGGAGAAGCCCGCGCACTGCAACAAAGAATAACCCCTGCCCGCCACAACTAGAGAAAGCCCATGCACAGCAACGAAGACCCAACGCAGCCAAAAAATAAATAAATAAATAAATAATTTTTAAAAAGAGAGATTTAACCACATCTTATAAAAAAAATAATCATTTCTCTAAAGTAGTGACAGACACAAACTTGCTATCTTAATGATCTTATCTGTGCTCAGCCACTTGATCTGATTTTGCTCTGTAAAAATTAATAAGCCAGACACACCTGCAGAAAGAAGTCACATGATGAGCATTTCCAGGGCAATCTTTTCTGCCCATTTTCATCAGTACACAAACTAAGGGCTTAACCAATGCTGACAAAGTTTTAGGACCTCTTAATAGTGCACACTTTTCCTTAATTTCAGGAATTTTTCTAAGACCAGTCAATCATTTCCTTAGTTGAGTAACTCACTGTAGACACTGACATAATGATTGACTTTTTCTAACTACAACCATGGCATTTCTCAGCCAGAAACAAAATAAAAATACTTGCAATTACAATGATTAGCAAAGAATTGCCCCACCCTTGATAGAAAACTCTTGAGATGGAAAGTCTAGCACCAAGAAACAGATATAATTTGCCATGATTTGGAGTTAGAGCCGTGAAATTAACAAATGTAGTAATTAGATATAATACCTGTAGATAGAACTTGACCCAATAAAAGACATATTTCAAGGATGACTGTAGAGATCCCCATTTTTCTGGGTTCTTCTCAATTTGAATAAAAATGCCTTGCTATTTATAAGTTCCTAGCTATAAGGAGGCGTGTCTTCCGGGGTACTCTATTTCTACTGCTGCCGTAAAGATAAAGGAAGTAAGTGACTTTTCTAACAATCGATGGTCAGTCTGTGGGAACAATTGTTGATTGATTGTCATAGGAACCGTCTGGCTGTTGCCCAGGGGCACATTACTGACATTAGCGATGCAGTTTCCACTTCCTTCTAGGTGAACCTCGAAGTCTCTCAAGTGCTCCCTGAATATAGGATTGATTTTAATCTTGGAGAATTTGAGTGAATTTGTGGGAAGACTGCTCCAAGGTTCGGGGCCGAGCAGGATGTGGGCTGCTGAGCAAACACAGGACATGGTGCCAAAGGGGAAAATCATCTCTTGGGGATGATTTGCCCTGGCAGGGAGGTCTCCTGTTGGCCCTTTGCCTTGGAGAAATGAGGATGGCGTCAGTGCAGACATGACTGGAGAACAGAAGACGTGAGTGATACCCATGGATTCCACAGGCTTATATTAGCTTTAGCCATCACCGTCTGCCTCTCTCATGGATTCCATAACCCAGGAGCTGAGAACATGGGATCTCAAACTGAACCACCTCCAACCGCTCACAGTCTTTGATTTCTTGCCCTTGGCATTCACATTGTCTGACCTTTGGAGCTTTGCAAACCCACCACACCTGCCCCCAACCTTGCCCGCAATCTCTCTCTTACATAGAGGGTCCCACGCTTTGGGACCCCCAGTCTTTCTTTATCGCCAGACTCTGGTTTTACTCCGACAATCTACCAGGAAGGTTTCTTGTCGTTTATTTTTTATTAAAACTCTATTGGTGGTTGGTAACTCTTGGTTAGAAGCATATGGCTTTGTAGGACTTGCCTCTGTTATCGTGGCCTGAGTGAGCCATGTCCTACCTTTCAGCTGAGATGTGGAGGCTATGAGATGACACCTTGGCCTCCTTGCCACGAGCTGTTAACCCCTAGTCTCCTGGTGCTTCATTCTGGAAGTATACCAGGAGCCCATGCCCTGTATTAGCCAACAAGCAGGATTTAGGGCTGATGTCTGCATCTGCTTCATCCACATGAAAGTTACTTTCAACCTTGGATTTCTTTTTTTAATCCTATAGCTCCTCCCGTCGTTCCCAATTTCCTTCTCTCCCCTTGATGAGAATAGGCAAATTTCTGCAGGATAACCTCACTCTTTTTCATTCTCCTACTTTCAGTCCAACAACTGACGAGAGTCAGGTGACAAGAGAACCAGGATACACATCTGCTAGGGAATGCCTAAGACCAGACAGCACTGTGGATTCCTCTGAGGGGGGTTATGATTGTTTGGATCTTGAAGTGCTGGGCTGAGAATGATTATGAAGTGCTGAGTTTGGGATCATCAAAAAAAGAGTGCTGTGATTGATTCGTAATGCCTGCCCTGAGCACAGCAGAGACAAATAGAGGTAGGAGTACAAAATATTCACGAGGGGAGGAGGGGGTACAAAGTGTCCCTCCCCCCACAGAAGCACACTGCCTGGTCTTAGAGACAGACCTGCATGGTGACAGTTACAACAGGGCATGAGTATTAATACAAGTTGCTATGGGAGAATACAGGGAATAAAACGTCAATCAGATGGCAGAAGCAGTTTCTCTAAGGAAGTGAGACTTGAAATATAAGCAGGGGTCATCGGGCAAACAAGGGTGGGAAGACCAGATGAGAAACAGGAGTGACCTTTCAGGATTGTGTGAGAGTGGAGTGGGTGGTTGGGATCCTGCCAGGAGACTGTGGAGGAGACCGCATCAATAGCTCAGCTCAGAGCAGAAAGAACAGCACCATTTCCTCATTTTTGTCATCGTGATGACCCTGTCCTCTCCCCTCTGTGGTTAGCGTAAGGATCCTAACACAACAAGGGCTTGTGAGCTCTTTGTTCAGAAGACACCAGGAAGGAGGAAGAGGAGGGAACGTACCTGTCATTTCAAAGCCAGCTGGAGAGGTGTCCAGGTGGAGCAGGAAGGCGGTGGGGTCCTGGATGTGCGGGAAGAACACAGTGGGGCCGCGGGCCACCTGCCACCACCGTGTGCGTCCTTCATCACCAGGACCCCACCCTGTCCCAAGGCCCTTTGTGTCCCATGGCCTTTCATCAGACCCTGTTCAGAGTGGTCTTCCTCTTGTGTAGAGAAGAGGGTACTGGAGAGACCCACCCCTCTCAGAGGGCCAACCATTCTTTCCCCTGCCCACTGGTTAGAAGCATCTATGTCAACAGCATGTCTGAGTAGAAGAGCAGAAGCTACAGAACTCCCATTTCCTAATGAAACCTGACATTAAAAACAGTAGGGAGAAGGAAAAGCTCATTAACGATCCAAGACTCTAGGGCTTCCCTCGTGGCACAGTGGTTGAGAGTCCGCCTGCCGATGCAGGGGCCACGGGTTCGTGCCCCGGTCCGGGAAGATCCCACATGCCGCGGAGCGGCTGGGCCCGTGAGCCATGGCTGCTGAGCCTGCGTGTCCAGAGCCTGTGCTCCGCAACGGGAGAGGCCACAACGGTGAGAGGCCCGCGTACCGCAAAAAAAAGAAAAAAAAAAGATCCAAGACTCTGCCCTCAGACCCCATTTCTCAAGGACCTTCCCTGGGTGATTACGGCCCTGATGACCACAAGCTCTTGAAATCTCCAAACACAGAACCAAGCACTGGGCCTCAACGCGGGAGGCCTGGCCTTCACTGGGGAGAATCCTCTATAGGGGTCCCTCACGGCTTTTTTAAAGAGGCAGAACACTTTCCTAAGCTGAAAGTCGTGGGGAAGCTCCAAATATTAACATTAACAAGTCACTGGGACCGCTCTGAGTGTGGCAGGGGAGTCCCTGCCAGCTCAGCCAGTGCCACCAGCCCCTGTCCTCCTAGAGGGCAGCCTGTGGCAGAGCTGGGGGTTCCCTGATGGAGGCCAGCCCCTCCCTTTACAGACCAGGAGCTGGAGGCCCAGAGAGGCTCCTGGGGCTGCCAGAGGCTCTGCCCTGATACTGAGCCAGGTCCCAAGTGGATGCCATAGAGCAGGCACCTGCCCTCAGCTTGGGATATCTAAGCCCCTTTCCCCAGAGGTCGGCTCTACACCCTGCCGGCCACCTGGGTCCTCCCACCCTGTGAAGTCTCTGATCTCTGAGCCCGGGAGCCCCGTGACGTGGGACAGACGTAGGTGGGAAGAATCGGGGGGCTGTGGCCTCTCGGACATCACCGTATGCTTCCAGGTACTGGGTCCCAGGAGTCTGTGTGACCATGGCTCCCCTTTGGGTGTCAGCTTGACCCCTAAAATCTAATTTTACTGTCGCTGAGTAGCCTGACATAATTGTTAGCCATTGTTACCATTGTGACAACCCTCTGGGCACTGTGTATGTGATACCTACAATGTTGTGACATCACTCAGCTTTGCCCTCGGAGAGCCTGTCTTCCCAACCGGGTTACCAGGGACCCGCACCCCACCCCAGCCCCCAGCCTGAGGACCAAGCTGAGTCTCATCCTTTCCTGCTTCTCCTCTGTAATTGGGAGCTTCAAGCCGACCAGGTGTTCAGTCGGCACTGGCTGTTGAAAGTGGTTGTCAAAAGCAGCACCACCCCCTGCCCATGCCTTCCAGGGTAACCTACAGCCTCAAGCAGGGGACACTCCAGGGAGAGGAAGTGACACGCAGAGCCAGGCCAGTGTCCAGGGCGGCAGAAACTGGCTCTCGTGAGAAGGATGGAGAGTAGAGGCCTGACACAGCTCTCTGCTCACCAGGGGGCAGCCCAACTGCAGAATCTTCCAGCAACAAACACAGCCCTCTAATGACCCTAGAAAATAGAAGGCTCACCATATTCTTCTCATCTTTCTCAGTGCAACGCGGAAAGCCCTCACCGTGGTTTACGAGGGCCCGCTCAACCAGCCCACGTGACCTCTCTCCCCGCAGCCCACTCTGGCAATCATCCAGCCCCAGGACCTTTGCACTTGCTGTTGTCTCTGTCTGGAAGACTTTTCCCCCAGAAATCTGTGAGTTCACCCCTCCCTTCCTTCAGGACTTTTCTGACATATCATCTCCTCCGGGCAGACTTTCCTGACCCTCCCTCCCCAGCACTCCCTACCCACTCCACAGCCCTTCTCACAGTCTGGCTTCCTTATAGTTTACTTCTTTATTCTTTTGCCTGTCTGCCCACTAAAACTTAAGCTTCACGAGGCAGGAATTTGTGTCGGTTTTGTTTACTGCTGTATCCCCAGAATCTAGAACAGTACTTAGCACATAGTAGGTACTCAGGAAATATGTGCAGAATGAGTGGACTGAATGAGTGTGGGCAGCTCGGAAGAGGAGGACCAGGGCTCTTTACCCAGATGGTTTGAGTGCGTCCTACCTTAACTGGGTGTCAACCACGTGCTGAGGATTATGTTATCCATACATTTGTTCAGTCAACAAATAAGTGCTGAGCACCTACGATGTTCTAGGAACTGCTCTAGGTAATAGGGCTGAAGTTTAAAGCCAGATAGACATGACCCCTGCCCTCCTGGGCTTTATAAACTAGGGCAACACAGACAATAGGCAAGAGATAGATATGTAGGGAGAAACATTTCAGATTGGGATAAGAGTTTTGAAGGAAATGAACAAGGTGATAGAATAGCAAGTATCTGTGGTAGGGAGGGCTATTTGGATAGGGTGGTCAAAATCTCACACTAGCTCAATAACTCCTTCAGAGATTCCTCATCTCAGGCTCAGAGAAGTTAAGTAACTTATGAAAGTCACACAGCTAGAAAGTGGCAGAGCCAGAGCTTGAACTGAAGTCTAACTCCAAAGCCTGGTATTTTTCCACTAGACCCCAAAGCCTTCCCCTTCCCCCAAGAAGACTGTGTTTCCATTCAAATGGCAGGCCTTGTGTCTAAGTGCCCCTCACCAAAGGATGCCTTGCTATTCAGAAACATTCAAAGGAATGGGTAGAGAAGGAAAACTGGCTCTGAGGTCATCAGAACAAGCACAGAATTTTTTGACGTATGCCCCACAAAGGATGCTAAGTGGCTTCTCCCTGAAAGAGCAAAGGGAGAATATCTTTAAAGGCAACACTAGATCTAGACCAACATGGTTGGAAGTGGTATAGGCGAAATTGCAGTGCCCAAGAGGCTCACAGCAAAGTGGGAAAATAAAACATCAGAGATGTGACCATCCCCCTGGAGTTATTTACTCCCTAACACTTTCCCTTAAGGTACATGAGGTTGGTGGAGCCCAGCGCACTTCCCCAGGGAAGCCTCAAGAGTGAAGGTCTAACAGCAAAGTGAAGGAAGCGCTGGGCGGTGGGGGAGAGTGGGGATGGCTGCTTCAGGCGGGGCTGTTGACGGGGTGGCAGCATCATGGAGTGTTAACCTTTTCAAGTTCAATTCGCCCCAGTGTGATCAGATTCTAGGAAATCCAGTTACATTCATTACACTCGCCAGACACTAACTGGTGAGCCAGGAGACTCGTTCATTTGCAATCGGAGTATACTTTGACTAAAGAATTATTCTGCTTGAGAGATCAAATTATATGCCAGTAGTTTGCTTGGGGAACAAAGAATGAGAACAAGGAAACTGGACAGTGTCCAAAAGAAACTCTTATCAAGATAATGGAGCCTGTCATTACCCCATTTGGGAAGTCTCAGCATAAAGAACCGTTTGGGGTTCCTCTAGATGCTTGTCATCCTGTCTGCCCCTCCAAACCCCCGACATGGGGCCCCTGGTAAGTGACACAGGAGACTCAGATAGACCACCTCCAGCGAGAGCATGGGTGAACTTGGGCCACAGCCAAGTTGGTTCGTTCCATGATTTTCCATGTTCGATTCAGTGGCTTCAGAAGGGTGGCATTTGACAGTCTTTTTGTTAAACTAAGGGACTAGAGCTCAGCTACTTTAGGTGAAGTCTTGTGGCCCAGAGGGGCTGATGATGGGTCTACTGAAGGGTTTCCTGAGCTGCAGGTGGATCCCTCATCCCCAGGTCCTTCAACACCTTTACACATGACTGGGCAACAACATAGAGGGAGGGATGAAACAGAAACAGAAGTTACCACCCACACGCATGACAATCTAGAAAGACGGAACCACCAGCCAAGCCAACCGTGCTTAAATGTACCCAAATCACACCTGTCTTTGAGTCTAAAAATCAACTGTGCCAGTCCTGGATGGTGGGGGTGGGTGGTGGGTTTTTACACGTGTAAAAACCGTTATAACGTTAGAATCGACCGGAAACATAACAGGAGTGCAGTGGGAAAAGGCGCCACCAAAAGTGAATGGATCTGAGGGCATCTTAATTGCTGCTCAGGCGTGGGGTGGGCCTGAATGAGGAAGAACCCACTTCCCTCTGGATGAACCAGACCATACCTCAGGTACTAGCTCAGGTTCATCCGGCCAGCTGGTGCAGTAAAACCACTGGTGCTCACCCAGCACCGGCATCATCTGGGCACCTGTTAGAACTGCAAGGTCTCAGGCTGCAGAGTGGGTCCCAGCAATCTGCGGCAGCGCCGAGGCTCACTCTGCACTACACAAACCTGCGGGGAGCGCTGCCTACGCGGCGGGCTCACGTGCCCAGCCAGGGACATCCAGGGGAGTAGAGCAGGGCCCTGACCTGCAGGGACAAAGCAGGGCCAGTGGTGGTGGGGAAGGAGATTTTAGAGGTGATGGCAGCTGAAGTCAGGAATGTAAGCTGGAGGCCGACTGGATGGCAAGGGCGTAGGGACAAAGGGGATGAGGGAGCCCAGGAAAACCAGTTCTGCTTCAAGTCTCTGGGCCTCCAGGTGAAAGAGGCACCACATGGGACAGGGAGCCCAGGAGGAAGGGTGGGCACTGGGGACAATGAACGCTTTGTCTCTTCTCTTCCCTCCTGACGGACTCCATCTGCTCCCGTGGCTTCATGGGACACGCACTCACCCCAGTCCTTTCTCCCCAGTCCCTGCGTCCCCCTCCCTCTTCGAACCTCCCACTGGTCACCTCCACCTGCACAAAAGCTTAACCTGCACCTTCCCTTGATGCAGCCCTGGAGGGGGTGGGAGAGGGGCCCCGAGACAAGATACTACACTGAGGGACAAGCAGCAGGGGTGGCCGAGACTGAGCCACAGATGACAGCAGCCCAGACCCCTGGACTGCGGTGTCCTCTCCAGCCAGGGTGGGGCGGGGAAAATGTTGGGAGGTTCCAAGGGTGGGGGTCTGGAAGGCGTGATGAAAAGGAGGGGTAAGGCTGGGGGTGAAGCAGATGAACCTGGGGGTCACCTGTGAAATGAGGTCTGGACTTGTCATCATCCGTGCGGAGGCACTAAGGACAGGGAGGGGGGAGGCTCGTGCCCGGGAGTGGTGTCTGGCAGCAGCCCATCAGGCTGAGGTTCTTCAAGTTGCTAAGGTCTGGTGCGGCCATGGGATAAAGGAAGGTCACTGGGCAGAAGGGGTCCAAGAACAGAGGCGCTGCTGGACTCTGCACTTCAATGTGACCCCGACCTGCTGTTCCCAGACATTTGCTTTCACAGCCCTATCAATTTTCAGATAAATGTTATTTGGGGTCATTTTTGTCCCCACAAGCCTGCCATGTTTTATTTGGTAAATGGAGACGTTTTTAAGGCCCAGTTTTCATCACCATTGTTTCATAAACTTATAGATGTTTCAACAAAAAGAATCGGGGATGACAGAAGATCAGATTCAAGAACTATCCTCCCTGAGAAGAGACATGTTTTCTCATTTTGCCACAGCTCAGTCCCTCTTCATCCTAGTGGCGCTGTCCGCACGTCAGCATCTGGGGGCCGGCGGTGAGGGCCAGCGGCAGATGCCAGGGCAGCATCCCTGCCTGAGAGGGACCGGGGCCGTCCAGTCTCCCTGGGACAGCCCCGCTTCTTACTTCTTATCCCAGAGCCATGATTGCTGGAGCATCCGTCCATTTACACCAGTGTCCTGGTTGGGATGAGTTGACATGGCCCCCGCACCCTCCCACATCTGGCCCCCTCCAGCCCGGCTGGCCTTCCTTCCTGTCCTCAGCCACACCACGTGCCCTTCCCCCTCAGGATCTGGAACTCTCTGCTCACATCCTTCCCTCTCCTTCAACAGGGAATATGGGCCTTTCAAGCCAGTGAAACAACACCAAAGCAGAAGAGGAAAGCCATGTGGACATCACAGGACGGGGTGACACTGGTGATACATGATCCAGATTCAAACCCAGACTGACCAGCCCCAATACTGTGGATCTTCACACTTCTCTGGGCCCCAGAATTGGAGGGGAAATATGAGGGGAGCCCAGCTCTTAGCAGGAGCCCAGCAGGACCACCATCGGACCTTTGGGCAGGGCATCAGACCCAAGCCACCACTCTCAGTCTTGGAGATGAGGCCTGTGTCCAGCCTTTCATTCTGATTCTGAGGATAGAGGGCAGTGGTTCCAAACAGCAATCAGGGTGGGCAAAGAAGAGCATCCCGAAGGACCCTTATCACCCAAAAGGAAAGCTTTCTATTAACAAAAGGAGGATCGTCCGTTGCCCACGTTGGCTGAAGAGCCCACTGTAGCCCCAAAGTGAGCTCAGGTGGCAGGTGTGGCCCCAGGGGCCGGGAAGCTGTGGCCATGGCCGCTCGGCTCCAGAGAGCTGGTTCACACTGAGTTGGAGGCAGCGGTTCAAATCCGCTTCTTTGTGCATCAACAAGACTCAAGTTTGTCTTTGTTGTGGCCTTGACAGGTGGTGTTGAAAACCACAACACCTACTATAAAACTCCAAGGAAATTGGAACGAGAAAAGAGTCTTAAATGGGTATAGGGCAATGACAAGCACATAACACTCAGCCAAACCAAAGAAAACAAAAGTACCTTAAAAACAGCACGGCCATAATGGAGTTCTTATGCGCGGCCAGCGAAGAAGGCGACGTGATTGATGGCCTCCACAAAGCTCTCACTGGGTCTCAGCTAGTTCCTTGAGTGAGAAATGTTTTCTCCATATTTCCTTCTTCCTTGTAACAACACAAGACTCAGAGAGCCAGTGCACATGTGTGTGTGTATGTGTGTGTGCTGCATACACGCATGGGCCGTACCCCCCAGGAGATGCCTGACCAACCACCTGGGTGGATTTAATGGCATGAACACATTTTTGCCGTAGCCTTTGATCGGGCTGAGAATTGACCACCAGGGAGTCCAGTCCACGAGGGAGTTGACCTCAGGCCAAGAGAGCCAGCCTGGCTTTACCCAAGGCTGGGGGAGAGCTGCGTGGCCTGCCCCACCTCTGGGGTCACTTCCGAGCCATTGGCGGCCTGGGCGCTGAAGAGGGGCTCTGGACTGGTAGACGAGCCGGTGCCTAACCCTTTCCTCTTGCCGAAAGTGCCAGGGCATAGGGAGGGCGTTAACCCTTTCTCATTCAGCCAAAAGACTTATTCAGAATTCTCTCTCCTCCTCTGGGGTTGCCTCACACATTCTCAGAAAACCAGATTAAGCCCTCTTGCCTCTCTCCACGAAGCCTTTTCTCTCCACACTCATGGAGTCAGTGGCCCCACTCACTCCCTGTCTTCCTCTGGCTCACATGCAACATTGGACAGGGCCTAATTATTCTGCGTATCACAAGCTGGGTCCTCCTTGTGAAATCAGGAACCACAGCTTCCACTCCCCCAGCACTGCATACCCAGCAAGATCTCAAACAGTACTTGAGGACAAGTTGCAAAAGCTGTCATGCTCTCAGCACACCACAAAGGCTCACATATGCTCTTCAGGTGAGACTCAGCCCACTTCACAGATAAGGAAAACTGAGGCTCGCAGAGGTGAAGTACCTACTCCCATGATCAAGTTTAATAAGTGAGCAGAGTGGGGAGAGCTCAGGACACAAACTCATGACTGCCTGACTCAGATCCTACAAGCTCCCTGATGATACTCTCCTTGGCTGAGATTCCCTGAAGGGATGTGATATTTCTCCCATAGTTTGTGTGCACCTGCCTTGCTCCAAAACAGTTTGATGCGATTTTCAAAACCACATATGGTGTAATAGCAAGGAGAGAAATGTTTAACAAGACCATGAAAAGTAATGGTAGGTTAGAAAACAAAGGGGAAATTTTCAACACAAAATTGAGAAATACCGTAAGGTCCTCCACCGAAGGACCTTAGTTGCTAGACAGCCATTGGAATTGTGGCTCTAAAATTCCTAGCAGGCAAAGCAAAGAAGGAAACAAGATCAGTATAAAATTTAACTCATCTGTTGTTCTTAGAGGCATTAGTTTTCTTCTTCCCAAGCCCTGAAAAAATGTCTCCCAAATGGCCTCACGGACAGATTACCTGGGTGAAACACGGCAGCTTTCAAATCATATTCCCACATCCCTGGGGTGCCATGGGTGTGATGAAGAGAAGGGCGAGGAAGCTAGCTGTGCTCCTGTACTCACCTCCTCCCCACCAACCTCAGCTCCAGCAGAGCAGAGATTACACTTAGAATGCTACAGTGGCCTGTGAGGCCTAGAGATAAGGCAGCTCCTGCATGTCAATTCACTGCCATCAGGAATTTTGACTTTGACTTTATTAAAATCTTCCATCTTATCCTATCTTCTAGCACCCAAAACTCCCAGGAGGCTTTCATTTCTCTATGCAAACAGACATACAAGGATCTCAGTCCCGTGCAAGAAGCCCGCATCTGGACCCCCTGTCCCTTTCTCCTCTCTTCCTCTCTTCACTGCTAGGAGCCCTCAGTGCCTTTCCTGAGCTGACAAAGCCCCTTGGAGGTGGTTTTTCTCTTTACCTTATTATTCTCTCAAGAATTCTCCAGTAGAGCTTTTGTCTCTTCTCTCCTCGAAAAGAAGGAGAAGGGAAAAACACTCCACACTCAGCAGAGAGATAAGGGCTGTGTCCCCCTCTTAAAATACACAGAACGCCCTTGATTATAATATGGCGTGGATCATATAGAAGTCTTGTCCTGAGTTACTATGTTGGAAGAGGAAGAAGGAAGAAACAGCACAGTAAAAGTGTCTCAACCGAGACAATTCCCAATTTCAGGACTGTTAAAAACTGAACCCACAACGTGTATGTGTGAATCAACAAAATAGTTGGATTACAAAAGATTTTTTTCTGATAGTTCCTTGCAGTACAAAAGAAAGAGCTTAGATGTCATCTACTCAAAGCCCCTAAAGGTTATGTATCTTCCCTAAGTTTCCCGACCCCTCCCTGGTCAAAGGTCTTTTCCGTTCCACCTGCTGACTTTACAGATTTCTAATAAAACTAAGAACCTACAACTCCTTGATAACCACTGCCTCTCCAGTAGCAAACTACAATGATAGCTTCGAGATAAGTGGAGATAAGAGAGCCAGAGTTTTTGAAGCTGGCTTCCTGGTTGAACCAGAAATACCTTGCCTCCCTTGTCCTGTGGCCCAAGGTGAGGAGGACCCACCCTGGGGATGGAGCAACTTTCTCCAGGTCCTCCTGGAAGCTGTCTTCATAGAACCGTAGAAACTTACACAGGGCAGGGGCTCATTAAGTTTCCCTTTTGTTTTTCAATAGGGCGACCTGCAGTGGGAAGCTGGTGCGGTTGCTCCAGACTGATTCCAAAACCAGAGGCCACTGAGCTCTTCTGGTGAGGGGTTGGGGTGGAATGGGGGGAGTGGAACCATCAGGGGTATCAGGGGTATCGGTTTAAAATACAGAAGCCTGGGTCCCATGCCCTCGAGATTCTGATACACTAAGTTTGGGGTTGGACCTGGAGATCTTTCTTAAATTTCCCAGATGATTTTGATATACACCAACGTGTGGGAACTGAGAGAGGCCAGCTCTGAGCAGGACCTCCTGGCTGCAAACACGGAAGGAAATTCACACCGGGGCAGTGGCAGATTCATTTGAGAACAGCAGAAAGGAGGTTTGGGCTTCAAGGAGGTGATTTCAAAGAGCTTACGGAGGACTCTGCATTTAATTCACTGGCAGGGTTTTGAGGAGGAGAGTGGTGGGATGCGTCTTTTATAAAGACAGACAATAGAACAAGAAATGACAGTGTGTCTGTATCGGGATGCATGGAGGCACACGCACCTTTATCGAGCACAGCCATACTTGTCATATCGTGCAGGAGTCTGGAAAGCTACCAGGAAGAATAAAATAACCCCTGCCTGAAGAAACAAACAATCCAGCTGGACAGAAAAATCACTGGCTCATCAGAAAACAACAGATGGAAACTTTTCGGCCCCTCTAAGACCTTAGAGACCATAGAAGATTTTGACTTTAAGAAAAAAGCTTAGATGAACTCTAATTCCTTTAAAAGTTTGAATCTGGGGAACAGGTAAGAGTCAGATCTCTGATAGGGAAAGATTTGTGAGATGGTACCTAGCAGTGCCTAGGCATGTGTAAGTTCAAATCTTCATCGATATTATGTATTCACTTTTTTTTATAGATAGAAAATCACTGGGTGTTTTGAATGATTATTTGCATAAATATTTTTTATTTCAAAGGTAAAAATGAAATCACCAGCAGTACACAGGCCATCTGTGCTGTGTCTGGTGGGTGAATGCACCAGGTGGCCTGTGAAGCCAGCTTCCATGGATTCGAGGGATGCAAGGAGACTTAGAGCAGTTTAGGGCTTCAGCTGGACCTTGTGGTTGCTGTCAAAATCCTTGACATTTCTGGGAGATGTGTCCCCAGATCTTGTAAGTGTCTGATCACAAACCGCTTTAGAAAATTCTAATGTATTGACAGAACAGCAGCCAGAGGGAGTTGAAATAAGCTGTAATTTGAGTTATGAGTTACCATTTGTGCTTAGATTTAAAACAGTCTCATTGACAAATTGCTGCAACAAGCTATCAAAATTTAATTTCCAGGGCTTCCCTGGTGGCGCAGTGGTTGAGAGTCCGCCTGCCGATGCAGGGGACGCGGGTTCATGCCCTGGTCCGGGAAGATCCCACATGCCGTGGAGCGGCCCCGTGAGCCATGGCCGCTGAGCCTGCGTGTCCGGAGCCTGTGCTCCGCAACGGGAGCGGCCACAACACTGAGAGGCCCGCAAAAAAAAAAAAAAAAAAAAAAAAAATTAATTTCCAGGTCATATACAATTTTGTAATGGAAGTGCAACTTTTTTTAAAAAAGGGAAAAATGTTTCATTTTATGAAGAAGGGCAAAATATATGAAAATAAACTCTTTCACTTTACATTTGTATAAATGCATCTTCCAAATAAATGTTTTTTAAGAAGAATACGTTTGTATCTTTATCACAAGCCACGGTGATAACTGCTTCACAATTTTCATATGGAATAAACACCACATTAATGCTTCTTAATCCAATCAAATCCTGCCACAAGCCTCCCATTCACCAATTTTTTTTTTTTTTGGCTGTGCCGCACAGCTTGTTCCAGAACCTTGGTTCCCCGACCAGGGATTGAACCCGGGCCCCAGCAGTGGAAGCTTGAACTCTTAACCACTGGACCGCCAAGGAAGTACCTCATCCACCAATGCTGATGAGAAGGCCAACACCCATCATTCCTCAGGGATTCTCCTGCCTTCTAGGGTGGTACCGAGGTCCCAGGTTCTTCCTGGGTGGTCTCAAGTCCCCACCACCCCGCTCCACCTCTCATCCCCACGCTGTGGTTGACTGACACTAGGTTAATCCTGAACCTTCCCAGCCATCCATCACTATAACTTTGTAGAAGCAAGTCTTCCTTGAACTGCATCCTGTCCAGGCCAGCTGGCTTACTCAGTAGTGGGTGACCCTAGTGTCCAAGCCCCTGGGCTTAGTGCCCAGGCCCCCAGGCTGGCAGCCCCAAAGCTCTGGTTTGTGATTTAAAGCAACCACAGTGCTCTACAGCGCTTCTGAAGAACACCAGCCTAAGTTTTCTTTCTGGAACAGGGGGCGATACTAAATTTTTAAGGGACAGAAACAAAAAATAAATTGTGTTTCGATTCCACCATGGACTGCGTTTTTTCAGTGTATCAATTACACAAGCAAATTTCTAAAGGAGAAGTACGATTTTTAAAATAATAAAATGAATGGCTTCCTATCATAACACAGACTCCCACCTATTCCCCTAAAAGATTTATGAGTCTCAAAGTGGCCCCGGAAGGATTTTAAGTATATTTTCTTTACACAAAAGAAATGTCCTTGAAACTTCATGAGTAACGTTGTGAATGGAACTTTATTTGTATGGAAAGTAGGGAAACTGGTCATTTAAAGGAATCCGTCAGGACCCTACTTGTACATTGAAAAATCATTTGCTAGTGATTTGGGGGTAAATCAGGCTTCTGAAGCAACAGCTTGCTCAAAGGTCTAGTTTACTTTACTTTTCTAGGTTAGTTAAACTGTTCTTTCCATTTTGGCTGAGAAACGGAAATTCAAAAGGCAAATCAGTTGTCCTTATAACCGGAGAGTAGGAGCGTCCAGTCTTAAACCCATAGGAAGCCATGGCTCCTTCACCTTGGCTTTTAGGACCCCTCGGCTTCCCTGTTTGGAAACCGCCCACCTGCAGTTCCAGGTCCCCTTAAGTCACCCGGATCCCAGCACTAGCAAGGACCTCAGCGAATATTCACATCCAATTCTTCTCCTGCCCCTGTTTTAGAGACGAGAAAACAGAGTTCCAGGGAAGTCAAAGCACACATCCAAATTCAAAGGAGTGGGTCCAACCTCTCCTGCTTCCCACTGGTCACCCTGCCTCTGGGAAGTCCCCCCTCGGAAGGGGCTGCTGCAGGCTGGACAGAGCTGCTTGCCCTCCAGACCGTTCAGCTGGGGGACGTGTGTGACGGGAAGGACAGGCCGCACAAGGCCACTGTGGGGCAAAGGGAAGCATCTCACCCAGCTTCCGAGCTGTGCAGGGGCCACTCAGGTAAGTGTGTTCCAGGACTGAGCCTCCCGATCAGTGAGAAGCCCCTGCAGCCCCCACCATGCCCCGGAAGCCCCAGGACAAGGGGCAGGTCATCTGAGTGTCCTTTGTGAGGCAGTGACTATGGCAAAGGTTGCACAGGAGTTGGGGACAGCTTCCTGTGCCCACTGCCAGACTTCCCAGCTGCCCTCTGTCACCTCAGTCAGCGTCCACGGCCTATCCTTCCACATGGTGGGGCCTCAGTCTTCTCCGACCTCTTCCTAGTCTGTCTCCCTTTCGTTTTTGTTTTTGTTTTTTTTTTTTGCGGTACGCGGGCCTCTCACTGTTGTGGCCTCTCCCGTTGCAGAGCACAGGCTCCGGATGCGCAGGCTCAGTGGCCATGGCTCACGGGCCCAGCCGCTCCGCGGTATGTGGGATCTTCCCGGACCAGGGCACGAACCCGTGTCCCCTGCATCGGCAGGCGGACTCTCAACCACTGCGCCACCAGGGAAGCCCTGTCTCCCTTTCTTTTTGACCTGCTCTTCCGGAGCCAGACAGCGGGTTCCCTAGCCTCCCCTCTGCCTTTAGCTCTTTGAATCAACCCCAGATGGTGAAACTTTCTTGCTTTGAAAAAATTCAAAAAACAAGGCTCCACTACTCTCAGCCACCTTATTTTGTGGGAAATAAAACACAAGAGTCATGAGAATAAAAGTTGTTGAGCACTGTCTAAAATAAGGAAGTGTCCCTTTGTCCCAGTCCTGCTAGGGCAAGGTTCCCTCTGCCTTCCTCTGAGACCAGCAGAAACAGGAATGGGATGGAATGGCCCGGGTCAGCCTGGCTGAGAAGCACCCTTACCCTAAATAAGCACGTGTGCACAGGTACACAGGCACAAACACAGGCGAAGAAGAAAAAGAGATTCGGCTGGATAGTAAATGAAACCTGTCATTCAGAATTTTTTCAAAATTCATTTTGTGCATTATAGATGGCATCTTTTCTCAGATCCACATGTTATATGAATTTCTCCTACCACCTAGAATATTCCATGGTTCCTTTCCTTGTTCTAATTGGGCCACTTCTGGATCGTAGGAATAGTGCTGACAGTGCTTGTGCCATACACAAGCCATCACAGTGTCTGTGACTAGAAAGGACAGGCCCTCTTTTTTCTGTTGCAATTCAAAAAAATCAGGGGAGGACTCTGAATGGCCTAATTTAAGTTCAGTGCTCACCCCTGAACCAATCAGCAAAGGCCAGTTGCTGGAGTCTCTAAGAGCATGGCAACTCCTGCTCCAGTGGATGAAGCAGTTTCCCAAAGCAAGAGGAAAGCTACCCTCAAAAGAATCGAGGACAAAACACTCAAGACAATAGACATCCACAATAAAGTACTCGTAAGTCTGCACAGAGGTGTAATGAGCTATGACAATACCACTGCCCGAAGACACATTTAAACATAATAAATACATTGAACAGAAGGTAACAAAATGTCAATAGCTATCACATTAAGATGGTAGATGGTAGAAACTGAATACCTTTATATTTTTCTAAAAAATGTTAGAATTATGTATTAAGTTTAGAAATTTAGGGGTAAGAATAAAATAAGAAATGCAGAATTTATAGCTTCCACATCAACAAAGGAGGAAAAGGGAACATGAAAAAATTTCATCAATCTAATTGAAGGCAGGACTGCAAAAAAATGCAAACAAAAAGGATGGGAAGCACAAACCATAAAAGAAGATGTTTAAAATAAGTTTAAATATATGAGAAATCACAATAAATGTAGATTATGCTTACTCTTTAAAAGAAACAGACTATCCATTCATATTTTTTTTAACTAAGCTATATTCTGTCTATAAAAGTCATGCCTAAAACAAAATGACACAGAAATATTGAGGAAAGATATACTGTATAAGTACTAAACCATAGTTTGCATAGTGGTATTAGTTTATAGTAAAGTATGATATAGCTTACCAAAAATCATTAATATAGATAAGGAAGAATGCTACATAGTAATAAAAGAAACATTCCACCAAAATTTGATTGCATCTACCAAAATAATCTGGAAACATATTAAGCAAAACCTGAGGATCTTAGCAGGTTTTTCTCAGACACTTACAGATCAAGCAGGCATAACATGGTTAAGAATACAGAAGAGTTGTTTAAAAAAAAAAAAAATGGGGCTATTAGTCACCAAGCCCTGATTAAAATCCAACCACTAATGCAATTCCAGGTAAATCATAAAAGGCAGAGTTTTTCACTCCGTGGTTCTCAGTGCCCTTTCTCTTAACAGCCTGAAAATAATTTATTAGTGAATAACATGACTGGAAAATGATCCTTTAATCATTAACCTAATACAAGACACATTTATAAAACTTGCCACAGGGCTTCCCTGGTGGCACAGTGGTGGGCTTCCCTGGCGGTGCAATGGTGGACTTCCCTGGTGGCGCAGTGGTTGAGAGTCTGCCTGCCGATGCAGGGGACACGGGGTTCGTGCCCCGGTCTGGGAAGATCCCACATGCCGCTCAAGAAAACTTGCAACAGGGTAACAATTTTATAAAAACAAGAGCAAGCCAGTCCTTGACTTTTTATCCTTTCATCGCTTTGAAAAAAATGGCATCAAGCTGACAGAACAAGAAGACCACCAATATCTCCTGTTGGTCTCTGCCATAAGACCTGCTACCTATTGACCAGTGGCCTGGTCACCATTCAGGAACTCTTTCTATGGCAGTGGTTCCCATCTAGATTTTGGCAGGAACTTGAAGAATAAAAGACTCAAAACAACACTAAAGGTTACAACAGGATTTCCACGCCATCTATAAAAGCATTCACAGTTAATGTGATATTCACTTGGCTAGTTTTTACGACCATATCTCTGTTTGATCAAGAATGTTTGTTGCCCTGACTATATTCTGTTAAATACTCATGTCCACTTCTGTCTCTGACTCAATTTCATGCTAAGCCTCATAGCTCTTTGGGGAAAGAGCTACCTCACTTCAAATGCCTGTTTAGTTCAACGAGCCTATGATCAATACCACCTCACAAAATAAATCTTTTATTAAAACAAAAATACATTTTAAATGTTTATCTGACTCTTAACCAAGGGTTCATAACCTGTTGAGGTTCCACTCGAGAACCACAGTTCTAGGGTCTTATTATCCTGACATCCTAGAAGTTTTCCTTTATAACATTTTGCTTTAAGTCCAGTTCCAGGAAGGGAAAAAAAAAAAAAAAGAAAAAAACTTGCATAATCCATTCAATAAGAATTTACAGAGTGCCGGCTCCATGTCAGTTGCTGGTCCAGGTGTTGGGCTTCAAAATGAGTCATACAAGGTCCCTGCTCTTAAAGTGCTTCTGAAACAATGGGGAGAACTGTACAGCAGGTAGTAACTGTACAGTGTGATAAGTTAACTAAGGAGGCTCTGGGGCACCAAGGAGAGGCCTCTTGCTTGGGGACTGGCACAGAGTGAGAGCATTAGTCACTAAGGCCATGCCTGAGCCAAGTCATGAAACAAAGTAGGTAGTAAGGAAGCAGAGGAGGGAAGTGGGGGTGGGGAGGGCTTTGAGGACAAGAGGATTAGCATGTGCAAGGCCATGAAGTCTCAAGAAAGCACTGGCACGCTGGGAGAATTGCCAGGGAAGCATAGAGTGGGAGGAGGAAGCACCTGGTGAGAGATGGGGGGCCTTGTGTGAGCCGCTGAACGAGGAGATGGGGTGCATTCGTGGCTGTAGAAGGGGGCTTGGTTTCATCTCTACAGCAATTTCTCATGGATCTAGAGGCCTGATATACCCACCTCTTTGCTGTATCTTCTTTGGGTTTGAATCAATTCTGTAGCCTTTTGACCTGTTTCCAGCTGCCATCAGATGCATCTAGAAGCCTTCAATGTCCATTGTCTACAGGACAGACTTCCAAATTTGACATTCAAGGGCCTGCACCACCTCCAACCAATCTACCTGCTTCTGCACACACTCTCTCCTCCCGACCAACCATGTCCTAGTAACAGACCTTACCCTCCTTCAACTCTTCTCATTTGCTTACAAGGGCCAGCTCTCCTTCTGCAAACTTTTTTAGCCTCAGAGCCTGAGAATATGTCTGGCATTTCATACATGCCATCTGGCCTTGTCAAATTTCTTATAAGTTTATTTCTCATCTCCCGAGCGAAACTGTGAGCTCCTAGAGGCAGGGCGTGTGCTCCTAAAGGCACCATGTACATTTTAAAAAGTGGATTGGATTAACATGGGTCAGAACTTGAGCTTTGTGAAATTGTTGTTAAAAGGAAGATTCAAGTTTAGGGAATGTTAAAGCCTAGCACCAGACACAGCGTTACTTAACAGACTACAGGAGAATGGACAAGGACTTATGTTCTCACTATGAGATTCAGACTATTTCACCATGGTTCCTGTACTGCCAAGGTTATCTCCTGACCACCAGTCATATCAGCAAACGCTGACATCCATAAGGGTCTGAATTACTAAACAGGAAGATATGGAGAATATTTAGCTCTGAAAGTGGCAATGTAAATCTACGAGGGGAATTTCCCCTTTTACTGTATAAACTTTGGCCTTGTTTGACCCTATTGTACATACATAAGATAGAGTCAAAATAAAAACAGCTATTAAAGGGTTTTTTTTTTTTTAGTGCCAAGTAACCGGAAAGCTTACAAAAAATAATGTCATATTTGGATGTTGTGTTCTTGGCCAAGAAATCAACAACAAATTACTCATGGATTTAGCAAATCCTAGTAAAGAAAAGTTGATCATAATAACCGTGAAGGGGGAACTCGCTGGCGGTCCAGTGGTTAGGACTCTGCATGTCCACTGAGGGGCCACAGGTTTGATCCCCTGGTCGGGGAAATAGGATCCCAGATGCCACACAGCACAGCCAAAAACATAAAATCTTAAAGGTTTCCGTAAATTATGGGGAGTTCCCTGGTGACCTAGTGGTTAGGATTCCAGGCTTTCACTGCCAGGGCCGGGGTTCAATCCCTGGCCTGGGAACTGAGATCCCACAAGCCGTGCAGCACGGCAAAAAAAAACGAAGGAAGCATTTTAATTAGCAAATTAGCATCAACTATGTCAGCCTTGTTAGATTTATAAGGACTTTGAGAAAGAGGTACTGGATGCCTCCATGCTCTATATGAACCTCCGATTTTTCCCTCAATACCTTTTTCTACAGCAAGTAGAGAAGTCAAAATCATTCCGTGGACCTTAAGCCCTTCAAACAGACCCACAGAAGCACCTCTATTGGTTGATGGCAGAGTTTCTGCTCAGAACAGCAGTTTGAGAATCAGGAATCATCATTTACTCCACAAATATTTATTGCATCTACTGTGTGCCAGGCACTGTACAGTGAACAAAGAACACAGGAGCCCTGCCTTCCTGGGGCTTCCAGACTAGAGGAGGAGCTGTAAGCGATCAAACATGTAGGTAAAGAGGAACTAAAGCAACATTGTCCCCTTTATCCACACCTATTTTATCTGAGTCCCCCAACTAATTTATTTGGATGCATTTAACGACCACCAGCGAAGAACAGTGTAGTAAAATCTGTTCTTGATTTGCCTCATCCTTTCCCATAAGGGGTTTATTGAGTTTGCTTGCTTGAACTTGACCACAGAAATACTTCTCACTTGAGTTGAGTCAAAAAGGCAATTCTCTTTAGTACAAGTATTCTAATCTGAGCATCCAGACCTTTCCCTGGGAAAGACAGCCGAGGAGGCTCCCCTCCACTGAGGACCCAGATTCTGACTTTGGCAGAATTTGTGATTCATGGAAGAAGGCTGGGGTCAGCCCGCTGGACCCTCAGCTTCGAAAGAGTCAAGGGCTGGTGAAAAGTAGTAACTGCCAATGCCGTTTTGAATCCCGCCAGACTGCAAGCATGGTGCATTGTAAGTGCTCCATAATCCATTTATGATTAATTTCTTTTGAGCCAGGGGCTCCCGAACCTGGTCCCATGGACATATGGGCTTGAGAGGCCTATGAACATTTAAAGTACAGGGGTGTGTGCATCTTCCTAGTTATAGAGTCCATGGCTTTCATCCAATTCTCAGAAGAGTCTGAGCTTTAGAGGTTGATGTTCTCATCTAACGAACCATTATGAGCGGAGGTCCAAAGTGCAGGAAGAAGAGCAATGAATTCAAGTTCTGCAGTCAAGGTCGCTCATAGGAGGGCACCCAAACCGCTCTGGAAGACCAGGCAACGATGACAGAGAGAAGCTTTACTAAGCTCAGTGCATAGTTTATGAGACAAGTACCAATGTTATCATACCCACTTTACAGATGAGGAAACTGAGGCTTGGGAAAGTTAAGTAAGTAGACTCTTATCACAAATAATAAGTGACAGTGCTTGGATTCAATCCCAGGTCTAGGTTTAAGTGGTTTCCAGCCTGTGTGCTTAACCATTACCTTGTATTTGCTCTTCCCAAGGTCAGAAGCACTTGCCGTCTCCTATGGGAACGCAAGAGCGCTATGATTACAAAGAGCCTCTAGCTGTCCCCTTTGCCAATAAAATCAAGTCGAAAACCTGGTACCGGAAGGCCCCAAAGGTGTCTCCAGCAAAATCCGATTTAAAAAAAAGAAAGGGAACCCAGACAGGTTCCCAAGACTTCACAATGCTCAGAGCTCTGACGCTGGTGAACGCATATTTCAAAGAGCCATTGTGCATCTATAATTACAGGTGGACATAATAGTCTCTGTTGACTCTTTTCAGGTCTAGTCATTTCCTTTGGTCTGCTCAAGGGTGAAAAACTCAAGTTCCCCATCCCCTGTCAAGATCTAAAGCTTATAATTCAACTCAATTCCACCATAATCTAACCCAGCACCTATCACTTACAAGTCAACAAGCCCCAGGCAACTGTGGGCGGGAAGGTGGTCACAGAGATGAATAAGACATTTCATATATCCCTCCTGGCAAAAACCAAGGATGCAGGATACATTTTACGTAATCTATACAGCCCTAAAAATGAGGCACAGATCTATGGAGTCGGACTGAAGAATGGTGGCAACGATGAAGATCACCACTGTCACCCCCATTCAAGGAGGACCGACATGGCGCTGGCACGTTATACGCAGTGTCCCAAAACACTGCAACAATTCTAGGAGGTAAGTTTTACTGGCCCATTTTAGAGCTGCAGTAAAGTGGAGGATATCGCCTAGTGGCACTACAATAATCGCTAACTAATTGGCTGAGTGAGAGCTTGAACCCGGTTCTGTTTGCCTCCAGAGCCCTGCCTACTTGCAACCAGCTCGTTCTGCAAACCTTTTGCCATAATGTGAACGCCCTCTGCTTTATCTGTTTTATGTACTTGGTCTTCCAAAAGCATATTCAAAATAGTAATTTTTAAAACACAGTGTAATTCTAGATTTTAGCACCACACAACATGGACCCGTGATCTAGGAAGAGTTAAGAGCTTCATGCTGGCCTTTCCTTTTCAACATTATTTTAAGAAGTCTTCCATTCACAGTTGCCCATTCACTGAGCAATTCACATCTTCCACCCCAAGCCCGGGGCTGGTGTTCTAGAAGCCCTTCTCCTGGGGAGCTGCCTAACACTAGGTGATCTGGTTTCCTTCCCATGAAAATGAGCTTGAGACACCTACCTAATATCCAACATTATCCAGTGTGTTCATCTTTACACCTCACTTAATCATTTGCAGTGTTTTGTCACAGTTTAGACCATGCAAGTAACGCACAGCACAAAAATAATCTGCCAGAAAGATTAGCTGTCATTGTTCCAGTATGTTATAAAACTACCGAATTGCTGACGTAAGTTATCACTCCCTTAGATTGTGAGAAAACACCATGTCCCAAGAGTGGCTTTATTTGATGAATAGCTCTGATTCCCCCAAGTTTTCCAGGCAAAAAGTCCAGCTTCCTCTATTTGTCAAACGTTGGGCTCCTAAGAGCCATATATCATACTGATAACATGAGTTAACGGGTGGAATGATAAATGTTAATTTAGGGAAGATGATGTCTGCTGGACATGCCATAAAATGCTTACTGTTGTTCCTCCTAATAATTGTTTTTGGGGTTTGTTTTGTTTGTTTGTTTTTCGGTCACACGGCGTGTGAGTTCTTAGTTCCCTGACCAGGGACTGAACCTACACCCCCTGCACTGGAAGCGCAGAATCTTAACGTCTGTATCGCCAGGGAAGTCCGGTTACTCCTAATAATTGTTAATAGAGGGCAATTAGGAGATAGCTTTTATCCAGGCTGTTCTGTACTCTATAGAAATCTTACAGGAAAATCAATCATAAGAATTAATGGGTTCAGCCCAGGTGTACTGAGGCCCCAAACTTCATGCTAATTAAGTTCATAAAACTGCCAAGAGTGTTAATATTTTGAAAAACTTTTGTCCAATAAACAGAAAAGTCACACTGTTCTCAAATCATAGGTAACATCAAAATCAAGGGGTCTGGGAGGGGGTAAGGAATCTTAATATTTGCTCAGGTAATTCTGATACAGGTGATCTTTGAGATTGCACGTTAAAAGGATGTAGCTGACCGTCTGGGTACAGGGCATCCCCTCCCCTGGCAGCACGCCCATCAGCAATGCCCTGGGGCTGACCCACACCTTGGTGTAAGGAACAGTAATGCTAATAGTTCCAGGTCCTTGTTTTTCCTTATTCTTTTCAGAGGCGAGGGCTTGGGTCTAAGGATAAAGGCCGTTTTAACCCCTGGGAAGGTGGCTAATTTGTTTAGTTGGCAGGTGACCATAAATCATAGAGGCAGATATGCTCGGAGCAGCTTACCAAGTCCCTGCTCTCTCTCAGAAACTCCTACGCCCTTGGCCCCAGTGCCTTCCCCCGATCCCTCCCTCCAGCCTCTCACCAGTCCTCTCCCTCCTTCATGTCCCCTGAGCTCCAGTACCTCCCCTTCTCCTGGTTCTCTGTCTTTAAGTTTAAAGAAATGTTTATCTTCACTGCTGTTCATTTAAAAATCAGAGAACTCCTATTTTGATTTCACTTACAAAAGTTGACCCAGTTTAACTGTGTTTTCTTTTGTGTGCTGTTTTCTTTGTATGATGGGGCCCCTCAGTCACTAGCTAATTACTACTCATTTCTTTTGAGCTGGGACCTCTAAAAACACAAAGACTTTAGACGTGCTTTTCTTGAGGACAGAGAGTTGTTTTACTCATGCCTGCGTTGCTTTCCACAGAGACGGTACTCTCAGAAATAGAGCAAGTGCTCAAAATACAGCTACTGCATTAAGTCAGTCCAGGCTTCAGAAACTTACATCCTGGCTGGGGGTGTGGACGTAAGTGCAGGGGAAAAAATCATGACACGGACCGTATTAGTTTCTTATTGCTCATGTAACAAATTACCACAAACTGGGTAGTTTAAAACAACGCAAATTTATTTTCTTATAGTTCTGGAGGGCAGAAGTACAAAACAAAAGGTCTTCTGGGCTAAAATCAAGGTTTTAGCTGGGCTGTGTCCCTTCCAGAGGCTCCAGGGGAGAATCATTTCCTTGTCTTTTCTAGTTTCTAGAGGTGCACGTATTCCTCGGTTCATGGTCTCTTCTTCCATCTTCAGAGCAGATCACTGCAACCTCTGCTTCTGTGGTCACATCTGCTTTCTCTCCTGACCCTCCTGCCTCCCTCTTATTAGGACCCTTGTGATGACACTGGGCCCACCCAGATAGGCCAAAATAATCTCCAGAGCCCAAGATCCTTTATTTAATCACACCTGTAAAGTCCCTTCTGCCATGTCAGGTGATACAGCGGCAGGTTTCAGGGACTAGGACGTGGGGGCATTATTCAGCCGACCTCAGACAAGCACAGACCTAGGGATCCAGGAAACAGTGTTGGCGGAGGGAGACCCCTTAGGTGGGATGAGTAGGGCTTGGCTTTCTATTAGAAGAGGCTTTCCAGCTGAGCCGTGAACGGTAGGTAAAGGTAAGAGCATACGTTTCGAAGTGAAGCAAACCCGAAGCCTCGGTTTCCTTATATGTAGCTTAATATAATGTCTATTCCATAGGGTTATGGGAGGATTAAATAAGATAATGTATGTAAAGTGCCTGGCAACGTGGTGAGCCTGCCGTGTGACTAATATGTAAGACGTAGAAAGAGGATTTTGGAAACAACAGAGATGATGTCTACCTCAACTGCTCATTACAGGCTATTCCCCCTCAAGGCTGGAAGGACACGGAAAAAGAGAAATTGTCAGTGAAAAATGTAGTGTCCTAGGAGTGACCAAGAAAACATCTTACAGCGCCACTCTCCTTCCCAGAGGTTATAAGTTCCACATCTAGCTGTCAAGATCTCTTGCCAAATGACTTGGCCATTTCCATCCAGAATAAAAAGAAGTTAGGGGTGAGGCCAAGCCAAAGGAAATGCACTTGGCTCCGAACCGTTCCCATAGTGACCCAGCCCCACCAGGCAGCCGCCATCTTGGGCTGTGTCAGGTGCCGGCGCCAGTCCTTACCCACTGCCAGGGAAATGCTCCCTCCTCGGGTTTCCTTTTAAAACATTGGGTTGGTTTTATGAGAAAAATAAGTCTGAAGGGGACTGTTGGTGATGATCCCAGTGGTGGGCGGCTGACTCCATGCTGCTTGGTAATTGCCTCTTAAAGGCGCAGTGCTGGTGAGTTTGGGGTTTGTTGCAACCAGGAGGATGGGGGGAAGCTCGCATTCTCCTTCTCTACGTGTCAGACCCTGCTCAGGGAAGGAATAGGACCACAGGAACAGGAAAGTCACAGATGGGTACCCAGCATCCTCTGGATGCACTATGGACGTGGCATCAGAACATGGGAGGGAAATTGGAAAGCACAGGCAACACCTTAGGAAGGGCCGAGACGCCAGATGTCGGGTGCCTGTGCATCCTAACGCCTTCAGCTTTCTCCAATATTTAAATATAAAGCGCTCACGTGCCTTGTCACCTACTGAGAGCATCAGCACAGCTCCCATGGTTCTGTAACTCATACTGGAAATCACCACCGGTGCCTGCTTCCCGCACACACTGAGCTCAGCGACCCGTCTCACCAGGGTCTTACCACCTCATCCGTTTGCTCCTCTCTGCCCAGCATTGACCTAAAGTTTCATCAGCAAAACTTTACCCACGTTTGGGGACAATGAAAGGGGTTTACAGAAGAGCTAGAGCTTCAAGTATAAGCTCCTCTGTCAGCTCTCCCCACCCACAGGAATTTCTCACTGGCTTCCCGTCAAGATCTGTGTCTCTTTGCCCCTCTGCCCTCAGATTTTCTGGGCTTGCTGACCTCTCTCTGAAGGCTGCCCAGGAAAAACCCAAATTCCTCTTGTCTTCTTTGACAAAGCAGCCATCTCCTTCTGCTTTTCTCCTTCTAGATCAGGAGTTTCGCCTGAGTCGGGGCCTTCACTTTTTCAATCCCAAAGGCCTCCAAATTCTCCCCCAAAACAAAGCACCACCTGCTGTGGTGTGAGTGATGCCATTGCCCTGGGGCTGCATGGCAGCTGCAGACAGCTCTCGGTTCAAAGAGCAGTGTCCCCTCTCTCTGCCAGAGCTGTAAAACCACACTGACTCTGAGTGGCCTTAAAGCGCTGTACACACCCCGGTGAGCCAGCACCATGCTGCCTTCCAGTGTGAAGGGTGCCTCCTGGAAGAAGAGAATCGTGTCTCATGGACCCTGGAGTCAGAAAAGACCTGGAATCAACTTCCTGCTCGTATTAGCTGAGCATCTGGGACAAGCTACTTAGTGAGCAAAACCTCACTTTGCTCATCTCTGAAATCGGGCCGTAACACCTATGCTGTAGGGTGTTCTAAGGACCAAATATGAGAGTCAACACACTTCTTTTTTGTTTGTAATTGAAGTATAGTTGATGTATAATATTATATAAGTTACAGGAGTAACTTATAATAGTAACTTATATAGTGAGTCACAATTTTTAAAGGTTATACTCTATTTATAGTTGTTATAAAAATTGGCTATATTCCCTGTGTTGTATGTATCCTTGTAGCTTATTTATCTTATATGTAGTAGTTTGTACCTCTTAAACTCCTACCCCTATATTGCCCCTCCTCTCCCCTCCCCACTGGTAACCACTAATTTGTTTTCTATATCTGTAAGTCTGTTTCTTTTTTGTTATATTCACTAGTTTGTTTTCTTTTTTAGGTTCCACATATAAGTGATATCATACAGTATTTGTCTTTCTCTGCCTGACTTATTTCACTTGGCACAGTACCCTCCAAGTCCATCTGTGCAAATGACAAAATTTCATTCTTTTTTATGGCTGAGTAGTATTCCATTGTCTATATACACCACAGCTTCTTGATCCATTCATCTGTTGATGGACACTTAGGTTGTTTCCATATCTTGGCAACTGTAAATAATGCTGCTATGAACATTGAGGTGCATGTATCTTTTTGAATGAGTTTTTTGGTGCTTGTTGGTTTGTTTGTTTTTTGAATTAATATCCAAGGGTGGAATTGCTGGGTCATATGGTATTTTTATATTTTCCATTTTCTGAGAAACCGCCATACTGTTTTCAACAGTGACTGCACCAATTTACATTCCCACCAACAGTGTATGAGAGTTCCCTTTTGTCCACATCCTCACCAACATTGAGAGTCAACACATTTCTGTCTTCAGCTAATGGTAGCCATTTCTGTCATTATTATTATTGCTTGGCAAAAACTCTTTAATCCATTTTTAATTAATTTTTATTTTTTGCAGGTTTTTAATCCATTAAAAAAATTTTTATCCTCTCAAAACTCTACGAGACAGCATCCATGCGTGCGCGCACACACACACACACACACACACACACACAGAATTAAAGGTTCACCTGGCCGAGCTGACCTAGCTAATAAGTGGCTGAGCGTGGAGCAGAACCAAGGTGCCCCACCTCCTCCCCTGCAAAGCTGCTCCTTGGCGCTGCCTAAAATCAAAAGCCTCCAAGCTGACACCCTGGGTGGCCAGAGGTGAGACAGGGAGGAGCGTGTTCTTCCTCCTCAAGTTACTCAATTTTTCCAGCAACTGGGTGTTGCTGGTGTGCGTGCTGACCCGGACCTCAGCCCAGTTCCTGAAGCCTCGGGCTGCACAATTCTCCCGGCTGCATCAACTGCAAGAAGAGTTACAAGCACAGGTGTTTCCCATCTGGGAGCTGATTTTTTTTCTCTCTGGATCAGATGAAGTGGTGGAATGTGGTCCCTAACAAAGTCCAGATTGAGCCTTTTAACAGGGAGTTTCCCCTCCGCTCTTATGTTTTACTGACTCCAGGGTCGTGCCCTACTGACTTCCAAGGCAATAGGGGTAGCTTAGGATAAAAACACAGTACAACGGTGGACATTCAAAGACTCTCGAATAAACAATAAATGCTGGAGAGGGTGTGGAGAAAAGGGAACACTCTTGCACTGCTGGTGGGAATGTGAATTGGTACAGCCACTATGGAGAACAGTATGGAGGTTCCTTAAAAAACTATAAATAGAACTACCATATGACCCAGCAATCCCACTACTGGGCATATACCCTGAGAAAACCATAATTCAAAAAGTGTCATGTACCAAAATGTTCATTGCAGCTCTATTTACAATAGCCAGGAGGTGGAAACAACCTAAGTGTCCATCATCGGATGAATGGATAAAGAAGATGTGGCACATATATACAATGGAATATTACTCAGCCATAAAAAGAAACGAAATTGAGCTATTTGTAATGAGGTGGATGGACCTAGAGTCTGTCATACAGAGTGAAGTAAGTCAGAAAGAGAAAGACAAATACCATATGCTAACACATATATATGGAATTTAAGAAAAAAATAATGTCATGAAGAACCTAGGGGTAAGACAGGAATAAAGACACAGACCTACTAGAGAATGGACTTGAGGATATGGGGAGGGGGAAGGGTGAGCTGTGACAAAGCGAGAGAGTGGCGTGGACATATATACACTACCAAACGTAAGGTAGATAGCTAGTGGGAAGCAGCCGCATAGCACAGGGAGATCAGCTCGGTGCTTTGTGACCGCCTAGAGGGGTGGGATAGGGAGGGTGGGAGGGAGGGAGACACAAGAGGGAAGAGATATGAGAACATATGTATATGTATAACTGATTCACTTTGTTATAAAGCAGAAACTAACACACCATTGTAAAGCAATTATACTCCAGTAAAGATGTAAAAAAAAAAAAAGACTCTCGAATAGAGGCCACAGGGAGAGGGGATGAGGGAGCAGATGTGGTTCGACAGCAGGTCACGTGGCCACTTCTGGTAATAGAGTCAACTTGGCTTCCAATTTGCATGAATCAAGTCTCTTGGTTGCCAGAAACAGAAAGTAACTGGAAGCAGCTCACACAAAAAGGAAGATTCTTTATGCATCCGGGGTGTCTTAATGGTCTCCAAGGTCCAGGACACAGCAGGTCCCCAGGAGGGGATGGGAAGAAGGGGCTCAGGCTGCTTGGGACTCTCTCCTTCCCTCATCACTGCTCCATCAGAGCTCTCACTGGCCTCTTGCTTCATTCCGTCCTTCCCCCCTCTCTCCTTGGATTTTCTCTGCTTACCAAGGAAACAGCCTCTGGCTGCCAGCAACTCTCTAATTTGCATCTGCTCCTTTAAAGAGACCCACAACCTTAACCCAGAATCTCTTAGTTTCAACTTAAAAAGCCAACAAATTGGAAAGCAGGGCTTGACACTGCATTTGTATGACAATTTATAGAAGGCTGAATCAATTGCCTAAAATAAAGAATGGGTGTGGGCTTCCCTGGTGGCGCAGTGGTTGAGAGTCCGCCTACCGATGCAGGGGACACGGGTTCGTGCCCCGGTCCGGGAAGATCCCACATGCTGTGGAGCCACTGGGCCTGTGAGCCATGGCCGCTGAGCCTGTGCGTCCCGAGCCTGTGCTCCGCAACGAGAGAGGCCACAATAGTGAGAGGCCCGCGTACGGCAAAAAAAAGAAAAAACCAACCAAACAAACAAACAAAAAATAGAATGGGTGTCCTCAGCAATGAACATCAGGGGACTTGGGAGGGAGGGTTGTGGAAGGTTTAACCACTTCTCAGAGCTTCCAGGGCCCTGGTCCCTTCACTGTGCCAGGAGGCTGCTTGGATGCCAATTGCACTTTCCATGTGAATTGGGTGAAGAGATAGCTCCGAGAAAAGTTGTGGATGGGGGAGGGTCCTGAGCAGAAAAAACAATAGATGCTCGGTACAAAGTCGTTTATACTTAAGGCAAAAAGCATCCAGAGAGTGTACGCCATACTCGTTTCTGGCATACACTGCAGTCCCAAACATTTCAGCAGAAACTCAGCTCACCAGGAATCTGTCATCTGAGACTGGAAAGAGGAACACATTCAGAGGATGAGCAGGATGACGAAGGGATGGAAGAATGCATCCCAGGAAGGCTGCATCTCCTTCTTAAATTCTGGGTGGTTAGCCTAGACGATGAAAGAAGTAAGGATGGGCATAGCTGCTGCCCTTAAATGTGCGATGTGCTGGGGTTCACGGAGGGGTGGGATGGCCTGTATGACCCCTTCAGGCAGAACTGGGGCAAAAAAGTAGAACTTAGCAACAAGACACAGATATTTGACCCGATTTAAGATAGAGCTGCTCTTTAGGGTTCGGAAGGAATGGACAGCTCATGGTGGTAACCTGTGAAGGAAACTGGGTTAGAGGACTCATAAAATTCTTTCCGGTCTTAGAGAGGAGCCCCCTGGGCTGACCCTGTTCACTGGGCCACAAGCCCTCCTTTTATGAGGCCAACCAGAAAGGTTGCCTTCGCTGGACATTGGGGAAGATACTGGACACAGTGTGTCCTGCAACAGGACTCATCCTGGAGGCTGGAAAACCACTCCCTGTAGGTCTTAAGAAGATTCTGTGGCCAGGGACCATGTGAGATGCCTTCACCTGTGTCCCCTCACATAGGCTCCACAATGTGTGAGAAAGGTATAATGATTCCCACTTTACAGATCAAGACACTGAACCTTTTCACCATAAAGGTCCATCAATCAGGAAATAGAAAAGTTAATCCTGGCATATTCATATGATGGAGTACTACAATGGAGAAATAGGTGCAGATATAGATATAGATATAGACCTATCACGACAGGATAAATCTCAAAAAACAAAGTTGTATAAAAACAGTTATAGAAAAATACACACTATGATACTGTTAAAGAAATTCTAAAAGCTTGTATGAAACAGTACATATTGCCCATAGATATATATGCAATATACAAATGTATGAAAAAGTGACACATCAAATTAATAACAACAGTTGCCCCTGGGGTGAGGAGGCAGGAAGGATGGGGTTGGGCAAAGGTGGTCAAAGGGAAGTTCCAATGTGTTTGTAAGGCATCTCCTTTTTATTTGTAAAAAAGCAAATATAGCAAAGTGGGAGCAGTTATTAAACCTGGTTCAATGGAAGATGGGTACTTGCTATACTGAGAGACAGAGACAGGAACAAACTGAGGCCCCAAGAGACTAAATAACTTCCAACATCGCCTGGGACATGGCCTGAAACGCACTTTCCAGGCTGTGCACCCAGCAGCGGGTGGACTCTGACCCAGTTCTGCTCAGTTCCCGCCTCTGCCTCACGTTGGGCTGGAGCCATCATGCTTGACAGCCCCCTGTCTCTCCCCTATTCACTGTCCGGAACCCCAGCAGCCTCAACCTTTAGCAATAGGGAAGCCTCAAAAGGTCCAGAGTGTGAATCACTCGCTCAGCATCTCTGCAAGGAGTAAGTAACTCACATCAGAGCCTGAGAAAACATGAGTGATGGGAGAGGCCTGGAGGCCCGGTGGGTGCGGGAAAAGAGGAGGGCAGAAACGGCTGTAAATAAATGTCCTCAGCCTGACAATTTGCCACCCTGGAGAAGACCAACTTATCACCTCCGTTCCCAGTATTTCTTGCTGGGAGGAAGAGGGCCCAGCATGAGGTGGAAACAGATCTGATCTCCCAGGCAAGGTTTCTCAGCTACAGGGCCTGTTAGCATGCAGGTTCCCAGGCTCAGCTCTGGGTGGGTCTGGGGGTCAGGAACCCAGGGTGGAGGGGATCCTCAGACCAGGTGTGTCCCTGTGAACAGATACACAGCAGGTTACACCAGGTCACAGCCCAGTGCCACTGGGGACACTAAGTCCAGCTGATCTTCAAAAATGGGAGAGATGCTTAGAAGTAAGGAGAGCTATGACCAGAGGAGATAAATACAGCAGGAGAGGAAACCAGCTACCCAAACTGGAGATCAGAGAGGTGTTCCCAGCGGTACTCCCCTGCCCCTTAGGTCTAACTGTCCCAAGTTTCAAAGTACGGGATTGGCCAGGAGGGACACAGCAAACGCAGCTCATTTTTTCGTTATTCCTCAGCTGTTCCTTTCCTACTCCTGGCCCCACTGGAGAGGCTGTACGTAAGGTCCTTGCTGTCAGGGGGCTTGTATTAATATTTTAGCAGGAGAAACAAATAATAAACAAGCAGACAAGTAAATGAGATTGGTGTGTGCGCACACAGAAGAGAAGGGGGCTGCTGTGTCTGGATCACAGAAGGGAACCGGGGGCGTCAGAGCTGCCCCCCCTAGGCCTGGCTATGCTGCCCAGTCATGGCTGGGGGAAGCTGCCCACTCCTGCCCCCAGGCTCGCCGGCTGGTCCTCCCGGTTGCTTCCTCCAGGCATCCTTCCTTTTCACAGCCAAGTCCTCTGACACCTCCCCGGACTTTCATGAGGTCAGTTCACCCCCTAGTGGACACACCTACCCCGTCATCCCAGCTGTGATGTTAAATGGGACCTTTTCTCCTCTCCCAGCCGAGTAATGAATAGTTTAGGGGTCTGGAGCTCAGATGTGATATGCCTGCTTCATAGGTAGAGAGGAGGTTATAAAATGATCTGGGAGGAGGAGAGGAGCCCTGTGTGAGCAGGGAACAGGTGGTCCCAGACCTAATAGCCCAACACTCCTAAAGGGGCTTGGCGGGGGCATTCATGGAGGGAAGAGAGCACAGTAGCCGGGCGGGGACACCTGGGGCGGGTAGACAATGCAAGAGGCCATAGGCACTGCCCGAGAGCCCAGGAGGGAGGTGATGGTGGCTTCATGGAGTAGAGGCAGCCGTGGTCATCAAAAGCCTCCTCGGTCCTGATTGGGCTCTGAGGGATTTTGTCACAAGGACAGGTGACTGCCACAGGAGAGGGGTGGCACCCAGGGGGTAGAAACGCACACAGAAGCAGTCTGCCTGGCGCACCTCACAGAGCTCCCAGTGCAAGGCACAGCGTCCCCCCTGCCCCCGGCCTCATTAGTCAAGAACAGACTTTCTCCCATCAGAACATGTGTTTCTGTCGCAGACAAAGGACGCGTCGGGAAGCCCTGGCAGAGCAGGTTGCAAGGAACCGGGCTTGGAGCTACGTGGGAGCCACGTGGGGGCCAGCAGCGACACTCCCAGCACCTGCGATTGGGGTTTTCACTTTTATTTTCAGGGATAACTCAGCAGGCTTGAGCCTGCTGGGGAATCTCTTCATTGGGAGGCTCTAAAAGGCACCCTCCTCTCACCTTTGCCCAGAACGCCTGTCTTGGATCTGCAGTCTGGGCCAAAGGAAGCAGAACGCGGGCTTCCCTGGTGGCACAGTGGTTGAGAGTCCGCCTGCTGATGCAGTGGACACAGGTTCGTGCCCCAGTCCGGGAAGATCCCACATGCCACGGAGCGGCTGGGCCCGTGAGCCATGGCCGCTGAGCCTGCGCGTCCGGAGCCTGTGCTCCGCAACGGGAGAGGCCACAACAGTGAGAGGCCCGCGTACCGCAAAAACAAAAAACAAAAAACAAAAAGGAAGCAGAATGGGGCCACTGCTGGAAGCCAGTGTGGGGGAGCAGAATCTGAAGTCACTTTCTGGGTCAGGCAGATGCTTCGTTTAGCTCTAGGGCTTGATGGTGAGTTCATCTCGTTCAGATGTTTGTTTTTAAACTTTAATTAATAGACTATTTTTGAGAGCAGTTTTAGGTTGGCAGCAAAATCGAGGAGGAAGTGAAATTCACCTACACCCCTTGCCCCACCCCACCCACAGGCTCCCCCCATCACCATCCCCCCCGCCCCCCCCACCCCCGACAGTACGTTCGTTACAGCTGGTGAACCTACAAGACACATCCTTATCACCCAGAGTTCTCAGTTTGCACTAGGGATTACTCTGTGTCGTACATTCTATGAGTTTGGACGAATGTATGTGTCCGTCATTATAGCATCATACAGAATAGTTTCATTGCCCTAAAAATGCTCTATGCTTCACCCATTCATCCGTCTCCCCCCTAACTCCTGGAAGCCACTGATTTTTATTTTTACCATCTCCATTGTTTTGCCTTTCCCAGAATGTCACATGGTTGAAATCATGCGGTAAGTAGCCTTTGCAAATTGGCTTCTTTCACTCAGTAATACGCGTTTAAAGTTTGATTTAAATAAGCATTTAAAGTTTTCAGGGTTTGATAGCTCATTTCTTTTTAGCATTGGGTCATATTCCATTGCCTGGATGTTTACTTATTCATTCAACTACCGAAGAACACCTTGGTTGCTTCTAAGTCTTGGCAATTATGAATAAAGCTGCTAAAACCTCCGTGTGCCGGTTTCCGTGTGGACGTAATTTTTCTTTCTAGATGCTTTTGCTTTCACTCTTTGTGGCTTTTCAGCTTAAAGTAATTTGACTGGTGAGAAAGCTGTGATGACAAATGTTTACCCCTTTTCCCACCCAAATCCAGGATAGGGACTGGGTGTGGGGCTCCAGACCACTAAGCTAGCCAGTACGGAAGATGCTCTGGGGCTGCCGCCATGAGAGCCAGCACACGGGTTCAGGAGGCAAAAAGCCTGGTTTCGACCCTCTGCTCTGACTTTAGTGTGTCATCCAGTGAGGAACGTTGCCCCTCTGAGCTTCGGTTTCCTCCCGTCAAAAGGGAGGCAGCAAGGTTGACTAGGGTGCCATCAGAATCCCCCGGGATGGTGGCTGTAGAGCCTGAGCAACGCAAGGCACAGAAACAGCGCTGCATAAAAGGTCGCAGGAATGGGTGCGTGACCAAGACTAAAAGTAGAAACTGGGGCTTCCCTGGTGGTGCAGTGGTTGAGACTCCGCCTGCCGATGCAGGGGACGCGGGTTCGTGCCCCGCTCTGGGAAGATCCCACGTGCCGCGGAGCAGCCGGGCCCGTTGAGCCATGGCCGCTGAGCCTGCGCGTCCGGAGCCTCTGCTCCGCAACGGGAGAGGCCACAACAGTGAGAGGCCCACGTACCGCAAAAAAAAAAAAAAAAAAAAGTAGAAACTGATGTGGTAAGCCCCTACCTCAGCTGCCCTGTCTTGAGAGGACACTCCCTCAAAACCCCCATTCACTTTGATCTACTTTCATTAGTACAGGAGAGCAGCTCAGACTCTTTCATACCTACTCCACCTTTCTCAATTTCAGTTCATTAAATGTCAGTGTAATTAACTTATGAGGGAAAGGGCAAGGATGATAAAGCAGAAAACAGCTAAAAATGTTGAGGATTCTAATGAAAAAGAATGTATACATACGTATCACTGACTCACTTTGCTGTACAGCAGAATTTAACCCAACATTGTAAATCAACTATATACTTCAATAAAATTATTTTTTTTAAAAATGTTGAGGGTTCTTGGTTGTCAGGATTTTTGATGGAGTTTGAGGTCAGTGCAAGTGTTTTACTGATCTTCTCTTCCTGGAGGTTTTAGGATGTGTTCTTTGGGCTCAGCGTCAGTGCCAGGCCTTCAAAGATGAAGCACACTGCTTACCCTGGGTATGGTTTCAGACTTTGTGTTCCAGATCTAATGACTCATCAGAAGACAGCACAATGGAAAAGGCACGAAGGCAGACAGGCAGCTGGGAGATGATGCCCGGATTATCAGTGAACGAACGCGAGACGGGTGTGCCTCGGGCTCTCCCTTACTGCTCACAGCATTTATGACCCTTTCTGGGGGGCGATGCCCATGAAACCATGTGAGCTTTCCCGTTTTGCAAAGTCATTCTCACAAAACAGCCACTAACATCATTACTGCTTCAGAGATGGGTCAAGTGAAAATTATACCACCCTGGAAATGTGGGTCTTCAGTTACAAATGTCACTGGGCAGCATCAGGCAAAGGGGATAATGGCCGAGTGCTTAAGGGAGGGCTTGAAGTCACGCAGCCCAATATCAAAACAACAAACAACCGGGCTTCCCTGGTGGCGCAGTGGTTGAGAGTCCGCCTGCCGATGCAGGGGACACGGGTTTGTGACCCGGTATGGGAGGATCCCACATGCCGCGGAGCGGCTGGGCCCATGAGCCATGGTCGCTGAGCCTGCGCGTCTGGAGCCTGTGCTCCGCAACAGGAGAGGCCGCAACAGTGAGAGGCCAGCGTACCGCAAAAAAAAAAAAAAAACCCAATCCAAAAGTGGGCAGAAGACCTAAATAGACATTTCTCCAAAGAAGATATACAGATTGCCAACAAACACATGAAAGAATGCTCAACATCATTAGAGAAATGCAAATCAAAACTGCAATGAGGTATCACCTCACACCAGTCAGAATGGCCATCATCAAAAAATCTACAAACAATAAATGCTGGAGAGGGTGTGGAGAAAAGGGAACCCTCTTGCACTGCTGGTGGGAATGTAAATTGATACAGCCACTATGGAGAACAGTATGGAGGTTCCTTTAAAAACTACAAATAGAACTACCATATGACCCAGCAATCCCACTACTGGGCATATACCCTGAGAAAACCGTAATTCAAAAAGTGTCATGTACCACAATGTTCATCGCAGCTCTATTTACAATAGCCAGGACATGGAAGCAACCTAAGTTGCTTCGACAGATGAATGGATAAAGAAGCTGTGGCGCATATATACAATGGAATATTACTCAGAAATGAAATTGAGTTATCTGTAGTGAGGCGGATGGACCTAGAGTCTGTCATACAGAGTGAAGTAAGCCAGAAAGAGAAAAACAAATACCGTATGCTAACACATAGATATGGAATCTAAAAAAAAAAAAAAGGTCATGAAGAACCTCGGGGCAAGACGGGAATAAAGACGCAGACCTACTAGAGAATGGACTTGAGGATACGGGGAGGGGGAAGGGTAAGCTGGAACAAAGTGAGAGAGTGGCATGGACATATATACACTACCAAACGTAAAATAGATAGCTAGTGGGAAGCAGCCACATAGCACAGGGAGATCAGCTCGGTGCTTTGTGACCACCTAGAGGGGTAGGATAGGGAGGGTGGGAGGGAGGGAGACGCAAGAGGGAAGAGATATGGGGACATATGTATATGTATAACTGATTCACTTTGTTATAAAGCAGAAACTAACACGCCATTGTAAAGCAATTATACTCCAATAAAGATGTTTAAAAAAAAAGAAAAAAAGAGAGAGAGGGCTTGAAGCCAGGCACTTGAGTTCCGATGAAGCAGGTTTACCTTCCTTCTTGCTGTGTGACTTCAGGCTGGTTACTTAACTGCTCTGTGCCTCACTATCCTCATCAGTAATATGGGGATCCTACAATGGTGGTGGAGGAGGAAGAGGAGATGGGGTGAAAGAGGATCAGGCAGTGCATGTACAAAAGCTTACCCGACCCAGTGAGACACATGTAACAGAATACTATTTTCATAAAGCATCTGAACCAGTTTTCATTTTTAGTTTTTTAACTAATAATGCATTTGTTAGGGTTTATTTCATTTGATGTTTGCTGATTCTTGGCAGGCACCACACGGAGGCAGCTTTTAAAGTTCTAAATAAAACAGCTGCCTAATGGTAGGAAGGCCTCTGCTCTTTACATGCTCCACCCATATTTTTTTTTTTTTTTTTTTGCGGTATGCGGCTCTCTCACTGCTGTGGCCTCTCCCATTGCGGAGCACAGGCTCCGGACGCGCAGGCTCAGCGGCCATGGCTCAGGGGCCCAGCCGCTCCGCAGCATGTGGGATCCTCCCGGAACGGGGCATGAACCCGTGTCCCCTGCATCGGCAGGCAGACTCTCAACCACTGCGCCACCAGGGAAGCCCCTCCACTCATATTTTGATGGAAATACCAGAGGACCATTGGCTCCGGGTGGGAGCCAGTGCGGACAGCAGCGAGTCAGCCCAGCTGGGCCCCAGAAGCAGGACACAGATGGGTTTGGAGGCCCAGGTAGCTAGGCCCAAGGTCTCCTGCAAAGCCCATGGCCCTTCTGATGTGGCCGCCTACACGTGGGCACTGTTTGATTCCAGGAACGGGCCTTGTGCTTGGCAGGCCGACTCCTTCCTCTGAGCTGTGGCTCAGTGCATCCTGGGGGTGCAGGGGGACACATGCTCAGAAATGTCACCAACAAATACTTGTTTCAAGACAGGGGTGGCTTTTCAAGTGAGTATCCTGATGGTCCCCTCATAACCAGGTGGCCAACGGTCACATCCCATAGGCCAATTATGGTGACAGTTCTTTAGAACCATGTGGGGTCCCTGCAGGAGAGGTGGGCAGTGGCATGTGAACATGGCTTTTAAACACCTTTGTTTTAAAACACCTTTGCGCTGAGTCTTACAACCAGCTCAGCCCGGAGGACCCAGTAGAAACCTATTTGCCATCGTGGCACTAAGCCACCCTGGTGCTGCCATACCCCTGACCTACCTATAACCACCTTCAGAGGAGAAGTCAGCTTTCGTCATAACCCGGAACCCGCACCGGCCCACTCGCCCAGACACGGGCCCCCTTCCGCACAACCTCAGAGAGCCCGGCCCTGACTTGAGTGGCATTTACCAAAATGGGCCCAGCACCCTCGCCGGCCAATCAAAGCACCACCGTTGGAGGCTCGGGCCTGTCCAAAGCATTAACCAGGTGGAGACAAGCACTGAGCGAGTTCTCGTAAACACACACTGCCCTTCACCCCGTCCACCAGACATGGGCATTCTTCCAAATTTTCACACAGAAAAGAGTGTGACCCTGTACAGAGCTGTTGGCATGACACCCACTCAGCTGGGCCCGGAAAGCACAGCAAAGGAACTCTTGCATTCAGAGCCTCTCCTGGCCGGAGCATCTCGTAAAGCATCCCTCAAGGCTGGATGGGGACCAGCAAGTGACACAAATGTGCTGGCGAAATCCAGCCCCCGTGATTGGCAGCGTCGCTTGATGTTTCGCAAAAGCTGGAAGCAGAGGACTGAAGCCGGGGGGCCGAGATTGGAAGATGTGTGGGTGAGCGGAGGAAGCTTTGCAGGAGACAGAGAAGAGCGGCAGCTGCTGATCTACCAGCCAATGGGGCTATTGAGAGACCTGAAAGGGCCAGGATGAGTCATCAACCCAGCAGGGGGCTGAGTCCGCACGTCCCCATGACCACCTTCTAGAAGTGGTGATGGACCTAGACTACACAGAGATGAAAGGATCAGAAGCCTTGGTCCTAAGAAGGTAAAGACGGGCCGGGTGGCACCGTACAAAAGCCATGAACTCAGACCTCCTGGGCTTAAATCACAGCTCCCGCTTATTAGCTCTGTGGCTTGATCAAGATGCCTAATTTCTGAAGAGCCATTTCTCTACCTGTCAAAGGGGATAAATGTGGCATCCACCTCAGGGCTGATCTAAGGATTGAACTACTAGCTAATAAATGTAAGATGCTCAGCATGGTGTCTGTTACACAGCAAGCATCCAACAGACGTCTGCTACTGTGAGTGTCATTAAAGACCAGAACAATGGCAGGCTAATACCAACAAAAACACTAGCAGCTGTATTGACCTAGTGCACGTGCCATCATGGTTAACCCTCACAACTCCAGTACAAGGGGGACATTATTATTGTTCCACATTTTACACAGGGGGAAACTGAGGCTCAAAGACAGTTAACATATATGTCGCTAGTATTTATTGAGTGCTTACTGTGTGCCATGTATTACTTCATTTAATCCCCACAACAGCCATAGGAAGTATTATTATTATCCCCATCTTACAGATGGGAAACAGGCACAGAGAGGTTAGGCAACTCTTCAAATGTCACACAGCCAGTACAATGTAGACAGTAGAGTGAACCCAAGTCCGTCTAACTTCGAAAGCCATGCTCTTTCAACTCAGCTCTGCCTCCCAGGTTTTAAGGCTAATTCGGACTGCAAAAACCTCCATCACAGCCCAAAGGAAGAAAAAGAAATATCTGTTCTGAGTAGTCTTGTGAAAGCTTAAAGGATGAGTATGGGGTGCTAGGATGAGCAGCTCCCACAGGACACAGGGCCCCACAGGCCAGTGCAGCCTCGTGACCAAACACATGATGTGCCTACAGCGTGCCAAGCGGTTCTTTCTGCAGCCTTGTGTGTAGGCCACGGACCAAACATATGCAGGCAGAACTCCAGCCCCACCCAGAGCCCTGTGGATCTTTGGGAGATACTGCTGAGTGTTTACAGACAATTCAGGCCCATCGGTCGCCGGGCCGATTCCTTCCAGAGGAACCCTCTGTGATCTCCCGAGTGGACGACAGGCCGAAGATAGATGGGCAGGGGACCGGGCAGGCTCTGACCTCAATGCCAGCCAGCACGTCCTCCCCACCTGTGGCAGCACCTCGGCAACGGGGACCACCAGAGGAGCAGGCCCACGGGCAAAACAGCTGAGGATGAACCCCTGAAGCCACAGGCCATTCTCTGAGTCACCACCTTTAATGAGGAGGCAGGGGAACGCAAAACCCATGCCAGGAGGGAAAGCGTTTACTGGCTCCTCCCTGACCCTACAAGGTCGTCTAAGCAGAGAGCAGAGGGACGCAGTGCCCTCAACAGAGCACAAGCTGCTCGGCTGCCGAGCGTGAGTACTGACGAGGGCTTGGCTTTGCTGCGCCTCCATTTCGCTGCGGCCTTTTACCTTCCACAGCCTCTCCAGTTACGAATTGCTCATAGAGATCTCGTGGTCGAGGAAGGATTAAGCGCTCAGTCTACAGAGCTGAACCTCCCTCCTGTCCAAGGCCCCCCTCTTGACTGCTGGCACTTAGAAAGCCTTCAGGCTCTGCTCTGGGTGTAAGCAGGGTCCTCTGCGGTGGGCGCTTCCCCGCACTCAGGCCTGTGCAAACTTCCAAGCTGAAGTTTGGCCGCCATATTCATGGGTCCAGCTTCCCAAACTCCTGGAAGCTTTCATGGAGCTAAAAGTGCCCACAGCTGCTTAAGGCCACATCTGTTCAAGGACACATCGAGGGGAGCCCTGCTCCAAACCCCACAAGGCTTAAGATCTATTTCAGAGCCCCAGACAGCTGGAATCAGCTTCAACCTGTGCCTTCTAAAGACTCAGGACTGTTCTTGGGTCGCATCCTGGTCTCCTGAACCATCTCCCTTTCAGAAAGAGACCTAGTTTCTCAACAGAAGCTCTGGGGTCCCACTCTGCATTCACCCCTCTACCCTCGGCCCTGTGCCTTGTCTGGCACACAGCAGAGGTCCAGAAAATCTTTGCTGACTTATTGCATGGTGTGTGGAGTTAACAGCCTCTCTTTAGTTTGAAAAGCTCCAGGTTCAAGGGCAACTGACCTCAGGTCTCTTTCATGAAGCCAGGGCGGCCAGGCACAGTGTTCACAGCACTGGTAAACCCTCGGGATGATTTTGAAATAACTGGTGCGACCTCAAGCTTAATCAGCACGGAAAACGTGGTGTAATGAGCGGGCCATTGACATTATAATCAGTTCAAAGAGACTCCAACCAGCCGTTCCCAGCAAAGAAGGATGCCAGAAAGCAAAGTATGAAGAAGTATTTTAATAGCTCAAACTCCAAGTCACTGTGCTCCCAGTTCTGAAGAGGTTCCTAAAGGAGGCGACTTTGGCCATTTTGGAAGCCAGCGTTCACCCTCCCGTGGTCTCGGCATCTCCCTCCTCTGGATGCTGACTAGGAGGAAAGCATAAGCACTCCTGGTACCATCCTGGCTCCCATGGGACCTTCCTCTTACCTACACGTTATAGCAACAGGCTTAGCTAGACTAAGATGATGACTCGGTTAAAGAAGGAGACAAACGTTGACTGTCCAAGCAGGAGCAGTCCAAGCTGGCAAGAAAAAGCGCGCTGCGTACATACGATACAGAAGGGCGAGCTTCTGCCTGCGGGTTTACAACGTTACACTGGCTTTGCCTACGACCTATCAAGAAGGATTCTGCTGGCCAGTGTTTCTGCTGAACAAGCAACATGGCGGTCAAAAGTCTTGGGCATCCAGTGCCACCAGCCCAGAGTCATCATGCATCGTCCACTGGAGAGTCTTTAAGGGAAACATGAAGTCCAGCTCATGCCTCTGCCTACGGGTCGATTTCTTCGGGAATCACAGTGATCATAATGTCTTCATTGCCCCTGCGGACAACCATGTTCAGGGTGCTTTCCTTCTTAATGACGTCGCTGACGTCGTTGGCGGAGACCACTGACTGTCCATTAATGCTAATGATGACATCATTTTCCTTGAGCCCACCACTGCAACACAAAGGGAAATGCGATTGTAATGTTTCCATTCCTCCTGGTCTAACTGCCACGAAAGGTGATCAACTTTACATCGACAGAGGCACAGTTCAGGACCTAAAAGCCCACAGCAAACAGGGTGGGGTAATAATTAACTTATGTGAGACTGGCTTAAACCACCAATGGGTTGCATTATTTCCTTTTGAGGTTTTTAGGCTGGTAGAAATGCCTACCAGCACTTGTATGATCTTATCATAGATGGACCCCAAAGGAGATGAGGATGTACCATCTACCATGTACCAGCACCGTGGCCAACTTGCTTGTAATGGGTGTTACAACTCAGAGAGCAGCTCCTACGGGGATGAGTTGATGGCTCTACTGTGAGACACCTGCTTTGTGCTGTTGCTGGGACTGTAGCTCTTCTATATGACAGTGTCCAATAAGCGGTTATGGTTCTTAATGGTCTAGCACAGGAGTCAGCGAACTTTTTCTGTACATGGCCAGATAGGAAAATATTTTAGGCTTGCAGGCCAGATGGTCTCCATCACAACAACTCAACCCTGCCGTAGTAGTCCAAAAGCCACCACAGGACAATATATAATTCTATTGGGCGTGGCCGTGACCCAGTAAAACTTCATTTACATAACACTGGAATTTGAATTTCGCATCACTTTCACGTGTCCTAAAATACTGTTCTCATTTAAATTTTTTCAACCACTTAAAAATGCAAAATCTATTCTTTCAGATCTGGTTCCCAGGAAACAGGGTGCTGGCCCCTCCCTGGTCTAGACCTCTCTCTGGATATTTCGTCGATACAGGTAACAGACCCTGATTGTTAGCTGACCTACTTCTTTTCATGTTATTTTGACGTCCCCTGGGTTATTTTTCTAGAGGTGTGGATAAGTACGGCCTGACTGATAACAGACATCATTAGCGAAGGCTTCAGGAGGAGATGCATCCAGCAGCCTAGGACAGGACCTCTGCCCGAGGTCTCCAGGACATTTTGCTCCTTCGAGCCTCTTTCCCCAGCCAGGCCTGTTCTGGAGACTCATAACAAGTCCGACGTCACTCTTTCCATCTGATGCCCCTCCTCAAGAGGACTTTGAAGACAGGAAGCGGCCTTTTGCTGCTGAGTCCTGAGCTGAACCGGGTTGGAAGTCCTGACTGGCAGTCGACCAAGGATGTCCCGACCATTTTGTCAAGGATTCTCACAATCACCCGAGCTGATACGAAAAGAACAGCCCCCCTGCCCCTTGCCCCCTACCTTCAGGAAACACAAGGATATTAGGAAAAGGGGAAATAATTCTAACTCACGCTTCTGCGGGGGTATCAGGAATTACTTCGATAATATACGCTCCTGAAAGAACATCTGGGAAGTCTCGGTGGCGATCCTTCAGCTCTTTGGCTTTGCTGCTCAGGACAAACATACCTGTATTACTGTTAGGTAACAACGGGGCTCCTGCCCGGCTTCTCCTCCTTCCCTGATTCTAACGTAAAATTCCTCCAGGGATTTTGATTCTGCTTCAAATTGCCTATTTCCTAGAGTTACTGGATAACAGCAAGGGAAGTGTTTTATCATTATTATTATTAATTGATAGTAGCTACCACTTGAGGAGTCAGTACAATATAGTGGTCGGCCTGCTTTGGAGCCCCAGCTCTGCCGCTTCCTGACTGTGTGATCTAGGGCAGTTGCTTAACCTCTCTGTGCCTTAGTTTTCGCACCTGTAAAACAGGGATAACGACATGGGGTTGTCATGAGGACCCGATGAGACCATCTAGGTCCAGCACCTGGCCCAGTGCCAAGCACGTGATAAATAGTGGGCGGGGTCGCCATGGCTAGTGACCACTGCCACCACCCGTTCATTCAAGCTTTGATACACATGAAATCACTCAGTCCTCACCACATACCAACCTGCCTGCACAGTTATCCTCATTCTGCAGAGGAGGAAATTGAGGCACTCAGGGGTCAAATCATCCCAAGGTCACAAGCCAGGAAACAGTAGAGCTGGGACAAGAACCCAGGAAGCTGGACCCCAGGGCCCGTACTCCTTCCTTACGCCTTCATCTCTCAGAGTTCCCAAACAAGACCTGATGCACATTTTAGTCTTGGCAAGCCAGCTGAGAAAGGTACCACCACTTATTACATGTGTCTAAACTATAGTCATGTGTTCACAATTAATAGCTAATTAACTACAATAATTAATACCTTAATATTTATGTCAATATGTGCTGCTCCTTGCCAACTTTTCAAGCGAGCCCTTAGGTACCAGGACTCCTACGATTACACCAGATTTTTTCATCAAGGTTAAAATACCAGTACGTTATGAGTCTGGCAGCCACATACCACAACTTCCACCAGCTCGGGAAAAACAAGCCCATCAGTCATGCTGGGCCTGACGGGCATTCCAGGAGCCTCAGGCCACAGGCGGCAGAGCTGAGGAAAGGCAGGGCGCTCTGGGGCTGAGGGAGGTGTTCGGGGCACTCCTGGAATGTGAGTTTCAACAGAGCAAGTGGTGAAAGGAAGGCATGGGGGAGTGACGAACACCCGGCTCTTCAGGCCTGCGTTCCAAGAAGAATGGAATCTTCCAGAAGGAAGGGCCTGCTCAGAACCCAGAAACAAACATGAAGGATAAAACAAGAGGCCAAGGCTAACGGCCCTCTCTCTTTCCTAACGTTACTTAACTTTAACCAGAAACTGAGCTGTCTTGAAGCAGAGTAAGGCTTCCCTTTTAGGGGTGCCAGTGAGAGTCTTCTGAAGTTCAGGTTTGTTTTAAATTTAAGACACAGACAGACACAGACATTCTGTTACCCACCTGGATGTCAGTGACATCATTCGGATGCCAATATACTTCTTCTTGGTGATGGCTTTGCCTGGAAAGGACAACAGAAGGTCAGCCCAGTTGGCGGCTGTGCCGGGTACACCACGAGCCGTGGGGTCCAATCCCTCAGTTTGCTGTGTAGAGTCAGGACCATAGGGGCATACGCTCGGCTTGTGGTTCAAATCCTGACTGGGATCCTACCTGCCTCCTCTCTTCCCCAGGTAGAAGGTAAACATCACACCTGCAAGGGACCCTGTTGAGCCTCAAACCCCCAGCCTGACTCGAGCAGAAGGTTCAATAAACATTTGTGGAATGAATGAGCTCCATGAATCTCAGTTTTCTCATCCGTAAGATGGGACTAATAATTCCCACCTGATCACCCAAAGGGATTAAATGACATAATGAATAACGAAGTGAAATGATGTACAGAAATCACCCAGGATCATGCCCGGTACATACCAGATTGAACCATATGACACACTCATGATCATAGGTTGAAAATAGTCCAACACCTATGACCTAATACCACGGGCTTAATAGCGTGTGTTCCTTTCCCTTCTGACCCTCAGGGTGTCATTTTCCCCGACCCAAGTCCCCGCGGGGCACTTGCTCTACCTTTGGCTTGTCGGTCGTGGGATTCCGTTAGGAACTTTTTAATCTTATCAGATGGAATTGCAAAGGAGATACCAGCTGTCACTTTCAGTGTGTTAATTCCAATCACTTCACCATCCTGAAAAGCAAGATGGAAACAGCTTACTGAATCCGTGAAGGTTCACCTGAAGATACACACCGATAGAGAGTGGAGAACTTGCAAGAAAGGAGCCTTGGAGCTTCTTCAGAGAAATGTGTGAGGTGGGGGAAGCTGGAGGGAGGGGGCTCCTGGGTCATAGAGGGAGACGCCTGACTTGGGCAGCGTAAGCCAATCTCAGCAACGGAAGAATCGACACCCACTCGACTCAGAGCTGAGTGATCACCACGCCGAAAGCAGGGCAACAGACACAACAGACAGTTTCAAAATGCACATTTGCTCCTTTGGCATGGAATACGTTTCCCAAAGCCCCAGAGTCCTTTAGATGGCTGTCCACACCTTCCTGCCTCCCCCATTTCCAGTGATCTTAAGATTCCTCTGCTGATGTCAGGGAGAAACAACCTTAGCGCTTAGGGCGGACGGACTTCATCATCAGGAAAACAAAGCCTCACCTCCGAGCTGACTCCGGGGCACTTGGGGGAGGCAGAGGGCTCACAATCGCATCTCACTGCCTCTGCTTGTCACAGACTAGCTTTAAATCATGGAGGAAACGAGTCTACCAGGTGTGCTTCAATTCAAGATAAATTCACAGTTCAGTGAACGCCACACCATAGGAAACAATCCTGGTATAACAGTCTTGCCTCACACCATCCAACCATTATTCTGAACACTATTGTTAAAGGGTCGTTCAACTCGGACTTAGAACGGAAAACTGCCAGGAGAGTTTAAGTCACTTATTGCACATTTCCCGCAGCGCTGAGAATTCAGTCCCCGACTCAGAGGGACCTCAAGAAGGCACTGCCATCCTGCTCTTTGCTAAACAAGGCCTCGAGTTCATGAGAGTTGGGATGGGTGACCCTGAGCTGCACCCTGGCTCTGACTGTCTGATTCTAAGGCTTCCCTTTTTTGCCTAAATAAAATATAAACTTAGGTGACATCTTTGTGAGCGGGGTAACTCCTCATTCCAGCCTGGTCTTAGAGGAGGGCCCCTGGCCAAGACAAACCCTGTGGATGAGCCACGCCAGCTCCTTAGGCAGCGTAGGGACAGGCCAGAACTGCTGACACCTTCAAAATAAAGACCCACTCCTTTAACCACTCCTGGATTGGACCTGAATTCCAATGCCTTTACTTGTAACTTTGAAACATAAGCATGTCTGCTGGCATAGCAGTTCCAATCCAAACTCCATCATGCCTTACTCTTTGCAGAAAAGATAAGAAGAGTAATTTGCAAGGTACAGTACAGTCACAGATTTCACTTTAAAAGAATTAGATAATGTGCTTTGGCAAGTTCATGTGTGAAAAGAAGCCAAAAGGAAAAAAAAGACATGTACGTAGATTTTTAAAAGGCCTTACCAGGTTTACTAATGGGCCTCCAGAGTTTCCATACTGAAATTAAGCAAAAACGAAAAGGTTATGAGTTTATATCATTACATGGTCCAATCTAGTTCTCTGCCTGGCAGGTCCCTGAGTGCAAGTTCTTGCCGAAGTTTTGTTCCTGTCTACCTAGTATTTTGCTGAGGAAAAAAGGACCTTAAACAATTTTCAGAAAGTTTTAGATGTGCCATAAAGGGGATATATATATAGATATAGATAGATAGGTAGATAGATGGATAGATTTTTTTTTTTTTTTTTTTGCCAACTACAAATTCCCAAAGGCCAACTACAAATTCCCCAAACACCCAACACATCTTCCTTGTCTTGGCAATAGGCTGGCTGCCCACTTGCTCCAGTATCACAGTATTTCAAATCTTCAAAACCGCCCCCCCCTACATCTATGTGACCCCCTACTTTGCTGCTTGGCCTGGAAATCCACATGGCTTGCTCTATTTCCATTACTTCATGAAGATCACAAGAAAGTGTGGGAATAAAGCCTACCAGACACAGCGAGTACACAAGACACGCTGTGTTTCTTATTTATTAGATAGATGTAGGGGAAAATGCTTTTTAGAAACGTTAATCCTATAGGGAAACAGCTGAAGTGGAAAAATGTGACTTAAAAAAGATCCCATTGATGAGATTGCGTGTGATAATCCTTGACCTCATTAGACATCGAATGGGTCGGCCTGATGCACAGACCGCTCCCCCCACAAGGCAATGCAAACTCCTCTCGGGGCTACAGAGCCCGTGCTGAGGTGAGCATCCCTCCTGCCACAAAGTTGAACAAGCAGCTCCAGCCAGGGGTGGCTGACCCTGGGGCAGGGCGGCAGGGGTCACGGAGAGCTCCTCCGGGCTGCAAACTTTGGCAAATCTCAAGTTCCCGTCACAGGAGTCCCAGGAGATTGCCAAGAGGCTGAGGACCAGCCCCCTGCCTCATCTGCTGTAGGGGATCCTTGAAAGCACCTTGAGGATCCTGGCTCCAGCCCTGGTTCCTAAGCCCAGCCCAGCTTTCCAAAAGCCCACCCCACCCTGCAGCGGACAGGGCTCACGTTGATGATGGCGTCTGTCTGGATGTAGTCCATGTCCGAGTTCCGGAGCCCCAGCTCTTTGCCGCCTCGCTGGGTGGTGCTGACAATCCCAGTGGTGACAGTGTTCTGAAGGGAAAATGGGCTTCCAATGGCAACCACAAACTCTCCGGGCCGCAGCTCCGAGGAGCGGCCAAGCAGCAGCACGGGCAGCTTTCCCTGGAAACACAAGGTTGGCGTTGCTGCATTTGGTTAAGTGAACGGAACGGATAAACGCACAGATGTCGTGGAGCGCCAGGTAAGGGACACCACTCATACCCACCAGGCCTTGCAGGAAACCGAGGTCAGGCCTAGCATCCCTTCCCGGCTGAGGACTATCTTCCCTCCCACCCAAGATAACCAGTGCCTCCTTGTAAGCGCTGCAGGTCAAGTGCACACTGCCGCTGCCACACGCCAAGGAAGACGTGGGACGGATACTAGAGGCCAGCTCAGGGTCTCAGCACATCTTGAAGCTATCAGCACAGACTTGCTCTGAAACCCAGAGGCCAGGAGACAGAGGGGGACAGGTTTAGGACTGGGGGCAAGCCTGACTGCAGCACTCTTAGAGAGCCACAGGGAAGGATCCAGAGCCCACACCCCCCCACTCATCATAGGCTCGTCCCTCCTGGGTTCTGAAGAATCAGGGGCTCTGTGGGCTTGCAGCTGCCCTGACTCCGTCCGGTGCATCTCTGTGCTAAGCACATATAATCCTGGGGAGGGGCAGGGGGGGTGCTGGGGGCAACAGGGCATCCAGGGCCCCGAGACGCCAAGACCCAAGAGGTGGGCTCTCTCCTTGCCTGGAAGGGTCTTGCATCAACCACCTCTGCTCCCGTCCCTGGTGGGCTGATTAACCCGACAAAGCCTGGTTGATCCCCGATGCCCTGTGAAGGCCAGGCAGAGTCAGAAGCCCCAAACTACTCTTCAGACCAAAACTGGACAAAATAAAGCCAGCTCTCGTCACTAGGGCTGAGAGCTGGGCTTCCGTCTGAGAAGGCTCTAAGCTCTCCTCCCTCCCTTCCTCCCTGGAGCCAGGCAAACCTCCGAGTTCCTTTCTCCTTTGTTTCCTGAGACAAAATGAGCAGCTGCTCTGAACAGTGTGGACCAGCCCAGAAAGCAAAGAGCTGGCCCAGGCCTCGTGCTAATTGCGAGGTAAGAGTCCTCATGTTCGTCCACCTCGAAAAAGAAGGAAAGAGGAGAGGAGGCTGGGAGGGTGCAGGGGGTGGAAACCAGGGGTTACTTAGCACTTCCTTCGCCGGGATGAAGCAGACGTCAGCTGATGAGATGGGGAGATCACTGGGCCCATTTAACAGATGAAGACACTGAGACTCCAAGCAACTGGGTGACTTGAGACCGGCCAGGGATTTAAAAGTGCAACCCCGAACCCAGACTCTCATCCACCACAAAGTACTGAGTCACAAAGAACCCCCTCTGACCCCAAATAAGGAAGATGCTGGTCAGGAACAAGCTGGGTCAGAAAACTCAAGGAGGAAGAAGGGATATGGAAGGAGGGATCCAAGACCTAAAACTTTAAGGGGCTGCATGAGAAGGGATGCCCCTCAGATCACAGGTACTGAGAAGCCTAGAAGAGTGCCCCAGTGAAGAGCACGGACCTGGGACCAGGCGGCCTGATTAGATCCTGGCTCAAGCTTACAGCCACTCTGGTCCTCAGTGTCCTCATCTGGAAAATGGGGATAACGCGGCACACGTATCTCATTGGTGTGTTGTCAGAATTAAGCGACTTGAGACCTGCAAAGCTCTTTGAAGAGCACCTGGCTCAGTTAAGCACCACATAACTGGGACACGTAAGCATCAGAGGTGTTGGTTATTGTTAATAGTATCAGGGTCTGCACAGTCTCAATGCGGGAAACCCCACCAATGAAACTCCCAAAGCAGCGCATGTCACCCAGTCCTCCACTAGGAGGAGGCTGGTGGCACAGGCCTGCCCTGACAGTGACGCTTTGCCCTTGCGGTCGCCTGAGGCTGGCGTGTGTGGTGCTGACCTGGAGGGGGCAGCCTGCAGTCCCCGCTCCCCGAGCTCATCCAGAAGCACGCCGATGAGCTCAGCGTGGCCTGTTCACCCTGGGCCCGCGCCAGCCGCCCCTGCCAGGAGTGACTTCAGCCAGTAGCCACAGCGGGTGGGTGGGCAGGAGTCAGGGCCAGTGATGAGCACTGACCACTGTGGGGAGGCCCGCCAGGGACACTAGCACTCCTTCAGGGCCCAGGGACTGCTTTCAGGGCTGGGCTTGGGGGGTGGGCAAGGGGACACAGTGGCGAAGGCTCCTGGGCTGGGTTTGCCAGGCTGCCCAAGATTGCAGTTGCTTTTCACCAGCTTCAAGGCAAGAGTTCAGGTTCAAACACAGAAAGGCGGGCCCAGCCCACATCAGCTCAGCCACAAGCCGAGAACCACATCAGAAAGTTACTGGGCAGGACTCACTGCGGAGGGTCTTCATTAGCATTTGCTCACCGCCCGCCCCCGTTCCTCCACCTCCAGCCCCTAGGAAGGGGGCCAGACCCAGGCCCCTGCGTCTCAGGGGGTTGAGAAGGCAGAGGGGCCCAAAGACAGCGCTCCCTGGAACTCCCCTCCTCCAAGTCTGAGCTCAGGCCCAGGGGATGGGAAAAGGAGGTACATGCTCTTGGGGAGCAGAAGCTGTGAGGACGGAGGGGAGAGACGCCCCAGGAGGGAAGGAGAACACCCAGGGCCTGCCGCTCGGCTGGCTGCACTCACTGGGGAGGAACAGGCCTGTGGCCAGCAGTGGGGCCCAGAGAAGCCTGTGGATGAGCTTGGGTCCAGCGCAGCGAAGTCACCACACTGCAGTGACCACGCAGGCTTGGACAAGTGGACACCAGTGATAGGAGCCCAGAGTCTCCCCAAGGACCAATCCTCACTTCAACACAAGGGGAAGAAATTCGGATCACAAGTGGTCATTTAGCCAAACCTGCACCGACGGCAACACCAAGTATCACCTTGTTTAAGTTTTTACTCACTCAAACATCTCCTAGATTCTAAAGGACACTCATAAGACAGAAATAAGCAAGTGGACACGTATCAAGGGGGATCCTTAGACTGTGAAGCTTGGACTGATGTGAAAGGAATGACACAGGTGACATTTTACCTCCCAGGTGACCAAGCACTTTCATGACCCCCTTGGCAGTTAGGGCGTGTTTCCTCCCATCTTACAGACGTGGAAACTGAGGCTCAGAGAGGGAGTGACTCCTCACAGCTCACGAGCAGCCTGGCTAAACGAGAGAACAGGTCTCCCACCTCCCAGACCTTCACTCCTTGTAGGTGTTAACATGAATTCTAATTGTAGGCAGGAATCTTTGCAGAGAGTGACGTGGGGCAGAGCCGTGGGCCAGGCCAGATTGACAGCCTTCGTGAGGTCAAAATGCCTTTTGGGGGCCATTTGGCTCCCGTTTCCCACAGGTACCAGCGGACCGCACAGGCATCAGGCTCTCCAGCCTGCTCCAGACCCAAGTGGGTCTCATCCTCAGCCTCCCTCCTCACCTCGGGCCTGTCTGCTCGGCGCAACTATACCTCTGCTGGCCAAATTCCTACTCGGCAATTGAGCGTTTTATTCCACAGCTGTCTAGACACACGCTCCACGGGGGGACTCGGGGGGAGACGAAAAGCAGATATGTCTGGAAGCGCCAAGGCACACCTCGGCCTTGACCTGTGGATGGGAAACCCTGGGGCCACCCGTTCCTGGTTTAACCCCACGCTGCTGTCCACAGGCTGGTTCCCAGACCGCCCACATCAAAGCCGGCTCCGGGCTCCCTGCAGCAGACACTCTGTCTGAGCCTCCCTGTGAAGTGGCCCAGCCACAGGCCATCTTGGAGATGCCCGACCCTCTTCTAACAGCCCACATCTCAGCATCTCGCAGGAGCCTCGCAACACGCCTACGAAGTAAAGGCGCAGACATCCATCCTCCACTTGGCAGCCGGGAGGAGCAGAGTGGGAAGGAGGAAGACTAGGGCGTGAGGCTCCCGCTCCTTGCCTCCAGATTCTCCAACCACTGGCGGGGAGGGAGGGTGAAATGCAAGTCGGGTACACAGCAAAACCGGGATGGGGAGCTTTAACGTGGCAAAAGCTCAACCCCGAGGCTACGGATCAGAGCGGGGCAGAAGCCCTCGGGCCCCACCAGGAGAGCGTGTAGCTCACGTTGTCCCAATCCCTCCAGGACGAGGGGCATCCCAAAGTGAGTCCATCACACTGCCCGTTCTCAAGGTCGTGCTCTTGTTCATGAGAGGGAGGAACCTGGGAGGCCAGTGGGAAAGAGGGGACGTCCGCGTTGAAAGGCACAGCGTCCTCGGTTTGCAAGTGACTCACTTGTGCTACATGCCGGCCTCACAGCAGAGTCAACAAGAGGGGCTGGAAGGGAACATGGATCCCGAGAACAACCGGGTCGTCGGCCATGCCAGCCAGGCCGATGGAGACAGCCCAGACGAGGGTGTCAAGAGTCCTGCGTGTGGACTCTACATCCGAGTTAAATCACTAACTACAAGCCGTAGGCGGGATACTAATGGCGTGATAGATTTACTGCTAAAACCTGCAAGAGGTTGGTGAGTAGCGTGATTAAAGAAGGCTCTTACCGTTCGTTTAGATGCCAACAAACAAACAGACAACAACCAGCAGGCCTGGCATCACCGCTCCCACAAAACACTGCCAACATGAAAGAGAACTTTCTTGACAAGCAGTCACTGAGGACGGGCCTGGCACAGGGAACGTGAAAGATCAACAAAACCCACCCATGCCCTCCAGGCTTACTGTCTGATGGTGGGGGGAAACACACAAGCCAGCAGAACACACAGCAGTAAAAAGAGATAAAATCCATCTCCCTTCCCAAGGGCAGCTCAGCCTAGAATCTTCCATAAAGGCTAAATATAGATCAACACTAAAAATGATTTGGGTGCATCAATTAGGGTTTTTGTTTTTTCAGCTGCAAGTAACAAAAAACCCAATGCAAAATGGAGTAGACATCTACCTGCTCACAGGCGTGATGGCAGAGGGCTGCTCACTTCAAAGGCTCAAGGGCAACATCAGTCAAGGAGAAGCTCCTGCCTTCCTTCCATCTGATCAACAGCAGCCTGGGCCCATGGTCACAGGAGGGCCACCATCATCCCAGGCATGACATAAAGATGCACCAATGCCCACTGGAAGTAACAGACTCTTTTCTCCCTTGCGTGTCTCTTCAGAAGAGCTGAGAATCCAGAAGGGCCCAGCACATTCTTCCTCGTGGGTCATCAGCCACTGCTTGCTCATAGGTTACCCTCAACCACCCTTAGGTGGGGGGGGGGGGGGATCATAGCCCTGGTGACTGCCTTAGCCTCTCAGGATCTGCCTGAGTTAGGAATGCGGGGGGCGGTCAGGAGTGGACCTAAAACAAACTCAGGGCTGTGCCAGCAGGGAGGAGAAGGGTTGCGCGCTGGGCCACCATCAGAGTCCACCAAAGCTGGTTCCTTTTACAGCGGTGATGCTAATACGTGTCTGGAAACATCGGTAGGTGTATATTCCTTCATGCAGGTTTCTTTTTTTGGCAGAGGGGAGAAAGAGGAGAAGTCCGCTTCAGAGGAAAGCAATGGCCACACATTTCTAGGGCAGTCAGCGTGAAATGCAAGTGGTCCGAGCAGAGCCTCATCAGTGTAGACAAACCTCCCTCTTATTCGCATGCCCTACACGCCTTGTGTTCTGTCCCATGAGCAGATGGGACGGGCATAGTGCCCATTCCGCTCACCAGGGGACCGACGGTCCTGCAGCTGGTGGTGGCGGTACCGAGAGCCCAGGTGTTCTCAGCAGTGCTCACCGCCCAGGTGCTCAGGGTGCACAGCCAGCCACCAAAGAAGAGCCTCTCTGTGCCAGACCTTGCCACGGGGCAGGGCAGGAGACGGGAGCAGACATGACACACAACAGGGCCAGGGAGCTGAAGGAAAGCAGAGCAGAGGCCACAGCCAGAGGAAGCCAAGGTCACACGTCCTCAGGGTGAGGGCCCAGGCCACGGTGGTACCCTCAGACAAGCCCCTGCTGTGTGGCACTGCCTGCTTCACGGGCTCGCTGTGTGGCCTGGGATCCCCATGAAGGGGCATCACAACTGCTGATTCCCACAGGGAAGAAAAGGCCTATGCTGAGTAAGGGCCCTGGCTGATGACTTGCTATGGGCTTATCCTCCAGCATCCACAAAGGGTGATGCTGAGTGAGGACACAGACAAAACACACACACAGCACCACCACAGCCTCCACGTACACTGGGAGCACACAGTCCCAGGGAGCAGGGCATCCGTATTAACTCACTCTGACCTTGGGCCACTTGACAGACTTCTCTGGGTCTCAGTTTTATCACTTCTAAAATAAGGGAGTCGAGCCTGGTGATGTCCAAAGTCATCCCAGCTCTGACAATTAGGGATCTTTCCAGAAGACCTGGTAGATTTCAAAAAAAAAAAAAAAAACCTATTAGCAGACAATGGTTAAATTGGTGAGATCAAAACAAGCACCAGACGTACTTCCCTGGTGGCGCGGTGGTTAAGAATCCGCCTGCCAATGCAGGAGACACGGGTTCGAACCCTGGTCTGGGAAGATCCCACATGCCGCAAAGCAACTAAGCCCATGCGCCACAACTACTGAGCCTGCGAGCCACAACTACTGAGACCGCGTGCCACAATGACTGAAGCCCACGCGCCTAGAGCCTGTGCTCCGCAACAAGAGAAACCACCGCAATGAGAAGCCCGCGCACTGCGTCGAAGAGCAGTGCCTGCTCGCCACAACTAGAGAAAGCCCGTGCGCAGCAACGAAGACCCAACACAGCGCCAAATAAATACAAATAAACAAATTTATTTATTTTTTGAAAAAGAAAAACAACAAGCACCAGAGTCCTTAATAAATCTCTTTTCATACAACTTCGCAAAGAGGTCAGATGATTCCTGCAAACTCTTAAAGCCGCAAGAGGAAAGGGGATTCCTGGAATTCTCCAGACGCTGGCTCAGCCAGACATCATCTAGAGCGGACCTAAAAACAATGATCCATCAACGTTTCAGCTTCTGGCCACCCTGGGTTTGGCCTAAAAGCCCTTGAGCGCTCCTCTCGCTGCAACCTCATTCACTAAAGCTTGGAGAGAAGAGCAATAAAATGAACAAAGAAAACGAAAAGAAAAACTGGCAACTTTCTTTTAACCTCACGAGGCAACTCAGCTACTTCTTTCTCTTCCTTGCAAAGTAGAAACTGCTCCTGTGACAAAAATATTTTTGTTTCTGAATCCGCAGAAGCCACTGTATCCACCAGCTGCCCAGCACACCGTTTGCAAGAGGCTGGGGCTTGCAGGCTGGTGTTGTGTGTTGGATGAAGTTTGCTTCAAAGGTTAGTGTTGCAGCAGCTGGCTGAGACTCAACTGAGTGATTCAATGTGTCTTCTGGAAACAGTTATGCTAACCTTTCATTTTCTTTAAAAAAATATGCAATGGGGGAAAAGAGCACGTCTCCCGTGCACGACCCCCATACACAGCAAGAAGCAGTGCCATTGAACTTGCGTGCTTCCTAAGGAACAGCAAACTAGACCACAGAGTTCAGGGGGATGTTAGCAGCTGAGACTTGCCTGAGACACAGGGATCCCGCCTGGGGAAGGAGGGAAGTGAGCCCACGAGGGGCTGAGGGACAGGGAAATGTGAGCAGATGGGTGGACCCAGATGAACCACAGATCTGCTACATAATTTGCAGGGCCCAGGACAAAATAAACATGGAGACCCCTTGTTCATAAAGTGCATAAAAAGTGCCATTAAAGGTACTAAAATATAAAGCTTTTTTTTTCTCCTATATTCTCTCTCTCTCTTCATCTGTCCCGATGTTTTTATTTGCTGTTCAGTGTCATGCTCCCTGGGGCACAAAGATTTTCATGGGGTGAGTGCAGACCCAGGAGACTCAGACTCAGTGCTCTGCTCACCGGCTACTGGACAGACCCATGCACTGGGCCCGAGCAGCGACAGGGTAGTAGAGCCAGGCCTCTCCCCATCCCAAGAGCTCACTGCCCCAACCCACAGAGGATGGACCACCCCCAAGGGCACTGCAACTTCCTTCGGCACCAGGATGCACTAGGTACCCGGATGGGGTGGAAAAGGCTTAGCCCTGCCTCGCTGCCGGCAGAATGACCTGTGGCATCATCCACCCGCTGCCCAAGATGCTGTGGGGTGTATGTACCCCACGCCTGTACTCCCTGGGGGAAGGAGGGTGGCAGTGATTGCTGTGCGGGGTCCGAGGTCCCAGGGGCCAGAGGAGTAGGGAAGCCAAGAACCCATCCTGGGGAGGTAGGAAGGAAACAGGAAAAGAAACAGTGCGGAGGCCAAGGCTCTAAGCCCCAGCACATACTCCGCTGTCTCATCAGACTTCACTTACAAAGCACAAAATTCAAAGATAAAATTAAAACAAAGACCTCAGAGCATTAAACCCTCAAGCGGGGTTCCGTTCTGAGCATAGGGTCTGTAAGGGCACAGGTCATGTGCCCATAAAGCAGCTGTGCCGGGGGAGGAGGAGGTGAACCAAGACGGAGATGCTTGGCATTCAGATTAGAGAGCGGAGAGGTTATCAGTGACGACAAGGTCAAGGGTACAACCAAGGGAGGGCGGCTGCGCGCAGGTGAGCCGGGAGGCCAGGCCAGGAAGGATCTGCTACACAGCACCGAGATCACAGCACGCGCTGAACTCGGAAGGACCGTGTAATCAAGTCACCCCCGTCCGCTTCCCCAGACTGACATATTACAGTTGCTATACGGGGAGGGGAGGAGGGGAAGAGGTGGGATGAGTGGGGGGATGTTCAGGTGGGACAGACAAGAGAAGTGGGGGAGATGGAGAGAAAGAGAGAAAAGGAACAGAGGATGTTATGAAAAAACAACACAGAGAAAGGGCTAATGAAGCAAACTTCCCCCTCACTGTTTATGCACAGCTCCATGATATTTAGACTCCTTTAGGCTACATCAAGAAACACTGGCATTTCAAATATTCCCGTACAGAAATGTCAACATTTCTATACGGGAGCCCGACAGCCAGTGACTGTATATAGTTTGTGGCATGGAGAGTAGGAGAAACACCATCTCATCAAGTGTAACTTTTGTCTTCTCATCTATCAACCCCTCTTTTTTTTTTTTTTTTTTTTTTTCCCCGTATGTGGGCCTCTCACTGTTGTGGCCTCTCCCGTTGCGGAGCACAGGCTCCGGACGCACAGGCCCAGCGGCCATGGTCCACGGGCCCAGCCGCTCCGCGGCATGCGGGATCCTCCCGGACCAGGGCATGAACCCACGTCCCCCGCATCGGCAGGCGGACTCCCAACCACTGCGCCACCAGGGAAGCCCTCAACCCCTCCGCTTTTATCTGGCGACTTCAAGTTAGCCACTGCTGCTACAACGTTGTTTGGCCAATAAATATTTATGAAAATCATTGGATGTGAAAGTGAATATATGAACAAATAAACAAATCAGGTCTTAAAAGATCCATTAGGATCTTAAAATTGGGATTAGTCCAATATTTGGACTAACCTTGGGGTTAGCCAGGGCCTGGCATTTCAGTTTGGGTAAGGACTCCAGTTGCAGCCTGGTTTTCAGCCGTCTATACGGTGGTAGGCTCAGGGCTCAGGTGGGTAAAGGGACAACTTATACCCACCAGCTCCGCAAAGGGAAGGGCTGTGGTCTCACTCTGGTAGGTTCAGTGCTCAACACACAGCAGCCACTCGGTAACTGCTGAACTGAATTGAGGGCACAGTGACCATTACCCATGACCACACAGAGCTCATGTGGCTCCATATGCAGGATATATCATTCTTGTAAAATTTATTCTAAGAAATTCTTAAAGACGTATAACCTCCTCTAGATAAAAATAATTTGAGATGGTCAATGACACAGGGCTTACTACAATGAGTTAATTCATATCTCTTTATGACATAAAATGGTGGCATAGGAAGTATTCTAGCCACAGGGCCAATGGTTTCTATGAGCTGCCTGGCAGCCAAAGCAAAAAGGGAAATACCCTGAGTCATATGTTCTTGCTATCAGATTCGGGTGCCTTATTTAACAAAAGTGACTTGTTGCTTAGCACATTTATTAGAATAATCAGTCCTCAGTTCACCAGAATGTCTTATTTCTGCCTTGCCATAGAAAGTGGTTGGTTTTAGGAAACCAGTTTTGGGAAACTGCCTCCATCCTGCCATGAATAAGAGGTGACCAGCTCATTATGAACCCTTTGCACTTCTAGACTCTCAGGAGATTGACTACATAAGAAATTGGAGCTTTCCAGAGTACGATCGGGAACCCCCAAGAACCAAGGCCAATAAGATACACGGACAATATGCAGAGGAACCAGCTAACCAGAAGCACTGGCTTGTGTTCTGGAGGCCTCTAAAAAACTCACTGGGAAATAAGTTTGCACTGGGCCGAAGGTCCAGGTCCTCAGGATGGGCAGAAAAGGAAATCTAAGCAACCCTAGGTACCCCGCTCTTCCCCTTGGCTGGTTCTGTCTGTCCTCCACGTCTCAGCTTGGATGTTACCTCCTCAGATAAGCTTCTCTGCCTATACTACCTTCAGGGTCTCCCCAGCTCCAGTGCCTTCTCCTGCTTCTTCTATCTGTTCCTTCATTGTACCAACGACCCTATTTATTCCAGTTTACCTGTTTCCCACACTAGACCATAAGCTCCATGGCTTTTGTCCATTGCTGTTACGTCCTCCGCACCTAACACAGTGTTTGGTCAAATAGATGCTCAATAAATATTTATGGACTCTGTGAATGAATAAGGAATAACTGAAAGAATGAACCAACGAGACCTTAAAAGTTCATTAGGATTTAAAATTGAATAATAATTTGGAAAACATCTTCAAATTCACAAAATTCCTCTCTACCGATATTACAGAGAAATGGTCAAAACTAAGGCCTCTCTCTGCTTAATCCGGCAAGACCGAAGCATCGTCTTCAGCAAAGAAGCACAATCCCCACAAGAGCGAATGAGATCAGCTTCTCTGCCCTTTCCCCGGTAGTGACCTCGTGCTTCACCTCACTTGGGTCTTAAGAGTGTATTTTGGTCCAAGCACACTTTGCTCCTTTAGAACAAGGTGTTAATCATCTCACACTGGGGTTGGCAAACTTTTTCTGTGAAAGGCCGAAGAGTAACTACTTTTGGCTTCAGGGGCCATGTGGTCTCCATCCCAACTACTCTACTCCGCTGCCGTCCAGCAAAAGCAGCTGTAGACTCTATTGATACATAAGCAAATGGGCATGGCTGTGTTTCAATAAAACTTTATTTACAAAAGCAGATGGAGGGCCGGATTTGGACTGCAGGCCACAGCTAGCCAACCCTGGGCCCCAACACACTGCTGCTACTCACTCACTAAACTGACAATGCATGCCCTCCCTCCTCATTGAAGGGGACATTCCTGATGAAGCATCTACAAATTCAGTCCCGACAACCCAGCTGCTTTGTCAGAACCATAAATAAGAGTCTTGGTCAAATACCCTGAAGAGAGTCTGCCAAAGTGAAAAAAAGCATTACCATATTAAGAGAAAAACATAGCCAAAGAATTTCCTTAACAATCAACTAAGCTCTTGAAATGGGGCCAGAGAACACACAAGGCCTCCAGCTTTGATAGTCTGGGGAACTGAAATATTTTCATTCCACGAGAAGCTGCAATCAGAACAATGAGAAGCCTCGTCCCCACGAGCCTCTGGACAAAGGCTGTGGCCCAGAGCAAAAAACCCCGGCTTCCATGCTAGCGTCTGGATTGACATCACCTAATGCAATACTGACTTGCATCCCCCTAAAAATGGTAAAAATCAATACGGTAACAGAAGCCTCGTTACATCGACAGGGTCTGGGGCCTCTTTAACGAATGCGATGCAGGCCTCTCAGTTCAGGGAGAAATAGAGGAGAGACCACAGAACAACCAGGACGGAGGGAGTGGGGAAAAGAATTCAAATGGAAAAACACAGAAACAAAATACGAGGGTAACTATGGTAGGGCAAGCAGCATTCCAGCTCTTGGTTACTTTACAAGCATGAGTGACAGACTCCAGAAGATGGGGAGCCGGTCCAGCACAGGCTCTGTGTTATCTGATCCACTTTTGGATGAGCTCAGGCGGCTGAGTCAGCGCCTTCTGACAATCAGGTTGTCTGAGGGGAACTGGCTGAAGGCTGGGCGCAGGGTGGGGGAGTGGAGGGGCACGAGTCACACCTGGCACCCGCCACTCCCCTCCCCCACCATCGTCCCCAGGCCGCCTGGACCCTCCTCACTCAGAGAAGTTGGGGACATCCACTGCAAGCAGGCCACGTTCCAGGAGACAGCCCTGGAGAGACCAGAGCCCGCTCAGCAGGAGAAGGACCCTCTGCCCACAAAGCAGCCCCCGTGCCCAGGGCTGTCACTCTTCAGCCACTTCAAACAGGGCCATAGGTGGCATATGGCCTAAAGGTGGCCAAGGGCGGATGCAGGTCTGGGAGTGAGGGAAGAAAACCACTTCACAAGCCTCGACAAGCTTGCTTCCAAATATTCCCCTGGGTGTTGGCGTTGGGGTAAAAGTGCCTACAGGAAACCTCACCACCTCACCAGGGCTCTGAGTTACCAAAGACCGCAGAGCTACGGGGGCCCCAGCAAAGCAATGCGCCGTCCAAACCCCAGGCAGCCGTTGGATCAGATGAGAACTGGCCTCGGAGTCTGGGGACTGCTGCTCTGCAATCAGCCTGCTGCGTGGTCACCTCCTCGCCGGAAAGGGGGCAGCGGATCACTGCAGGAGCCCCGGTGCCTCCCTGCTCCCCGAGCCCTCAGGGCAGCCGGCCTTGCCTGCTGCTGAGTGGAGGGCTCGCAGTTCATACCCAGGACACTGCTGTTGAGCCTCCACCTCCTCACAAGTGACTGAGACAGGTGTGCCCCTCACAAGTGACTAAGACAGGTGTGCCCCTCACACTCTAGCAGCAGAGAGAAACTGAAATCCACAAGTAAATAAGACAATCGTGAGTTATGATGAGGGGGCGAGAAGGGACAAATGAACGATGAAATGTGATCACCTGCGGGGCTATGCATCCCCAGAGTTATGAGGGGAGGTTGGGACGTGGGGCGCTCCCCGGGGTAGGGGGTCAGGGAAGGGCCGTCTGGGGCAGAGGCAGAATTTAACCCGAGGCCTGAAGGACAAGGACGGTCACCTATGGAGGAGCTGGATGGGGACACCCCAGGGAGGGAAGGCCAAGGCCCCAGGAGAACAGCCCTGCATGGGGGGCGGGGGGGTAGCAGAGAGGGGGAGGGGCAGAGGGGGGAGTGAGGGATAGAGTGGGGCGCCCGTCAGGCTGGGTGGCCCTCCAAGGCCCTGTAAGCAGTTACGATCTCTCTCTAAGAACAGAGAGCGTGTGAAGGGGTTTACACAGGGCAGACAGGACCCAATCTGAAAGTTGCAATCATCAAGGCGGGAGGACAGATGACCTTCTCCTGCCTGTTTTCTAATCAACACAGCGGAAAAGCAGCTGGGACAAAAGTAACTTTCCTCTCTCATCTTCTTCAGTACACCCCCGGTATTTCTGTCCTGCACTCTGGCCTAAAGAAACCAAATATTTTCCCTCTCTCTCTCTCTCTCTCCCTGAACTACTCAGCAAAAAAACTGCAGAGGCAGGGCTTCCCTGGTGGCGCAGTGTTGAGAGTCCGCCTGTCGATGCAGGGGACACGGGTTCGTGCCCTGGTCCGGGAAGATCCCACATGCCGCGGAGCGGCTGGGCCCGTGAGCCATGGCCGCTGAGCCTGCGCGTCCAGAGACTGTGCTCCGCAACGGGAGAGGCCACCGCAGTGAGAGGCCCGCGTACCACCAAAAAAAAAAACAAACAAAAAAACTGCAGAGACAAAATGCTGCCTTTGGAGGAAAGTTTTAAATGTTCTGCAGACACAGCCAGTGTCATGTTCAACACATTTGGAAACCGTTTTTATGTAAGGCTGAACTAGTCTGCCCTCAAAGCTGCTTTCTATTAACCTGTTTGCATGCACACTGTCCTTCCTTCCTGCAGCTGGCATTCCCTCCCCTGATGAATGCTGGTCCCAGTCATGGTCCTGAGGAAAGGGGAGCTGCAAATCCTAGGACAGAAGCACAGAAAGAGATATCCGGGCCGCCTGTGGTTGGAGGGGATGGGCCTGCAGGGGGACATCCTCCTTCTCCAGCTTGGTGGGAGCGGCAGACCAGGGAAAGACAGCTGCTCTGCCCAGTGAGCTTTCTTCCAAAGGTTCTTCCTGGCTCAAAACTCAGCAGGGAAAGTGAGCGCACATGGGTCCGCTCGGCAGTGAGAAGCAAAAATTCCTTTGGTCGCAAGCCCAGAAACGTCTCTGGCAACTTCAAGATGAGGCAAGTGTACGGAAGATGTGAGGTGGGGCTTGCAAAATGGAAGGGAAAGTAGGTAGATCAGGCTCAGAAAGGGCAGGAACTCAGGGGGCAGCGGGGTCCCGGGAGCAGAGGCTATACCAGCTTCCCCCATATTGTTTTTCTGGGGGTGGCATTCAGCCGCTGCTCCAAGCTGAGGATCTGCTTGGTCTGATGGGTCCTGTGTCCACCTGGTCCCAGAGGGCGGGGTGCCATGACTGGTGGTCCCTTCAAGACTTTCCAGTGGGGGAGAAATGGACCCCGAAGGAGATGCTGGCCTCTGCTCCCAGAAGAAGGGGGGACAGGGTGGGTGAAAAGTGGGCAGTGATAACAGATGTCCGTGGTAATTTTCATTCATTAAAAGTGGCAAGAATCGCATGCTCAGGAAGGAGGATGGCTGTTTAAGTAACGGAGCGCCCTTCAAGTGAAATCCTGGTGCTGGGGGGAGGAAATGGGTCCAGAGTATAAGGCACCAACTTAACCATTGGGTCCGTTTATGCGGGGGGCGGTCACACCAGTTCCACTGGGTTATTAGCAAATGGCCCTGGGGAGGCTGGGCCTTGACCTCACACGGCAAGTGCCATTCGGAATGACTTCGACCCTCAAGTCCAATTTTGGTTGGTTCTGTTCTGCCTCCTCTGAGACTTCCTGCCCTGTTTCTCGCTGCTGAGGTGACACAGCGCGAGGCAAGCTCACCTCAACCCCCAGCGCTGCCGGCACCTTTATCATGCCCTCGGGCACACCTGTATTCACCCAGGTGAGAGGCTCCTTCCAAACTGAGCCCCATTACAAGCCAGTCCGCGGCCCCCTCTCCTAAATAACCAATCATCAGACTAAGGGAACAAAATGGAAAGAGCTGGAAGAGATGTTTTGACTCTCTCCACTTCCAACCGCAATCAGCAAAAAAAAAGGAGTTTAGTCAGTGGAAACCAGTCTCTTGTGTGGGCGCCTGCAATTTAATATCCCCTCATTTCCGATTCCATTTTGAAAGGCCACGTTAGCTCGACTTTAAATTTTCAAGCTCCTTTCTCCTGGGCTAGAAACGCATCTCAAATAGCGCGCTGCTGGCAGGAAGGCTAGCCTCCCGGGGACAGTAGGAGCCAGGTCAGAAACACCTTACAAAGCTGGTCTGTCGAGATGGGAGATGGTTCACAGCCAGCCGGGACATGCCAGGGATGGCAGGAGAATACACTCGCCACCTTGGCTCAAAAGCTGAAAAGAATATCCCCCGGCCAGAGCAGCTGCATGGGCTGTACCCACGCGTGCCAAACATGAAATTAGCCCGCGGGGGCAGCTCACGCAGCGTCCAGACCAGAGCCCTGCCTGCAGACAGCCCGCAAGGTTGGCTGCTTCCCCAGGGCTCAGTGCAGCTGAGAAGTCCCGCGTGTGGCCACAGGCTATGCTATTCTAGTCACCTCCTTCCGGTGAGACTACCACATCCTGGACACCTTTCACGCAGGGTGAACCTAAGCCGGGGTGAGCCAGCCTCCCAGTGGGCTATTTAAAGTTGAGTCAGCCCATCACATCAAAAGGCCAGGCTGCGTCCCTCCCATAACGGTCACGGGCTTGGGCACTTGGGGAGCCTGGCCGGCTTCGGAGGCTATAACTTCACCACAGCATTTGATGTGTGGCCTCGGGCGGGTGACTTAAGCTCTCTGAACCCGTTTCTTCCTCTATAAAATGGCAATAATACAGCTATCGTGCAGATTAGGTGAAAGTTACAAATGAAAGCGGAGCCTGGTCCAGCTTTGGAGCTTATCGAGTAGAAGTTATTATGATTATACTGTGACCAATAAACACATTTTGAAAGATTAGTTGTTACAGAAGTTCCACGGTAACCTAACAGAAATAATACACAATTGAGACATCGCTGAAGGCCAGTTACCTAGTTACCTACACCAGGCACAGAGCCCGCTTCTGTCCCAGTCAACAGCACAAACATAAACAGCCCGTGCTGTACCACCTGGGTCTGACTTCACAGCTTGCATCAAGTAAAATGTACAGAGAGCCGAAGCAGAAGATCCCTCCTGGCTCGAGGTCTATGATCTTTCTTCCTGGGCCAGAAACAAGATTCCAGCCTAGCCTGATTCCTCTTTCCAGATGAAGTCTGGAAAATGACAAGAGTGTGGAGAAACCAGAAAACACCATCTCTCTAGGCACCTGCCACACAGCAAAACAAACCTCCATAACTAACGTACCAAAGAGTGGGAATTGTTGATGGTCTAAAAAAATTGGATTTAAGTTCAGGTATGAAGACTGCTAAACAAATCAACAGAACAAAAATGCCTACATGGAGAATATTTCAAAAGAAAGCAAACCTTTTCCCAAACTGAGCTCTTTGTGTCTCTGTTTAAAAAAAAACAATCTACACTCAGAAAATTGTAGTTTAGAGTACACACCCTTTTGTAGGAGAGTCATATGCATGTTAGCATATTAAAAGCTCTGAGAAGTGCTATGAGGACAAAATCCATTAGCTTTGTTTTAATTCACGGTTTCCAGAACTTTTTTGTGTGGAGTATTGTTTTAAAACACACCTAGTAACTCTGCAAAAACCCAATTGGGGAGACCTGGTTTGTTTTCAGAGTGGCTGTTCACATGCTAATGATGGCTAACTTCAAAACCCAGCAAATTCTCTATATGCGATGAGTGCACAAATGAACAGAAATCTGTAGCCGCAGTTGCCTCAGGGCTAAGAATGGAAGGGAAACTCAATTCTCACTGCTTGCCTACTAATTTCTTTATAAACCTATTGCTTTCTTTTATAAAAATTGAAAACACTACTGTGAAAACTCTCACCTGAGGGCTTCCCTGGTGGCGCAGTGGTTGGGAGTCCGCCTGCCGATGCAGGGGACACGGGTTCGTGCCCCGGTCCAGGAGGATCCCACATGCCGCGGAGCGGCTGGGCCCGTGAGCCATGGCCGCTGAGCCTGCGCGTCCAGAGCCTGTGCTCCGCAACGGGAGAGGCCGCAACAGTGAGAGGCCCGCGTACCGCAAACAAACAAACAAAAAACCTCTCACCTGATAGCCTGCTTATTAAAGAAGCTTCCATGAGCTCCCTCCCCTCCCCCACCCCAGGTCACACTCAGCATATCCTAAATGTTCTCCTTTGGTCCAGACTTGACTGGTTTGGTCCCGCTTCAGAATCTCATGAATCAGGGAGTTCTGGTGCCTTTTGACCTCTCCAGATTTAGCCAAATGTCAGTCAAGGCACCTGAGAACTTGGTCCTGCAGGTGGGGAACACACTTACCTCGTGGTCAATTTTAATAAGTGCAATGTCGGCCTTCTCATCCACATCTTTGATTTTGGCCTCATACGTGGCACCATTCTTCAGCTCAACTTTGACTCGGTGCTTGTTGGTCACCACGTGGGCGTTTGTCACAATCAGTCCATCTTCGGACACGATAAACCCAGACCCACTGGCCACAGGCACCTCCCTCTTAGAAAAAGGAAGCCTAGAACCAAAAAAAGTACCTGGTTAAGGCTGAAACATCTTCAGATCAGCTCTGAGACACACTGATGAACCGATTCTGTAACAGCAGCACGCATCTAGCATTTGTTACTTGACACACTGGCTTTATTTAACTTTAAAAAATGGAACGTTAGACTGACTTCTATACGCATCCAAACATTCCATTTAGAAAATATTCTTAGGGAATCTCTTCAGAACCAGAGGTTCTTAAAATATCTAGAAGGGGCAAGAATGTAGATTTAAGTAGTCAAACAGGAAAACATCCCAAGGGAGAAATGCTTATCTTCCTGTAGGACTATATTCAGTGACACTTTAAATAGATCTGATGTTTTGCTAATGGCAGCGGTTCCGGTGGGAGCTTCAGAGGCCGAGGAACAAAAGGAAGGCTCTCTTTACTTGCGAAACAGTTCGATGTGAACCACAGCAGGAGCAATCTTCTCCACCACATCGGCAATAAAGTTGTATTTATGGCGCAAACTGTTGGGATCTTCCTGCCCTGAGAACAGAAACAAAGACGAGACACTTATAGGTGCTGTGCTCTGTGCTGTGGCCACCTGGAGAAAGATATAGGTTAGAAGAGCCAGAAAACCTGAAGGAGGGTGAGGACAAGAGCCCTTTGCGACTGGGCTCAGGTGCAAAGATCTTTCTGGTTCTTGAGGAAATACCCACTCAGATAAGACAGCAAAACCCACCAAAGATGACCTCTTGGCTTGGCTTCCTTGCTCTCAATAGTTTCACCTCGAGAATGTTGAACCAGAGGCTCCAGCAGATACCCGGGCCTCCTACATTATTCCAAAGAGTTGGTCGCCCGAGGGCCACCTTGACATGGCACCGTCCACCAATGTCCCTTCCCCAACTCCCGCAGCACCACACAGCAGCCCTTCTCAGCACACCGCCGCTGTCGAGGCGAGGGCTGAGGCTGTTTTTGACAAGATGCTCATCAAATGTTATAGATTTAAAAGGCTACTAGGAAAAAGCATTAAGGCAAAGGCACAGATGGTGTCTTTCCCGCTGTCTGTCCCCAGAGCAGCTTCCCACCACATCTTAAGCACTCACTCCATTTCCCCGACCCCAGGACATCCCAGGCCAAAAGACACAGAGATGCCTTGATTCCGTTGGGAAAAAAAAAAAGAGAAAATCGAATGACCATAATTCTCTCTATAAACATATGCACTGAAATTAGGGAACCCCCCGTATGGTGGGCATTTGCAAAGCTCCTTTCAGACAAAGCTGTCAATCACAAATCTGATGTAGATCTCCCAGCAAGGCAAAAAGTTAGTTACCACCAGCCTGATGTGCACACCCATGGCATCTGATTCAGAAATGAGCTCCTGGAGACTCAGGGGCTGGGAGCCCCCATTCTGCGGGCACACGGGTGGCAGAGGCAGCCTGAGCCTCTTGCTCTGACCCCAAACCCGTGCCACCTGCTGATACCCCTGAACAAGTCTCTCTGCAGAGAGACAGCAGAGGGGCTCCAGGCCAGTCTGTAGCCAAGAACCCCCACACCCCTTCCTTTCCCTCCTCTCCGCCGTGGCCCGTGGGTCGAGCATAGGGCTGCACCCAGCAGCTCTGTCAGCCCCGCTGCCACCTGGCCCCATGCAGGAACTCACAGGGGGCTTCCAGAAACCTTCATAGAAATTTGACGGAGAAATCTTATGCCTCTTGCATCTAAAAATTTTAAATTGGGGCTGATACTTTCTGTCTTTTAAAACTATATTTTGGTAGTAATTCATTTTTAGCATGTTTTACAAAAGTACTGATCCATGATGAGTAGGAAATAAAAGGGAAAGAACCCTGACCCTTCACCACAGGGGGTCTCCCTCCCTCACCGTTCACACAGGGGGGTTCGCAAGGAGGCTGAGGTTTAAAAGGAAACCACAGGCCTGCAAAACTGCCCCTTGCTAACCAAAGGGCCTGTGCCCCCAACACACACACCCACGCCCACACCTACACTTACACACTCATGAATATATGCTCACACACACACATACACTCACTCTCACACTCATGATCGTACACACATATACATATACTCACAAGTACACACACATAAACACATCCACACACATACGCACATACGCACGCACACACACTCTTACATACAGACTCTGACTCTCACCAAAACACTTTTGTATACACACACGCTCTTACACTCACACACATACATACATTCACAGAGCTACACTCGTATACACAGATACATACACTCCTACACACAAACACACCCCTCTGTGCCAGGGGTACAGCCGTTCTCCAGGTGCCAGGCTGTGAAAGCTGTGACATTCTCAAGTCTTCTGTGGCTCTCAGAGCTGCATGTCCACGGGCATCCCCAGTGGCACCACAGCATCTGTACAGATTGAGCTGTGTGTCCCCACCAGGGACCTCAGTTCTCCAGCTCAATACCCCTGGGCACAGGGACATCTCGGGTACCAGCCTGCCTCTCCCAAGCTTTCCTTCTTGAAGTGAAAGACCATCGATGAACAAAGGGCCCCTCTCTGTCACGGCTACTGGGCTCTGAGCTGCTTTATTTCAGGGCTGGAATCTGCTCTCTTTTTGCATAGCTTGATTTTTGTAAGGTGCAGAAGAAGATCTGCAACTACTAAGCAAGATTAACTAATTCAACAAATTTATGGTAGCATAATATTTATTATTTTTGCTTTCAGAACCCTTTCATATGGTACCATCGGAAAAGCCTTCCTGGGGCTTCTCTGCTGGTGCAGTGGTTAAGAATCTACCTGCCAGTGCAGGGGACATGGGTTCGAGCCCTGGTCCGGGAAGATCCCACATGCCGCGGAGCAACTAAGCCCATGTGCCACAACTACTGAACCTGTGCTCTAGAGCCTGCGAGCCACAACTACTGAGCCCGCATGCCACAACTACTGAAGCCCGCGTGCCTACAGCCCGTGCTGCACAACAAGAGAAGCCACCGCAATGAGAAGCCTGCGCACCGCAACGAAGAGTAGCCCAGCTCGCCGCAACTAGAGAAAGCCCGTGCACAACAACGAAGACCCACTGCAGCCAAAAATAAATAAATAAAATAAATAAACTTAAGAAAAGCCTTCCTGGGACTTCCCTGGTGGCGCAGTGGTTAAGAATCTGCCGCCAGTGCAGGGCACACGGGTTCGATCACTGGTCCAGGAAGATCCCACATGCCGCGCAGCAACTAAGCCCGCCACAACTACTGAGCCTGTGTGCCTACAGCCTGCGCTCCACAACAACAGGAGCCACCACAATGAGAAGCCTGCACACCACAGCAAAGAGCAGCCCCCGCTCGCCACAACTAGAGAAAGCCTGCATGCGGCGACAAAGACCCAACACAGCCAAAAATAAGTAAATAAGTGTATTTAAAAAAAAAAAGAAAAGCCTTCCCTATGGTACTCTTCCTATGGAAGAGGAAAATCAGATATTGTTCCCATGTTATATTTAGAGAAACTGAGGCTCAGAGACTATAAATGACTTCTCTAGAGACACTAAATTTTCTTCCCGGAGTGTATAAGTAACACAAAAGTCTGAGCAAACCTACAACGTTTCCACATCACACACCTGCTGCCCTTCCAGGACCCCAGGTAGCTGTGGTTATTTAACTGGCGCGTCTCCCTGCATTCTCCAACAAGAGATATAAACAAGGGGATAGGAACATTCCTTCCCAACACAGAACCCGTGAGCATCACCCAGAGACAACTGTAAACAAATGCATCTGGGCTTCCTCGGACTAGCTCCCTGGGAAAGGCCAAAAGGAGGCTTAACTCCAACAAGGCCAGCAACCCCCAGGGAAGTGTGGAGATTCTGAGACCCTCAAAAGGAGGACGATTACTTGTCTTGCCACTAAAAATCATTCACTCGCTTCCTCTTTCTACTTCCCACATAAGCCCGGGAGAATCTGCCCACATCAGGGATGAAAGTGAGAATGGGTTTTTCCAGCTAAAACAAGAAGCAGTTGCTTCCTCACACACACTAGAGAAAGTGGCTCCAGGGTCTGTCCACCTGGGACGGCAACGTGGGAGAGCAGGAAGGATGCTGGCCTGGACACTAGAAGGCCCAGGTTCCATCTGCAGTCTACTGGGTGGTCTCCATTTCCCCGTCTGTAAAATGGGGCCAACTACCTCTAGAATGAGCTGTGAAGTCTATTCCAGCTCCAACATTCTATGATCTAATCCCTGTCTCTCCCCCTCACTCCAACATGCTACAGCAAGATAAGGAGACTGTGGAATCTGAGATTGGACACAGGACTCCCCTAATTCTGCAGATGTGTAAACAGAAAGGAGGAACAGTGGGTGCACAGACCATACTGAAAAGCCACAGTGACAAGCCTTAATTGTGCAGCTGAGATGAAAAAGCAATGGGTGGATTGCCCTGGTGGCGCAGTGGTTGAGAGTCCGCCTGCCGATGCAGGGGACACGGGTTCGTGCCCCGGTCTGGGAAGATCCCACATGCCGCGGAGCGGCTGGGCTCGTGAGCCATGGCCGCTGAGCCTGCACGTCCGGAGCCTGTGCTCTGCAACGGGAGAGGCCACAACAGTGAGGCCCGCGTACCGAAAAAAAAAAAGAAAAAAGCAACGGGTGACCTCTATTATCATTGGTGGATCTGTGTTAATGGAAGAAATAAATAGAGCAGAAACAACTGAACTGAAGGAACTATCAACTAATAGTCCAAAGATGGGCAAAACGTCAAACCAAAGAAGTGTTTGTCTTCTCCAAATGCAATTTCAGAATGAGGAATAAGAGTGTTGCTAAGAGCAGCTTGGCTCAAGGCTAGGGTCCTGCTCCATGTAAAAGGTTGTCCATCGAGCTAAAGGAAGCTGCTGCTGCCTCGTGGTCTTTAGAAACCCTGGCTGGCCCCATCCGCTGTGATTTCAACTGCGGGTCAACTATCTTCCTTCCAGAGGGGTCAACTCGGGTGGAGAATTCCAGAGATGGACCTGGGCTGGCTCTGCCACAACCCCCTCTCCGAGTGATGCAGACAGATGGAGGGCTGGGGCATCCAGGCCACTCAGCATTGGGAGGATAGGTAAGAGCACAGGCTCTGGTCTCAGAAAGATCAGAGTGTGACACTTCGTATGGGACTTATTGGCTATGTGACCTTAGTATGTCACCTTACTCCTCCAAGTCTTCTCCCCTTGTCCATAAAATGTGATGATAATAATATCTACCTCCACGTGTTTTCTTTTTTTGTTTTTTTTTTTTGTTGTTGTTTTGCAGTACACGGGCCTCTCACTGCTGTGGCCTCTACCGTTGCAGAGCAAATATAACTCCCTCTATGAAATGAGGGCCGTGTTTAATTGTGCCAGAACTGAGGTGGCAGAAGGTAATGAGGTTGGGAAGTCTCAAGTTGGGTGGAGACCTGGCCCTTCTAGCTACTCCATTATCATACAGAAAGCTGGAATTGGCTGGCATTCGGTAACAGCCTGCCATTTACAGAAAGCTGGTAATTCAGAAACATGAAAGTAAGGTATTTCCTACATTCCCAATGAATGAAAAAAAGAGAAAAGACAAAAATGGCAAACAGGGAGTCAAAGAGGGAGCATCAATACAGATCCTACAGACAATAAAAGCATGATAGGGAAGTATCATGAACAAATTTATGCACATAAATTCTACAGCTTAGAAAAAATGGACAGATTTAAGACATAATTTATCAAAATTCACTGAAGAAGATATTGATAACCCAAATAATCCTACAGCTATTAAAGAAGTTGTATTTGTAGTTAACAACCTTCCCAGAAAGAAAATGTCAGGCCCATACAGCTTCACTGGCGAATTCTACCAAACACTTAAGAAAGAAACAATACCAACACTTCGCAAACTTTCTTCAAAAAAGAAGGTAGGGCTTCCCTGGTGGCGCAGTGGTTGAGAGTCCGCCTGCCGATGCAGGGGACACGGGTTCGTGCCCCGGTCCGGGAAGATCCCACGTGCCGCGGGGCGGCTGGGCCCGTGAGCCATGGCCGCTGAGCGTGCGCGTCGGAGCCTGTGCTCCGCCACGGGAGAGGCCACAACAGTGAAAGGCCCGCGTACCGGAAAAAAAAAAAAGATGGTAAACACTGCGGAACTTATTTTATGAACTCAGCATTACCTTAATATAAAAGCCAGACAAAGATATTATAAGAAAATTATAGACTGGAATTCACTGGTGGTCCAGTGGTTAAGACTCCATGCTTCCAATGCAGGGAACGCAGGTTCAACCCCTGCTCGGGGAAGTAAGATCCCACATGCCATGTGGCCAAAAGAATTGTCTTTTCTAATTAAAAAAAAAGAGGATTTGGTTCAAGATGGCAGGGTAGAAGGACGTGTGTCTACTCCCTCTTGCGAGAGCACCGGAATCACAACTAACTGCTGAACAATCATCGACAGGAAGACGCTGGAACCACCAAAAAAGATGCCCCACATCCAAAGACAAAGGAGATGCCGCAATGAGACGGTAGGAGGGGCGCAATCACAATAAAATCAAGTCCCATAACTGCTGGGTGGGTGACTCACAGACTGGAGAACACTTATACCACAGAAGTGGAGTGAAGGTTCTGAGCCCCACGTCAGGATTCCCAACCTGGGGGTCCGGCAGTGGGAGGAGGAATTCCTAGAGAATCAGACTTTGAAGGCTAGAGGGATTTGATTGCAGGACTTTGACAGGACTGGGGGAAACAGAGACTCCACTCTTGGAGGGCACACACAAAGTAGTGTGCGCATCGGGACCCAGGGGAAGGAGCAGTGACCCCATAGGAGACTGAACCACACCTACCTGCTGGTGTTGGAGGGTCTCCTGCAGAGGTGGGGGTTGGCTGTGGCTCACCGTGAGGACAAGGACACTGGCAGCAGAAGTTCTGGGAAGTACTCCTTGGCGTGAGCCCTCCCAGAGTCCACCATTAGCCCCACCAAAGAGCCCAGGTAGGCTCCAGTGCTGGGTTGCCTCAGGCCAAACAACCAACAGGGAGGGAACCCAGCCCCACCCATCTGCAGACAAGCAGATTAAAGTTTTACTGAGCTCTGCCCACCAGAGCAAGAGCCAGCTCTACCCATCACCAGTCCCTCCCATCAGGAAACCTGCACAAGCCTCTCAGACAGCCTCATCCACCAGAGGGCAGACAGCAGAAGCAAGAACTACAACCCTGCAGCCTGTGGAACAAAAACCACATTCACAGAAAGACAAACAAGATGAAAAGGCAGAGGGCTATGTACCAGATGAAGGAACAAGACAAAAGCCCAGAAAAACAACTAAATGAACTGGAGATAGGCAATCTTCCAGAAAAAAAATTCAGAATAATGATAGTGAAGATGATCCAGGACCTCGGAAAAAGAATGAAGGCAAAGATTGAGAAGATGTAAGAAATGTTTAACAAAGACCTAGAAGATTTAAAGAACAAACAAACAGAGATGAACAATACAATAGCTGAAATGAAAAATACACTAGAAGGAATCAATAGCAGAATAACCAAGGCAGAAGAAGGGATAAGTGACCTGGAAGACAGAATGGTGGAATTCACTGCTGCAGAACAGAATAAAGAATGAAAAGAAATGAAGACAGCCTAAGAGACCTCTGGGACAACATTAAACAACAACATTTGCATTATAGGGGTCCCAGAAGGAGAAGAAAGAGAGAAAGGACCCAAGAAAATATTTGAAGAGATTATAGTCGAAAACTTCCCTAACATGGGAAAGGAAATAGCCACCCAAGTCCAGGAAGCACAGAGAGTCCCATACAAGATAAACCCAAGGAGAAACATGCCAAGACACATAGTAATCAAATTGGCAAAACTTAAACAAAGAAAAATTATTGAAAGCAACAAGGGAAAAATAACATACAAGGGAACTCCCATAAGGTTAACAGCTGATTCTACAAGCCAGAAGGGAGTGGCATGACATGTTTAAAGTGATGAAAGGGAAGAACCTACAACCAAGATTACTCCACCCAGCAAGGATCTCATTCAGATTCGATGGAGAAATCAAAAGCTTTACAGACAAACAAAAGCTAAGAGAATTCAGCACCACCAAACCAGCTCTACAGCAAATACTAAAGGAACTTCTCTAAGTGGGAAACACAAGAGAAGTAAAGGACCTACAAAAACAAGCCCAAAACAATTAAGAAAATGGTAATAGGAACATACATATTGATAATTACCTTAAAAGTGAATGGATTAAATGCTCCAACTAAAAGACACAGGCTAGCTGAATGGATACAGAAACAAGACCCATATATGCTGTCTACAAGAGACCCACTTCAGACCTAGGGACACATACAGCCTGAAAGTGAGGGGATGGAAAAAGATATTCCATGCAAATGGAAATCAAAAGAAAGCTGGAGCAGCAATACTCATATCAGATAAAATAGACTTTAAAATAAAGAATGTTACAAGAGACAAGGAAGGACACTACATAATGATCAAGGGATCAATCCAAGAAGAAGATATAGCAATTATAAATACATATGCACCCAACATAGGAGCACCTCAATACATGCGGCAACTGCTAACAGCTATAAAAGAGGAAATCGACAGTTAACACAGTACTAGTGGGGGACGTTAACATCTCACTTACACCAATGGACAGATCATCCAAACAGAAAATTAATAAGGAACCGCAAGCTTTAAATGACACAACAGAGCAGATAGATTTAATTGATATTTATAGGACATTCCATCCAAAAACAGCAGATTACACTTTCTTCTTAAGTGTGCATGGAACATTCTCCAGGATAGATCACATCTTGGGTCACAAATCAAGCCTCAGTAAATTTAAGAAAACTGAAATCATATCAAGCATGTTTTCTGACCACAACACTATGAGATTAGAAATCAATTACAGGGAAAAAAACGTAAAAAACACAAACACATGGAGGCTAAACAATACGCTACTAAATAACCAAGAGATCACTGAGGAAATCAAAGAGGAAATCAAAAACTACCTAGAGACAAATGACAATGAAAACACGATGATCCAAAACCTATGGGATGCAGCAAAAGCAGTTCTAAGAGGGAAGTTTATAGCTATACAAGCCTACCTCAAGAAACAAGAAAAATCTCAAATAAACAATCTAACCTTACACCTAAAGGAGCTAGAGAAAGAAGAACAAACAAAACCCAAAGTTAGTAGAAGGAAAGAAATCATAAAGATCAGAGCAGAAATAAATGAAATAGAAACAAAGAAAACAATAGCAAAGATCAATAAAAGTAAAAGATGGTTCTTTGAGAAGACAAACAAAACTGATAAGCCATTAGCCAGACTCATCAAGAAAAAGAGGGAGAGGACTCAAATCAATAACTTTAGAAATGAAAAGAGAAAAGTTACAACACACACCTGAGAAATACATAGCATCCTAAGAGACTACTACAGGCAACTCTATGCTGATAAAATGGAAACCTGGAAGAAATGGCCAAATTCTTAGAAAAGTATAACCTTCCAAGACTGAACCAGGAAGAAATAGAAAATATGAACAGACCAATCACAAGTAATGAAATTGAAACTGTGATTTAAAATCTTCCAACAAACTGAAGTCCAGCACCAGATGGCTTCACAGGTGAATTCTATCAAACATTTAGAGAAGAGCTAACACCCATCCTTCTCACACTCTTCCAAAAAATTGCAGGAGGAACACTCACGAACTCATTCTAAGAGGCCACCGTCACCCTGATACCAAAACCAGACAGAGAAAATTTTAAAAAACGAAAATTAAAGACCAATATCACTGATGACTATAGATGCAGAAATCCTCAACAAAATACTAGCAAACAGAATCCAACCACACATTAAAAGGATCATACACCATGATTAAGTGGGATTTATCCCAGGGATGCAAGGATTCTTCAATATATGCAAATCAATCAATGTGATACACCATATTAACAAACTGAAGAAGAAAAACCATATGACCGTCTCAATAGATGCAGAAAAAGCTTTTGACAAAATTCAACACTAATTTATGATAAAAACGCTCCAGAAAGTGGGCATAGAGGGAACCTACCTCAACATAATAAAGGCCACATACGACAAATCCACAGCAAACATCATTCTCAATGGTGAAAAACTGAAAGCATTTCCTCTAAGATCAGGAACAAGACAAGGATGGCCACTCTCGCCACTATTATTCAACATAGTTTTGGAAGTCCTAGCCACGGCAATCAGAGAAGAAAAAGAAGTAAAAGGAATACAAATTGGAAAAGAAGAAGTAAAAGTGTCACTGTTTGCAGATGACATGATACTATACATAGAGAATCCTAAAGATGCCACCAGAAAACTACTAGAGCTAAACAATGAATTTGGGAAAGTTGCAGGATACAAAATTGATGCACAGAAATCTCTTACATTCTTATACACAAATGATGAAAAATCTGAAAGAGAAATTAAGGAAACACCCCCATTTACCACTGCAACAAAAAGAAGAAAATACCTAGGAATAAACCTACCTAGGGAGACAAAAGACCTGTATCCAGAAAACTATAAGACACTGATGAAAGAAATTAAAGATGATACAAACAGATGGAGAGGTACACCATGTTCTTGATTTGGAAGAATCAATATTGTGAAAATGACTATACTACCCAAAGTAATCTACAGATTCAATGCAATCCGTGTCAAATTACCAATGGCAGTTTTTACAGAACTAGAACAAAAAATCTTAAAATTTGTATGGAGACACAAAAGACCCTGAATAGCCAAAGCAGTCTTGAGGGAAAAAAACAGAGCTGGAGAAATCAGACTTCCTGACTTCAGACTATACTACAAAGCTACAGTAATCAAGACAGTATGGTACTGGCACAAAAACAGAAATATAGATCAATGGAACAGGATAGAAAGCCCAGAGATAAACCCACGCACCTATGGTCAACTAATCTATGACAAAGGAGGCAAGGATATACAATGGAGAAAAGACAGTCTCTTCAATAAGTGGTGCTGGGAAAACTGGACAGCTACACGTAAAAGAATGAAGTTAGAACACTCCCTAGCACCATACCCAAAAATAAACTCAAAATGGATTAGAGACCTAAATGTAAGACCAGACACTATAAAACTCTTAGAGGAAAACACAGAACACTCTTTGACATAAATCGCAGCAAGATATTTTTTGACCCACCTCCTAGAGTAATGGAAATAAAAACAAAAATAAACAAATGGGACCTAATGAAACTTAAAAGCTTTTGCACAGCAAAGGAAACTACAAACAGGACGAAAAGACAACCCTCAGAATGGGAGAAAGTATTTGCAAACGAATCAATCAACAAAGGATTAATCTCCAAAATATATAAACAGCTCGTGCAGCTCAATATTAAAAAAAGAAACAACCCAATCCAAAAATGGGCAGAAGACCTAAATAGACATTTCTCCAAAGAAGACATACAGATGGCCAAGAGGCACATGAAAAGCTGCTCAACATCACTAATTATTAGAGAAATGCAAATCAAAAGTACAATGAGCTATCACCTCACACCAGTTAGAATGGGCATCATCAGAAAATCTACAAACAACAAATGCTGGAGAGGGTGTGGAGAAAAGGGAACCCTCTTGCACTGTTGGTGGGAATGTAAATTGATACAGCCACTATGGAGAACAATACGGAGGTTCCTTAAAAAAATAAAAATACAATTACCACATGACCCAGCAATCCCACTACATACCCAGAGAAAATCATAATTCAAAAAGACACATGCACCCCAAAGTTCATTGCAGCACTATTTACAATAGCCAGGTCATGGAAGCAACGTAAATGCCCATCGATAGGCGAATGGATAAAGAAGTTGTGGTACATATATACAATGGAATATTACTCAGCCATAAAAAGGAACGAAATTGGGTCATTTGTAGAGACGTGGATGGATCTAGAGACTGTCATACAGAGTGAAGTAAGTCAGAAAGAGAAAAACAAATATCATATATTAATGCATATATGTGGGAGCTAGAAAAATGGTACAGATGAACTGGTTTGCAGGGCAGAAATAGAGACACAGATGTAGAGAATAAACGTATGGATGCCAAGGGGGGAAAGTGGCTGGGGGGAGGGGGTGGTATGGGATGAATTGGGAGATTGGGATTGACATGTATACACTGATGTGTATAAAACTGATGACTAATAAGAACCTGCAATATAAAAAAATAAATAAAATAAAATTCAAATAAATAAATAAAAGAAAATTATAGACTAATATCCAGCATGAACACAGACTAAATGTGGTTAAATTTTTTAACAAATAGAATTCAGCAATATAAGAAAAAGGATACTATATCATGACCAGGTGGGGTTTATCCCAGGAAAGGATAAATAAGGTTGGTGTAACATCTGAAAACTAAATAGCGTAATTCACCAAATTAACATACTAAAAAAGAAAACCCAAGCGATCATCTCAATAGATGCAAAAAAAGATCTGACAAAATTGAACGTCCATTCATTATAAAAAAAATACTCAGCACACTAGAAATAGAAGAGAATTTCCTCAGTTTGATAAAAGGAATCAACAAAAAACCTAAAACTAACATCATACTTAACGGTGAAAGATTACATGCTTTCCCTCTAAAAATGAGAACAAGGCAAGGACATCTATTCTTACCACTTCTATTCAATATTTTATTGAAGTCCTAGACAGAATAATTAATTAGAAAAAGAAATTTAAAGAAATAGAGATTGGAAAGGAGACATAAAGCTGTCTTTATTTGCAGATGACATAAGGGTCCACATAGAAAAAGAATCTACAAATATATTATGTAGAATAAGTGAGTTTATCACCATCACATGGTAACAGGTCAATATGCACAATCAATTGTATTTCTATGTATTAGCAGTAAACAATTGGAAACTGAAATTTTTAAAAATACCAATTATAACACACCATCAAAAATATTAAATACTTAGGAAAATGTTGAATAAAATATGTGCAAGACCTATTCACTGGAAGCTACAAAACTGCTGAAATAAATTAAAGAAAACCTAAATAAATGGAGAGAGACATCATACATGTGGGTCAGAAGACTCCCTATTATTAAGCTATCAATTTTCCCAAAATTGATCTACAGATTCAACATACTCCCAGTGAAAACCCCAGCAGGAGTTTTTGTAGAAACTGATAAGCTATTTCTAAAATTTATGTGGAAAGCAAAGAACCTAGGATATCAAAATAATTCTCAAAAAGAGAAAATTGAATGACGTACTATGTGATTTTAAACAGAAAAATTGTGAATAACTAGGATTAGTAGAATGATGCCACAACATTTTACAAAGACAGATCTTTCCACTTCCCTAATAAATATTTATCATTAATAATTTTAAACACAACAAATGACCCATTAAGAGTAGCCATTTACTCTAATTTTATGAGTTTTACAATTGCCAGATTCCCATCCAAAGATAATAATGATTCATCTTTCCCCCTTTATAAACTACTGGTCATGCACAAAACTCCACAAATGCTGCTTCCTTGGAACCATCATCTCTGGAGTTTTACAGATGATACTTCTTAACTACTTTCAACAACTTACTTACATGAGGAAAGAGAGACACAGTGTTGAAAAGTTTCAGTGATTATTATCAGAATCAGAATTAACAGACACTTCCATTATTAAGTGTTTACTGAAGAAAAGCCAGACAGTAAGTTAAGTACTGGACATACATGATCACACTGAAGAAAATTTGTTGCAGTGAAAATGAAAATCACGAGGGGACTACGAATCAAAGGACAGACTTTTATCTGTGTTTCTCTCAAAAGATTTAGCACACAATTGCACATGTGCTTTAAATACATCAAAATGTGTGTTTCATTCATCTTTAAGGCAAAAGTGTCAGGTAAAGATGAGAGGTGAAGCAAGAAGAAAGAAGTCTTGCCGGTCCTAATGCATTTGTTCTCACTCTGCCCTGAACCACCCCTGAGTGCCATAGCAAACTCACAGGATATTTCATGTCTTCTGGGGAAACACAGCGATACTTGATAACTGTTGGACACCTTGAGAACGAGCTCTAGGCCATTCACGGTTTCAAAATCAGATCGCACTACATTCTTTTGATGATTCCATATTTTGTGAATTTGGATTTCTGGTGGTCTCTGTGATTAAAAGAAAGTACTGTACAAAAATCAATGTTGAACTGGAAATGGGTTGGCAGTGTCCAATCTGATTCCAAGATTTGAGAGGCTGTGTGGCTCCCAACAGGTGTGCAAAGATCATTTGTATTAATTTTGTAAGTAATTGTGGTTATTGAATAATGAAATTAAAATATCATTTTTCTTTTCTTTTTTTTTTTTGTCAAATGACTAATAGGTTACAAGGACACAAAAACTTATTAAGGTGTTGGGACTTAATTATAATACTTGATAAATGGAACTGTCAGATCCTTCTTTTGGCCTAGGGGGTGCCATGAAAAATTACTGAGACATCAAGGGTGCCCACAAACCATGAAGCTTTGGGAACCTTGGCCAGGTCTCCTGGGCTCTCTCCAGTGGATAATCCTGAATCCCAGCACAGCTACAATAATCCAAAGCATAAGTGGATTTAGAGTGAAGGTAAACAAGGCTTTGCCCTAGAGCCCGCCCGCATTTGCCCTGCGAGGGCTCTAGCAAAGCATTCAGCTTTCCAAAGCAAACGCTTTTGGAAAATCTGTAGAAATGAAATATTTAAACTGCAGTTGGTTGAAACCATTGTCTCCTTCCCTCTGTCACACATCTCCTGTCCTGTCGGAGTGCTGTGGGCATTTGGGGATGTGGCTAAGAGGAAAGTAAAACTAGAGGGATCATTTTGCTTTGCGTTTAATTTATGTGCTTTGAAGTCACTTCTGGTTCTAGTTATCTATCCTGGGACAGAAATGGTTTCCAGGGGCACTGCTAATGCCACCCTGCCAGCGCCCCTACTGCAGGCCACAGGTTGTATAGAGTACGGTGATCTGGCCTGGAAGTATGTGGGTAGTGGAGAAATATGCCAGAGGAAAGACTAAACTAACAATAATAGTAGTAATAATAATAATGACAATAAGAAGAAGAAATAATTCTATTCTCTTCAGAGGAAACATTACAAAATATGTCAAATGAAAAGGCGATCAAAGAATCTACAGCCAAAAAATACGGGGGTGGGGGGAGGCAGGGAGGAGTATTTTAAAGGTGAAAGTGGATCCGGTAGTTACAACATCATGACAGTTTTCTGGGTTTTGTGGAGTTTGTAGAATTTGTCTACTTTAAAAAATTTTAATTTGTGGCAGTTTGTTTTCTGCCTAAATAAGGAATCATTTCCATGCCTACTGCTGTATTCATAATTGTGAATTCTTTTTCTTAAGAGGGTGCCCCTTTCAGATCCCATAAAACTGGACCTGCCAGGGGTAGGTGGGAGTACCAAATCTTGCCCAGGGACCGGGCCTGGGTGCCACCCTCGTGGCTCCCTGACCCCCTAGAGCACGTGGCTGGCTCACAGTGTTAAGAGGGGGATGCCTGAGCCAGGCCAGCAGGACACCTGAGCTACACCTACAGGACACACTGCCTCTGCCGGCCAGGACTCTCAGTGCCCGACAAGTCACCATGGCCAGTGTGCCATGGATACACTTTATTTTTAATTGTTTTTATATTGGAGTATAGTTGATTGACAATGTTGTGTTAGTTTCAGGTGTACAGCAAAGTGATTCAGTTATACATATCTATACATATCAACCTACATCTAAATCTATATATATCTGTTCTTTTTCAGATTCTTTTCCCTTATAGGTTATTACTGAATATTGAGTGTAGTTCCCTGGGCTATACAGTAGGTCCTTGTTGTTTATCTATTTTAGACATAGTAGTGTGTATATGTTACTCCCAAACTCCTCATGTACCCCTCCCCCCAACCTTTCCCCTTTGGTAACCATAAGTTTTTTTCCACTGTAGGAGGACCAAGGCGGCCCTCCAGGGTGGCCCCCGCTCCACATCTGGCTACAGTTGTCCTCGAATTGGATCTGGACGCTCTGGCCCTCGGCCCTGTCCCTTGGTCCCTTGTCCCTTCGCCATGCGGTGCTGCCCACCCTCTCCCACCCCGGCTTAGCAGCTCAGGTTCACAAACCCAGAGTGTCTGAGGGAGACAGGAAGGCCAAGCTGGACTCCAACCTCAGAACATTCTTAGCAGGGTCAGCAAGGCTGGGTAAGGTCGCAAGTCTCCTTGTTAATGCCAGAGTGACTCCAGAGCAGACCTGGCCTCCAGTCCCGATTCTCTGCCCCTCACAGCTGTGTCGCTTCAGGCAGTGGCTCTGCCTGTCCAAGCCTCATTCTCCCCTCCTGCAACATGGAGATAATACCACTACTTCTGGGAGTTGGGAGTCCTGAATGAGAAAAGCACAAAAACCACTAAACCCCATGCCCGTCTCGAGGCCACGAGCTGGGTTATCACCTCCCAGTTCTCAGCCCTGCACTCAGCCTCCCCGGTGCATCTCAACACCTCCAAAAGGCTCCTCCCACACTTCTGAAACTTCTAAGAATCCCACTTCTACATTCTAATTCAGGCAGGTCTGGCCCGTGTTCGGTGTCTCCTCTAAGTAATTGCCACTTGGGGTACATGAAGTTACTGCAGGACCCCCAAGGACATCCCCATCTCCTGTCTCATCCACAACTCCCTCCATCACGTGGCTTTGAGTCCCCAGCTCTATCTCCCAAGATTCCTTAATGCACACTCTCCAGTCCTGCACACCTGCAGGGAGGGTCTTACCTCCAGTCTACAGCGATGGGGAGACAAACGGAGCATCCGAGAAGTCCAGCACGATGCTCAAAGCTTCAGAGCCGGCGAGCGCGGCCATCTGTCTGGCTCCCCAGCTGGCCTCTTTGCTCTGCCTCTGTGGCCTCCCTTCCAGGTCCCAGCCCTTTCACCCAGCCTCCAGTCCCCCACAGCTCCTGCAGTTGTGGGGACACACTTCCCACTTCCAGGCCTGAGAGCTCAGAGCCAGGGTTCAAGATGAACAACGCAACCTTCCCTCCCAGCAAGAACAATCGCGCTCTCCAACTTCTCAACAGAGTTGGTAAGCAGGGCTAATTGGGGAAACAAAACACAGTATATTCGAGGGAACAGAAATAAATCCTCCTTTATTCAACGGGAACAGCATGTTCTCAAAAACCGTCCCACATTTAGGACCAGCTAGATAATTTGCAGGGCCCGGTGCAAAAGGAAAACGTGGAGGCCCCTTGTTCCCAAATTATTAAGAATTCCAAGCTGGTCACAGCAGAGCATTAAGCCAGGGGTGGGCTCCTCCTGAGGGGGTGGCACATGCATGAAGCTGGCCCTGCCTACTTTCCAAACTCATCTGTTTTAAAACCCAAAGTGCACATGAAGTACTGAGAAGCATCACACTTGCTCAGGACCTGATGGAGATGCTGCCTTAATCTGGCTGAGCCCAGGAGCCCACAGGCAGTCAGTCTATAGGAGCCGAGGAAACGTCCCATATGCTAGGGGGCAGACACCCCCCTCCTGTGACCTAAGATGCCTGGTACAGCTCACACTCCGTGAGGCAACCCGTGCGACTGCAAGCCCCTCGTGCCGAAGGTTCCTCCTCTTTAAAATACGGAGGCTTAATCGGGTGGCTTCCAAGGTCCCTCTCGGCTCCACAGAGAAAGGGAAGAACTCACTTGTGATTTTTCACCTAATTTCTTCAACTTTAAACGCCAGCAAAGACAGTCATACTTTAAAGACTACTAATCGTAGCACAGCCCGATCCGGAAAGTCGACAAGATGCAGGGGAAAGGACAAAGTGGGAAGAAAGCAGCTCAGCCAAAATGATGGCTGGATTCATCCAGGGTCTACTTGCCAAAGGACCGTGGCAGGCTGGTCAGGGCAGCCTCCCTCCTGCTCGGCCCCAGTCCCCCTGACACTTCCGGTCCAGCCCTCTCTTCCTTCCGTGTGTGGACCTGGGCATGAGTGACAAAAGAAATAACGTTCTTTTGAAGGCAAGGGCACATATGCATTGTACACAGGTTGGAAATGAAAGCCAATGGAAAACATATTCGCATTTTCATTTGAAGGACCAGAAGAAGTAATGACCCCTGAGATGCCAGCTTGGACCCACAACTGCTCTGAACTCAAAGTCCTACCCAAAAGCCTTGGGAAATTTCTCTTGGCCTCCAGCAGACACAGCCAGCCAGTCTCCCACAGGCTCAGAAACTGTAAATAAAGGAGCAAACACAGCAGGCTTCCAGTGGGGTGTCAGGAAAACTTAAAATAGCCTTTGGGAATGGCTCACTTGAGTAAGGGGTCTGGGATGCACTCCTCACCTGTCATCAGCCACCCTCCCACAGCCAAAGCACCCCGAGCAGGGGCTCCCCATATGAGGTCCAGTCTCTGGAACCCCATCCTCCAAGGACCAGCCTAGATTCAGGCCTAGAAACCAGTGATACCTCAGAATGCACTGCCATGGGGGTGTATGCTGGAGGCTGTCCTCTTCTTCACCTTTAGAGGGTCCCAGGGTCACACCTGAATATTTCTCTGTCCCTAGTATGGCGAGATTAAAAGTAACTACAAAGAGGCTACTTGCTTGGTAAATAAATCCAGGCCCAAATCCAGAGGGGACCCCCCCCCACCAGGAGGAAATGATTACACGTCCGGCACATCTTCCACGTGGGCCCAGGGGTCTGTTCTCACCGGGCCCATTCCACTCACTGTTCGGCACCTTTACCTAGAGGCCAAGTGGAGCCTGGTGAGGCTGGGGTGTGGGAGTAGGGGGATGGGAACGCTGGGCACCACACTGCCCTGAGCCAAAGGTCCCCCTCCTTCTGCTGGGGATAAAACAGCAGAGGGAATGAGAGGGCTGCAGGCCAAGGCCAGCGGATGGGGAGGCCAGCCGCGGGCACCATGGAAAGAGAGATGCTGGAAGCCTGAGCTTCACCCTGAACGGCGGGCCCTGCCACGACTTCTGATGGCAGGATTGGAAGGTGGCCTCCACAACTCTGGCCAAGCGCGGGCACCCGAGGCCCGAGTAAGACACCTGTGCCAGGTGTGTAGGCGGTGGAGACAGGGCCAGGAAGCGGGCGCTTCAGTAACCCGACACCTCGCAGCTGGGAGGGGGGCTGGTCCACAGCAGGGAAGGCAGCAGGATGCCTTTTCACTAAGAAAGGCTCTCTTTGTGAGGTTGCATGATGAATTCGAGAATCACCTTGAGGGGCACAGGAGGAGAAGGCTAGACCAGCTGAGGGGGAGACAGAGATCAGGCGGGCTGCAGTTAAAGGAGCCGGGACAGCAGAGAAACCCAGAATGCTTCCTCTTCTGCCGAACTTTGACTGCTTTCTCCCTGAGGGTCAGGAGACAAATCAATTTAAACAGGCCCCTAATGGCTAAGGATGCATGAAGTGCAAAGGGGACGGGGCCTCCTTTTTGCAAGAGTGGTTGCCGGGGGGAGAAAAAAAAAAAAAGCGTAACTCAGTGACCGCAGCAGAGATGCCCTGCAAGATTCATCTTCTCCATGCTTTCAGTTTGAGTGACTGAATTCTGTCTGTCCCACTCCATTAAATTCCAAGGAAAACCTGTCAGCCACGGCTCCAACCCAGAGTCTGGCCCAACGCTGGTCTGGAGTGTGGAGACAGCAGAAACAGAAACGAGACCTTGCACATTCCAGGAAACCAGACCCCCATTCTAATCGGTGCTGCGGCTGCAGACTCCAGGGCAGAGGGGCCCGTGCAGCTGGGTTTCTCTGAACCCTGCAGGGAAAACGCTCAGGAGAGAGAGGCATCACTTGGCTGCGGCCAAGGCAGCCGGCTGACGGCTACAATCACCTTAAAGTCCTGTACCTCATCAGGGCCACCGTCCGCAAATCTAAGTGAAATAGATCGAAACAGAAAAGACACAGCTTTGGAATCAAGCTTCCCATGGCCAAGGGCCCTCAGCCCTATTTTTTTCAAAAGAAACTGAATTCGCAGGAAGCAACTGTTATTTTTTTTAAAGATACATAATTGGATGATGGACCACTACACTCTGTCTTTTGCAGACAAATGAAGAAGTAAAATTCAGGAGAGTTACGTGTGACCCATTTCTCTGCTCCTAATGGATAAAGGAGGCAGAGGGGGGAGGAGCCCGGGAGCCTGGCCTCAATTTCCAGCCCACACTGGCACTTCCAAGGCCTGGCAGCCCCTGGCTTTCCGGTGCAGTCTCTCAGACGGCTCAGAGTGGGAAAAGCTCGCCTGACGCCAGACCTCAGACTGCAAACCCGTCCCCCATATCCATGGGCCCTGAGCGAGTGACTGTTTGCAGGGGCTGGGACCAGGCCCCTGCTGGTGATGCTGGAAAAGACTCGGCAGGTGAAGTGAAGGGGGAGAAAGGCAACCCAAACAAGTCTAAGAAGCCTCTCTGGAGGAGGAACAGCTTTCAGGGGGCACCCGGCCAGCTGGCCGTCAGTCATATGCACGGCCCAGTTCTCTGCAGCTTCAGCTCTACTGGTAAAAGATGCCTTTTCCAGAACAATGCGTCTATGTCTAAAGGTGCCTGTCATTGATAACCGCTTTTCAGTCTCACTGGCAAAAAAAAAAAAAAGTCCTCGCTTGCATACTCATGGTGAACGCTTGGGTTTGCTGGGTATTGTTGCCTTTAATCGTTTTTTTCTGACCTGTTGGATGTTAGAAAAATAGTCGGAAAAAGAAGTTTCCAACCACCTCCACCGCACGATTTCTTTTTTCAGAAGTCTCCTGAACACCCGAATGATGCGTCTATTATCATCTTTGGGGAAACAGCTGACTGCTCCGCTCACAAAAACACTATTAACTTTCCTCCTGATAAGCGCCTGGCTCCCGTCCTGACCTCCCCAGATTTCTCAGCTGGGTTCCCTTCCCGCTCCAGCTCCTTCCTCCTGGTTGTTGTGTCTGAAGTGGCCAAGCCAGCGCGGGCTCCCGAAGCCTCCAGCTGCGAGCAGCGGGCTGGGCGGTGACAGGTCCATTTATTAAGGGTCTGGGACACGCTCCTGAGCTGTCCGCAGCCACCCTCCTGTAGCCCCTGGTCCGGGAGGGTGGGCCTGGGGCTTGGGAAAGTAGAAGCGGGGATGTGACGGTGAAGCAAGACCCTCCGTCCAGGAAGGGCACAGTTCTTCCTGAGAGGCGCCCCCTGCCCATTTGCCGATGAGCGTTGTCTTCGAGGTGTGAGGAAGGTAACTTGTAAAACTGAGACAAAAGTCAGAAGGAATCTTTGGCTCAAGTGAGAAGTGAATAGTGGGTCTTAAGACCCAAGACAAGCCACTTCCCCTCTCTGGGTCTCAGTTACCTCATCGGTAAGACTAGGGGCAGACTAGACCATTTCCAACATCCTTTCCAGCTCCAAAAAAATATTATATGATCTAATAAATCTGAAAAGTGCATTTCCTGATCTTTCCCTTTCAGTATGTAATTCCCATCCTTACGGAATATTCTTATTTTCCAGGCTGGCTTCCTGCATCGTGTGCTCCAGTTTCTTCTGAGCCGTCTGAGCCGTCTAGTCACTTTCAAGGTGACTTCTGGGGCTGGGATTAGGATTTCCCCAACAGGAAGAGGAGATAAAATAAAAGTCTGGCCTTACTACATTCACACAACAGAATATTATTCGATCATAAAACGGAATGAAGCACGGACACACGCAACGTGGATGAACCTTGAAAACATTACGGTCAGTGAAAGAAGCCAGTTACAAAGGACCACAAATGTATGATTCCATTTATATGAAATGTCCAATGTCCAGAATAGGGAAATTCATAGAGACAGAAAGAGATTAGTGGTTGCCTAGGGCAGAAAGGAAGTATGCGGTGACTGCTAACCAGTACCGGGCTGCTTTCTGGAGTGAGGAAAGTATTCTAGAATTGCACAGTGATAATAGTTGCACTGCTCTGTAAGTATATAAAAACTCTGATCTATCCGCTTTAAAAGGGTGAATTTTATGGTATGTGAATAATATCTCAATAGAACGGCATTAAAAAAAAAAAGAAAACGTCACTGTTTCTTTTTACTTCTTTACTGTGGCTACTAGAGAATTGCATTTTATATATGACGCTCCAGTTGTATTTCGGTCTATGTGTAACCAAACAATCGAATAAACATATTGCTCACTTTTCCAAACAAGCACAAACCGTCTGGCCTCCTCCTGCACCCTGGACAGAGCTGGCATCCGGGAGGCTGAGCGCAGAGAGCCGTGGGCTGGGCGTCCAGAAACTCAGAGTCTCTGTCACAGACTGGCTTGTGACCTCCGGCTTTCACATCCCCTCAATGGTCCTGGCCCCTCAATGAAAACACAAGTGTTGGACCAGATGACCTGACGACCACACAATCCCCCTTCCAGTCTGTAATCACTACTCCATCCGCAGGTAAAATCAAACTTTAAAAGTTCTCATTCTACCCCAAACATTGCATATCTCCTAAAAGCAGTCAATCTGGGAATAAAAATCACTTCAAGAAAGACCAGGTCATTTACTGACTGAGCAGAGTGACCGTTTTGGTACCATCCTATTCCATTTATCCTGAAGGATTTCTTTCAGGAGAATTTCTTCTTGGCTTCTTCTGCCCCAGCTGTCAGTGACTTAGGAGGTGGGTTATTCTATAGCTGACGGCAACGGATATGGGTACAACCCCCTGGAAAATAATTTGGCAACCCCCTGGAAAAAACTTTATGGCCCTTGGCATAAACCAAGGGCCATAAAAGAAACTTAACCTTCCATCCAGTCATTGCACTTCTTAGTATCTATCCCAAAAGAATAACCCTAGATTCAGAAATAACCATGAACACAAAAATGTTTGTTTTGGGGCAAACGTGGCCCAAATGGACACAAAGAAGGACTAGTTAACCAAATGGTGGTAATACTGGGGACAGAAATGATGAAGCTGCTGGAATAACGGTGGAATCCTGAATCTTTTTTCTTCTTTTATTTTTGATGTGATTAAAGTATATTTATAACTTTCAAAAACTGGTATAGTGCAGTATGCCATCAAATGTATAAATGCATTTCCCATGATGTCTAAACAGTACAGTGAAAAGAGATTCAAAAGAGTCTTTATGCTGAGAGAGGAAAATCTTGGTATATTCATCCCAAAGAAAATCAGACCACAGCTTAAAAGACATTGAAGCATCTCAGCCCTGATTTATCTGGTGTGTCCACCACTATATTTATACTAATTTTTTTCTTTTTAGCAAGAACACTGTAATTATGGTTCAAGGGCATTAACAGGTGCTTAGAAGTCTTGAGAGGAGAAGTCAGTCATTATATGGATAGCTTTTTGGTCATCTTCCAACCCAAGGAGCTTATTTTTGGCGGGGGTGGGGGAGGAGTTTTCTTTAGCATCATTTTGTAATGGGAGACTAAGTGAAAGCACCCACTGTTTCTGCCTCATGGGAATCGTGTGCATGGACCCCAGCCTCTCCCAAATAACCCCCTCCTTTAGCAGGAAAGTACAGCTGAGGAGGGAAGGGCTCAAGTGCTCTGCCTTGGGCCTCAGGATGGAGCCCACACTGACCCACCATCCTCCTGCCCCGATGAGCTAAGCAGCTTGTGAGAGTCGTGTTCCCTTTGGGTGCCTCTCTCTGAAGTGAAGGGTTGGGTTATGGGACCTGCGAGAACCTTCCACACTCAGATTTTGTGCGCTGGGATTCTGTCCACAGCCAGCTGGTGTCTTTGGCCAGTCAACAGCATCTCTGCGAGGGCAGAGGTGTCCTTGTCCACAAAATCCCAGAAAACATGAAAATGGAGAGTTGATGTGGTTAGAGGTGGGTTGTGGAAGGTGAGGGCACAGCTGTATTTTTCAGAGGATGAAGAACTAGTATAGGTCTGACCAAAGGTGAGCATTCCAAGAGAAGTGCCTTGGATGAGAGGACCCCACAGACAGAAAGGGATCAGTGCGCATGGGGCCTTTCTAGATGGTCTCAAACTCTTGCCCTTCCTCCTATACCTTCTGTGCTATTATCAGACTTCTCCTCCTGGGTTTTTTCCAACGAGGGCTGAACCACATTGGGCTACATTTTCCAGAGCCAGAAAGGTCAAATTGGTGGAGAAACGTCAAACTAGGACCTAAGAAACCCCAACTCAGGCCATTTCTTGACCAGTAAATGTTCAATAGAAACTTAGCCTGAAAACTCAGCGTGAAGACCACAGGCTCCCTGGTAAAGAGCACACGCTCTCTGTGGTGGAGACACAGAGATGGTTGTGTGGTCAGAACCCAGGTTTCCACAAACCGGGAGGCCGTAAAGGAGACAGCAGCTCAGGGCTCCAGAGTAGACTCCAGAGACATCAACATCCATCTTCCGGGAACTGATAGACCAAGCAGGCAGAAAATCAGTAGGATATAGTTGACCTTATCGATCCACTAGACCTAATTGATGTTTACGAAACACTCCACCCAACAACCGCAGAAGATTCTGCTGTTCACATGGAACATTCACCAAGAGAGACCGCATCCTTGACCAGAAAACACATCCTAACAAATTTAAAAGACAAAAAAAAAAAAAGAAACAAGAAGAGAAATCATACAAAGCATGTTCCTAGATCACAGTGAAACTGAACTAGAACCAATAACAGAAGGCGAGCTGGCAAACCCGCAAGTATTTGGAGATTAAGTAACACGCCTCTAAGTAACACCTGAGTCAAAGACATCTCAAGAATAATCTGGGAGAGAGGCAGACTTGGGTTCAAATCCCGGCTCTACCTCCCTCTACTGGGTAGCCTTGGACAATTATCAGTCACCTCTTGGAGCCTCATCTCTTCCCAGCTGGAGAACGGAACGATGCCCCTCCCTCCCTGGATGACGGTGAGGGAAGCACGAGTTTGGCCCATAACACAAACAGCACAGTGCCCAGCTCCCAGAAAGCACCCAGTGGTGGTAGCTCTTCTGGTCACTGTTCTGCCCACTGATGTTTCCTACCACCTGGCTGTCCTGGAGAACACTGTCCCTGTCCCCCCGTCCCCCAGGCTAGCTCACCCTCTGCCAGAGAAAAGCAGACGTGACTGCTGAACATTGAGCCTTCCCTCCTCTGTATCCAGTTGGCAGCCATCGGCCGGGACAACCCCAACTGGCAGAACCCTCTGTGTCCATCCATCCCCACCAAGCAGGGATGCCGCTTGGAATACTGGCACCAAAGAGACAGCGCTCCTAGTCCCGGGGTGTGAGATGACTCAACTGTTGGATGATCTAGTAAAATCTCGCCCGCAACTATGTGAAAGGGAAGTCTACCACAAATCTCACCAAACGCTCAGAAAAAAATTTAAAAATAAAATAAAATAAAACAGTTTATCAGGCAGACAGGCCTACCGTCTTCTCCTTGAGATCTGATTGCACAACTAATGAAAAAGATGTTTCCTGAGGTTTGAAAATATTGCACAAGGCTCTGACTCATTAAGACAGGGCTTATTCAAATTTGAAAATTATTGAAAATTCCAGCCACAACAATACGCCCCCTGAAACCACCATGTGCCCGAGGAAGCATGGTTATCTCCTGGTGAGGGACCAGCTGCTGTCACATGACGCTGTGGAGGACTGCTTTTACAGAACACACTGGCTTGACAATTTGTCCTAGGAATCGAAAATAATAGGGTTATCTGTGGGCTCCCAAACTTTTCTTTTTTCCTTAAGATGTGACAAATCTTTCCTTGTGAGGAATTCCCGAAACATGGAAAACAAACTAAGCGTCATTCAGGAAGGTCTTGGGGCTGCTGTACACTGCTCCCTCCTGCACGTCACATACTCTAAGGAGGGTTAATGAGATGACATTTGTAAAATCCCAGGCATTCCAGGCATGCAGCTCTTCATTCAAGAGAAGTCACACACTTCTCAGATGGTACGGACAACGCCTGGGGGTTTCAGAGGGTGACGACAGGCAACGTGGTGTCTGAGTCTCTCTGCCCAGAGAAGCTTTCCTAACATATTTGCTGGCAAACCCCAAGTCAGCCTCCAGGACACAGGTCCCGCATCACCCTCCTCCTCCGTGACGCCTTCTTTAAGCCACTCACGCACCTTATCCCCAGGGAGACATCGTTATAGCGCTTCCTCTACCGGACTCCCTGACGATGATGGTGATGGTGATGTTAATTATTATTACAGCTAACACTGATCCAGTTCTAGTAGAGCACTGGGCACAGTTCTAAGCACTAAGTTCATATAATGAGGCGTTTCCGTCTTTCAGCAATCCTACGACATAGGTATGTGCGCACCATTATTTTTATAATGATTTTACTGACGAGAAAACTGAAACTTAGAGAGTTTAAGTCACATACGAGAAGTCATCCCTTTACAAAGTGGTGATCTGACTCCTTAAGCCGGGTGTGATATGACCTACTACGAACTTCTTGAGATCACGGGCTACCCAGCCTTTCTCACTCTGATTCCTTCTATCTGGACCTTCTAAGTACACAGAAGGTGTTCAATAAATCCTCTGAGTGTACTTAGAAATAGAACTCATGTCACTAATTCCAAAAGCCGAACTCTGCCCTTCCAGCGGCAACAGACATGCCTCTTCAATGGGAGCCATTTGGGATGGCTACACTTCTCATTTTCTCTGCTGACATTAATTTTCTCTTTTTGTTACCGGCAGAGAAGATGGGGAAGGAAGGAGAAAGGGCTCAGGAGGGATCTCACTCCAGAGGACACATGCAGCCCAGCCTCAGAGCCCCTGGGAAACAGCAAGGGCCACCAGGTTCAATGGAGCTCACCTCCTGGGGCTGGGCATGTCACCACAGTGGTCATCTGGGGACTTGCAGCAGAGAGCACAAAGCTACAGTACGAGGCAACCAGACCCGAGTGGGCCACAGGCATTCAACTCGAACCCTGGCTTTAACCATCAATAACTTAAGAAAAAGAAATAACTCTTAAAGAAGCCAGCCCAGGCTTTAAAACAAGGATGAGGTTACCACAATTCTTCAGAGACTAGTTCTCTTACAAGAATCACACACCATTCCAGCTGGAAGAGCCCTCAGAGATCACCTGGTCCAATCCCCTCACTGTTGAGGCTCTGAAGGTTCGGGGGCCGGTCACCTGGTCAGGTAACAGCCTAGGCAGGGTCAGAGGCAGTCTCAGCCTGTCAGTCCCTCCACCCCAGCTGGCCTTCCAAGGAACCCTCACCCACTGCCAAGCTTGATTTCTTCTTCAAATTAAGCCTTACCATCACTATTTATTCACTTGAAATATACGCTCATGGAAAGTCTGATTTCTCAATCCAAGGCACGGAATGGCGTCCAGGATCACACAACTCCAAATGGACTCAGGATCCAGCCCTGCAGTCCCGAGGCCGTCGGACGTCTGACCACAGTTAGCTCATGGTCCCCGCCATAATCACTTACTGAATGCAGTTATTTTAAGTGCTAATGCAATCTATTTACAGCTCCTCCGGATGGGACGAACTTACTCAGACGCTTGGCTTCTATACACTTGGCTTACTAATCTTATGAAACCCTAATATTTTAACTCTTTAGCAAAACCAACTGAGAACAAAAGAAGATAACCAACCAGAGTGAGCAAAGCCTTATAAACTATTCAAATGACATCTAAGCCAGTGGTGGTTCTTTGCCAGGAATGCATGGCCAGCCTGCACCTTCAGAAGCCCTCCCTTGTCAGGCCTGGGGTGAAACCAGGACGAGGAGTTCCTGGGCTTGGAGACTTCTGGGCTCGGGGCTGCGGGGGTTGTTTTGGGTGGGGCGGGTCGCTTTCCTGGAGAGTGTACTAGGAGGAGAAAAGGACTAGGCTTCTGATGCTTGAGGAGTCTTTTTCAGGCCTCTTTTCTGGCTTCCTGTCCTTTTTTTGGCAGAAATCTGCTACACATCCTGGCTAGTTTTTTGCAGTGTCTGGGAATCCGGAGGAGCCTTTCTCTGCCTAAGAGCAGTTTGGGGCCTGGGGCTCTGGTTTGGATGCATCTCTGCTACAGCTGCTTCTGCTTTTTGGCTTTTCTTTCAGCAAGGGCTGCCTTGATGGCAACTGGGGGCAACCATGTCCTCAGACCCCGTGCCTGCGGAGCGAGAACTGTGACGTGTCCTTTGTTTCTGTTTCACCTCAAGGCCATGGCCATCTGGAGCTCTGTTTATTCCAGCTATTAGCTTCGGCTTAGCTGGGGTTGGCTTATAATCTCGGTTTCTCTGTCAACAGCACGGAGTGCTTATGAATGGGCTGTGGACCAGATGCATGGGTTCAAGTCCTGGGCAAGGTACTGTTCTATGACTCTGTCTCCCAGCTGTAACCTGGGGAGGATTAGAGCACGCCCCTTATAGGGTTACTAGGAGGATCAAATGGGTTAACGCAGGCCTGGCACAGAATAAGCACGAAGTATACGTTAGCCCTTATTATCAGACTATTAGTAATTGCAATTCCTTTCTTTTTTCGTAATCCCCTGACCAGTATAGAGTTTTTGCTTGAAGCTAATCCAAACTGCCCCTGGTGGAAGACGACAGCTCTTTTGATCTCTGGTATAACTGGACACTTTCCCATCCAAACCCTGACAGCAGCATTGATTTCTGAAATAGATGGTTTGCCTTCATTTCCAGAACCATGATTAGAGACCCCCTCTGAAGTCTTTGTGAAACAGCTTACAAATAAAAGTGCTTTCTTTCGAATGGTGGCACATTCCGCCATCCAAAGATTCACTGTGGCTCCCAAATGCTGCTCGCCAGCCTGTCCTACCTCCCCTGCCCTCGCTCTCCGCTCCAGACAAACCCTCTTCGCGATCTCGTGAATCGGGGAGCCGATCCTTCCCCTCGTCCTCGCACGCTCGCTCCAACTCCTGGCCTCCCGTACGACAGCGCCTCCTCCAAAAGGCCTCGCAGGGGCACTCCAGCTAAAAGTGCTCCTGCCAAGGCTCACAGCTGGAGCGGGCGGCCAATGCACAGCAGTTAACAATGACGTCAGGTGACCTGCTTGTGGGCAGGGCTTCGACTGAATGAAGTCTTGGCTCCCAGGCTCCTGTCCTCAGAGGTACCTCCAGGAAGTCAAGGGCGGAATGCTAGATGGGGGGAGAAGGGCGGCAAAAGTGAAACCTTTCGTTGAGGAAAGACTGGGTGGCTGTGTATCTCCAGCATCTCTGGTTTCTTCCTTCCTTCATTTATTCATTCAACATCCCCCCACGCATCTGCCAGGTGCCTCCTATGTGCCAGGCAGACACACACACACACACACACACACACACACACACACACACACAAACAGTGCCAGATGCACCGGAGAGCTCAGTAAATATTTGCAGAAAGAAAGAAGGACAGAGGAGAACAGCTCTGCACCCTCTGTCTCTCCCTCCTTTCTGGGCCACCACGCTCATCCTTCCGTGGCTGTCCCCTCGCTGGCTTCTCCTGGGAGCCCGCTGTGGGCCTGACAGCCAGTGGAAGAGGACCTGTTTCCCTCCACACACACGGTGACTATTAGTGACCTGAAACTTACTCAGTGACTCCACCTCACTGGCAATAAATTCGGTGCTTGAATGCTGCCAGTTACTCAGGACCCCGTGCAGCTCGACTACAAACAGTAACAGCTAGCTTGTTTTTGACAAAAACACACAACGTGCTTTTTTTATAGTCATCACCTCACACCCAAACTACTGATTGCACTAGCCCGAACTCCGTGCCCTGGCGTGTTTGGCATTCTACTGCTAGCTTTGTCCTACCCAGGTTTTTTTGGTTATTGTTTGGTTTTTTTGTTTTGAGCTGCCCTGGCTCAAGAACATCTGAGAACACTTTGGCCCTGGGGCTCTGCACCACCAGCCTGGGTCACCCCTGATGCCCCCCATCCCAAGCATCCCCAGCCACACCAATCTATTCACCAAGCAACACCTGGCTCAGCCTGACCCCCGCACTCCACGTGGGATGCACTTCGGGCCCTCCCCAAACTTCCTTTACCCAGCCTGACCTCCCTTCCCCAGGCTTGGGATTAAACACTGGGTTGCTTCTGAGTAAGGCAGGTTCAAATTCCAGCTGAGTGACCTTGGGCAAGCAGTTCAACCTCAGTTCCCCCACCTGTAAAATGGGAATGACAGCAAAGGCTCCCTCCTCTCGAGGCTGTGAAGGCCGAGTGCAGTCACACGTGTAACACACCAGGCACACGGACTGGGGCACAGAGTGGGCACTCAATACGCACGCGTTGTCATGCCCATACCTCAGACTCTGCAGGTTCACTTCTCTCGGGAATATCGCTCCTCCACCCTCTAATTAGGCTGTTTCCTGAGCGCGGAGGCTGGCTCCCAGCTCCCATGCTGGCAGAACACACAATCTCCGTTTCACCTACACTGCTCTGGCACCTTCCTCTCTGTGTCGGCCAACCTGTGGAGGCCCTAGTGCTGGACGGTTTTCCTACAAAGAAAACCTAGAGCAGCCCCTTGCGCTGGGCTCCCCTCTTTCCCTTTCCACGCACTGCCCGCGGTGAAGAGGCACCGTGTGGCTGCAACCAGTGCACTGCCGAGCAGGGCTGGCCCGTCCCCACACCGCTGGATTGGCCGCAGCTGAACTCCGTATTGTTTTTCCACATGGTCTCTCTGACTGGCGACGAGAAGCATCCCTCTGGAAGGTCCCGCGAGAGAGTTAGACGATTGCTCCACCCTTTGCCCCATCACCATCACTTCCCCTGCCAGGACTGGGTCTTGCTGATAGAGAAAAGATGCTTAAGGAGGGAGAGGGTACCCTTCTCCCTCATCCCTAACCCTCTCCCCTCACCCCTGCGTCTGCATATTTTGTGATCCAAAACTACATTCAGCTTGTTCAAAAAGAACCACTTTCATTTTTGTAGGGTTGGCTCAAAACACGGGAAACAAGGCGGCAGCAACGCCGCTGCACCGCCTAAACTGGTGCCTGGCCAGGGCGGCGAGTGGAGGGGGGGAGCGGGGAGGTCACCCGGGGAAACTGGGGAGCCTGACGGGCAACACCGTCCCTTTCAAATAAAAAGGCAATGTTTTCAACGACAGTATCCGAAATAAAAATGAATGCATGGTTAATTTTAAAGGGCGGGGGGGGGGGGCAGATGCAGAGAAAGAAGGGAAAGCTACGGAAATTAGACCCGGTCCCAAAGCCTCAGGCTCACGCAGCACACGGCACTTTTTTCAGCTCCGGACTTCTCAACTCTCTTTATGCCCACATTCCTGTCTTGTTTGTCCCCCAGGCCCTGGCGCGGTGTGGCTCCCCGCGGGGCACCCAGCAGCCGGCCAGCGGGCGGGATGCCCCGTCACCCTGGCTCCGGGCTTCTGGACAGAGCACGTCCAGGACCCGCCGCGCGCGGAACAGACCCTGGGCTAGGCGCAAAGCTCGGTTCCGACAGAGCCCGCGCAACGCTGCCCCCGCCGGGGCGGGTGCCCGCCTCTCCCGGCCAGTGGGCGCCCGGAATACCCCGCCAAGCTTCGCTGCCCCTCTGCCGGCCCGTCCGTCCCGCGGGGGCAGGTCGGGGCCGGGAGGCGGAGAGCGGGGAGCTCCCCGGAGCGCAGGTACCTTGGCCGCAGGCGCCGCGCTGCAGGACGATGACCGGCGGCCGGTGCAGCCTCTCAGAGCGGCGGCTGGCGGCGCGCAGCCGGCACAGGTTGGCGTAGGTAGTGGCGTCGCTGCCGCACACCGGCTCGCTGCTGGTGCACACGCAGAGGCCGGCCTGCGCGCGCCGCCGCACCGTGGCCGAGGCGGGCACGCCGAAGGGCACCACGCACTGCAGCCCTTCGCCGCACGGGCCCTCCTGCAGGCCGCACTCGGCCCCCTCGGGCGCGCCGCACACCTCGCAGCAGCCGCACGCGTCGCGGACGCGGCCGCCCTCGCAGTGTGCCGGCAGCGGAGCGCAGCGCGCGGGGTCGCAGCGCTCGGGACACCCGGCTGCGCCTGGCGCCGCGAGCAGCAGCAGCAGCAGAAGCAGCGGCGGCGGGAGGAACGGGGCGCGCGGGGGCTGCATGGCGGCTCCGACGGCGGCGGCCGGTTGAGCGAGGGCAGGAGTGCGGCGCCGGGGAGAGAGCGGGAGGGACTCAGGGCCAGCGTGCGCGAGCGCGCGCGGCCGCGCGGCCCAGCCCATTGGCCTCGCGGCGGTGACGAGCTGCCTTGGGGACGGGCACTGCGCCCGGGAGGGGGGCCGGCCGGATGGCGGGAGGGCGGGCGGGCTGCTGGACCGGGGACCGCCCGCGGCGGGGGCAGGGCGGGCGCGCCGGGGCACGGCGGAGCTCGTGGGCGCGGGCGGGGCGGCTCGCGGGTGGGCTCGCCGGCTCGCGGGGCCCCGTTTCCCGGTCTCCGCTTCCCATGTATCCGCCTCTTGCGGCTTCCCTCGCCGCGATTCGCGACCTTAAAACTAAAAAGAGGCTCTGCACGGGGGAACCTGCGGTTGGCCGGCGCGTGAGCGCCCGGGAAAGTTCCCGCAAATTGCAGAGTTGGGGACCCGCCCCGGCCGCGGGAGGGGCCGTTGCCCAGACCCCGGGCGGTGGCACCGCCTGCCCCGGTCACGCGCTCTAGAGGAGGAGGACGAGCACCACTCTGGAACTGACCCCTGTGCTCGGCACGCGCGACCGGGACCGTGGACCCTGTGCAGCCCTACGAAGAAGGCGGGGCCCGCGGCGCTGGCAGGAAGCCAGCGCCCAGATCCACGGTTAAGTGAAAAAAGCAAAGAGCATAAGTAATTAGAATATAATCGTTCGAGTCAGATTCTTTTCAAAAGTTGTTATGGGCAGGATGCGTGCTTGTACATGCACAGAACAGCTCCTGAAGGAGAAGCGAGAAGCTGCTAACGCGCGGGGTGGGGGGAGTCTTGGGTGGGAGAGAGGCTTTGGACTGTTTGAATTTTTCACCACATGCGTGATTCTCTCAAAACGTTGTTATTAAATAAAAGAGCTCGCCTTTGATCTTCCACTTGAGAGTCTTCGGTGAGCCATTTGGGACAGACGCCAGTCTAGGCGTCGTCAGGAGGAGCAGGGACGACCCTGAGGTGGGTCCCCGTGCCCTGGCGGTGCCAGGCCGGCAGGTGGGCAGAGCTTGAGCCGGAGGACCCTGTAAGAGGCGGGCTCACGCAGCCCTGGGCCCGGCCAGCCGGGCAGAGGCTCCCAAGGGCGGGTGGGTACGGGCCTGAGATGACCGGCCTTAGCGGGGCTTAGCGACTTTTCACTATTCTTCTGTGTTTGGGTTGTTCCCTTGGGCACGCGGTACTTTTCCAACAAAAATAGTTTAAACGTAAAATCCAAATATGTGTAACCTCCGCTCCAAGCACCTCCCAAAGGTGAGGCATGTTAGCGTCCAGGGTCCAGAGGGGTCCCTGGGACCAAGAGCCCGGAAGCAGGAGGTCCAGGAACCCGGGGCATGACAAAGATGTCTTGGTCTCCAGCCTGTGTCCCTAGACCCCATGGCAGTATTTCCTAAAACCAGAACCTCCTTCTTGTGGGAACGGAGGCCTTCACTCAGAATTCACTCAGCCCTGGATACCAAAGGAACGTGACACCTCTGCTCATTAGAGGCCCTGAGTGCCTGGCTGGCTGTGATTACCCAAAAAGGGGTTGGGCGGGGTGCAGGAGAGGAATAATTAGCAAAGTCCATCAGGAAATGAAGAGACTCTCCCCACTGCAGGCCAGTGAGCACATGAGATAAACAGGGCCTGTGGTAGTGGATAAATTGGTGAAAACTCCTTTTCATCCAATACTTGTATTTTACAGATGAGAAAACTGAAGGCCAGAAAGGGTAAGTGACTCCCCAGGTCACACCACAAGTTAAGAGTGATGGAGCCAGAGCACCTTCTAAACGGTCTGTGCCTGCAAGTTCCCATCCTCCACCCTCCAGCCAAGTGACCAGACTGCAGAGTGAACTAGATGATTCAAAACAAAACATGACCACAACTTATCCGAGCTCCCTTCTTCTCAGAGAATAAGTCCCTGAGGGTCCCACTGGGTCCCCCATCACGCTCGCACCCCGTTCTCCACTCCGTCCCCCTACCACACACACTTTGCTCCCCCAGAGTTGAATAACTTGCATTTTCTGGAACATACCTTCCTGTTGAAGGTTTCTCTGCCTTTGCTCGTGCCCTCCTCTCTACCTGAAGCGCCTCCCCTCCAGTGTGAGTTAGTGTGACCTAGTGAAGCAGGCAGGAGCCATGTCATCTGATGGGCTTGGATTCAAAATCCCACTTCTAGCCCTTAATTCTGTGCTTTCTGTAAATCGCTTAAGGACCTCAGGGACCTTCACCAGGAAAATGGCCGTGACAACGGGTCTCCCTGGGGTAACTAACCTAAGAGCGTTTTTGGCAATGGAACCACTCCTGTGATGGTTCACAACCTAGAAGAGTTGTTTGTGACTGTGATGATCAGCAATGCAAGCCACATAGGCCACAGGGCTGTACTACTAGGGAAGGAAGAAAGCACCTCCCTGCTGTTGGAAGCCATGCTGGTGGTTTCCTCAGGAGGAGTCAACTGAGGGAGGAATGGAAGACGAAGCAGAATTGGAAATGCCCAAGGTTTCAGAAAGACCATGATCGCATCACGATCACCGCCCTGCTCTGAGGATAACGCGGATCGCCAAGGGGACAGCTTGATCCAGGGGCCCCAACAAGTCCACAGACTCTGAGTTAGAAAATTAAAGTCCCACTGAAAGGATTATGGGGGCCCTGAACCGTCCACTTGGGAGGGTGTTGTGTGTGTGCCATGTGTGTCCACGAGAGGGCACGTGTGGAAGAACACAGAATAAATCAGGTGAAACCTGGCCTCAGGGGCCCAGCATTGACCTTCCCTTTGTCCCGGCATCTCCATATCTAGAAATAATGCTTTTGAACTGAAAGGGTTACTCTTTCTCTCTTTTATTTCTTCCTCCTCTGCTGTCACTTATAAAGACAGTTTCTTAAAAGATGCATTTTTTGAATACATCATGAAAAGTCATTTCTCACTCACCAGGTCTTGGCATAGATTCCTAGAGAGGATTTTTCCAGAGAAAAGGGGGCAGTTCTGAAGCCACACAGGCGAGTTCCCTGCCATCCCCTCTGCAGGCCAGATCTGCAGCATGTAAGCTTTCATTTTGAACAAAGTCAAGCCTATTCATGAAGAATGAACAATGAAACACCATGGCTGCCAAAGCCTGGGTTTGGAAATGGGGCTTCTGAAGTGGAACCATGGCTGTGCTTCTCCGAAGGAGAAAGATCTCCCACGGGGTCTCCCAAGTGCATGAAGGACCCAGAGTGGTGAGAGCCCTATTGCCTTTCCTCATCCGCAGGACCAGAAGCTAGGGAGCAGTGGTAGTACTTTTGACTCTTCCTAAAGTCTTGTCAGTCCCCTACCCCCTAACTTCCCGGTCTCTCCGCACTTCATGCCCCATGCTCTCCCCCAAAATGCCCTCAAACCAGGCTGCCCTGTGGCCCCAGGGCGGCAGGTATCCTGAGTTATTCCCCCATAGCGCCCACTCTCACTCTCTCCGTAGTAACAGAACCCTGGCTGGCACAAGCCACCTCTGAGCTGGTTTGCGCTCCCTTCCTTCTGAGTACCAGGCACGCTCCCATCACCTCCCGCCACCCCACCGTCAGAAGGTGGTGACCTCCTGTGACAACAGGCACACCCTGGTCCTGCTTCTCTGAAGACAGTCTCACGTCCGATCGGTTTGGTTTGGTTCAGGAGAAACTTCCTGAGCATCTGCCATGGGGTGGCCATTCTACTGCCCACCGGAGATGTGGTGTTGAATGACGCAGCCCCTGCCCCGCAGGAGCTCAAAGTCTAGAATTTCCTGCCGTGATGGAGAGGCTCTCTCTACTTGTGCTGCCCCAGAAGGTCGCCACCAACTAAACGTGGCTGCTGAGCTTTTGAAATGCGGCAAGTGAGGAACTGAACTTTACTCGTCTTTCATTTTAATTCATCTAAGTGTAAACAGCCACGTGAACGCACTCCGTGAGGCGCAGGAAACTAGTGCCTGTTACTCCGGAGAGAGAGGGACAAGGAAACAAATGCAGGGGGGTTGAAGGACTTCTGTGAGGGGAAAATTGGGGCGTTAGAAAGGTGCTAACAGAGCTGCATCTTGAGGGACGGGGCACAGCAGGAAGCACATCGTCCACGGGGGTGGGAGGGGGCGTGATATTACGAGTGCGCCTAGTTGGGAAAATTCTAGTGTGGCTACAGGCAGGAAAGGGGTCCCCGTGGGCAGGAGAGGCAGCAGGAGTAGGGGGCCAGGTTGAGAAGGGCTCCAGCTGTCCGCCTAAGGAAGTTGGGCTTACACTGATGCTGATAAGTTCCACTAGGCTTTTAAGGAGCTGTGTTTTGGCAAAATCACCCTGCTGCAGTATGGATGCTAGACTGAAAAAAAAAAAGTGGATTCGGTAACAGACATTTAAAACTATAGATACATTATTCGATTTTAGGTGAAGGAGAACTTTGAATCACATTGAAGATGCAGTTAGCATAACCCAATAGGATAAGAAGCCAAGAGATTCCATTAGCTTTGTAACAGTTAATTCATTTCAGCAACGACTTCTTCAGTGCAAACCCCTCCTTCAGAAATAGTGCAAACGGTATGGATGTCTAAAATATTTTGGAGAACTTCTGAAGCGCTTTAGGAATATTAGGATTTCTGATATCAAGTCACAAAACATTCACGGCTGTTAATTAAAGAAGGACCCCCTGGAGAAAACAATCCCAGACCTGGCTATTGCTCTGTTTCCTTTCAAGCCCTCAAGATCTCTAATTCAGACCTTTCATTAATTTAGACTAACCTGTCGCCTAAATCAACTGCAGAAGACCAACGGTCCACGTTTGCACTAATTAGCTCGTTCCAGTATATTTGCTTTAGAAAACTAAAAGTGCAAGGTGTGTGACCAGTTTTTCCCACTCTCAATGACCAAATAGCAGACAGACACAATTTCAAATAGACCCACAGGCAGGCACCAGATTGTAATGAATGACAGCTTGTCGGTTTTCTGTTATTCGGGAGCTGCATGAAAAGCTGGACAAGGTCACATGTAGAGCATGCCGCCTTTTAGGCAAGATTGTTCGCGTTTTTTCTTTTTTTTCTTTTTGAGGAGAGGAAGGGAACAAGCATTTATTGAGCATCGGCAGATTCCCAGCAGTTTGAATATACAAGCTTGACAACAACCCTGTAACGTAGGTATTATTATCACAACCTTGCTTTTGAAATAAGGAAACTGAGACTTGGAAAAATCCAGTAACTTATCGAGGTCGTGAGTGTTAGAGGTGAGATTTGGTACCCAGGTCACTCTGTCTCCTCCCAGTTGTGTGTGATTAACTCTCCTGGCCACATTGGAAAATGCTTCATGGAGGAAGTGACATTTGAAAGTAGGCACAAGAAGTATGTCTAAAGACACAGAACCAAGACAAGGCTGTTTAAAGAGCAATGAGGGGCTTCCCTGGTGGTGCAGTGGTTGAGAGTCCGCCTGCCGATGCAGGGGACACGGGTTCGTGCTCCGGTCGGGGAAGATCCCACGTGCCGCGGAGTGGCTGGGCCCATGAGCCGTGGCCGCTGAGCCTGCATGTCCGGAGCCTGTGCTCCGCAACGGGAGAGGCCACAACAGTGAGAGGCCCGCGTACCGCAAAAAAAAAAAAAAAAAAAAAAAAAAAAAAGAGGAGCAGCGAGGAGCCCATTTTGTCTAGATAGGTAGGAAATAAGCATGGGAAGGGAGCTTGGGGCAAGACTGTGGAAGTTCATATGCCTTACTAAGGAGTTTGGATGAGTCAACACAAACCAGCACCACGTCACAGAAAACAAACCGAAATGCAAACCCTGTTGGTGGTGGTTTGATGATGTCATCTTTAGGTAGAGAAGGGCGCATCCTGCTACCCCCTTGGGTTAGTCACAAAACGAACCCTGGAAAATATCATTCAAAAATCAGTTGGAAAAAGCACTTACTGGGAAAAAAAACCAAAAAAACCTGCCTTCAGAAAAGGGTTTTTTGTTTTTTAAGAAAATATCTTTTAACATTTAAGAGGTTTTTCTAGAATGTGTAGTCTTTTTAAGGATATTTCATATTTTTATGGATATATTTATTTTGGACCTCAGGTACACAGGATTGAGTAAATCATACTTTTTATATTTTTCCATTCAAGGCCCCTCTCTTGTTTTCTGTATTTATTTGTTCTCTTTTACTCCTCACCTATCCACCTCTCCACCTCCATCCCACTCTCAATCATTCTGATGGTTCATTGTGTGTCTGTTCATTTGCACGTATTAGTGCAAACAGGCATTGGTTTGGAGGCATGCATTTTTACTGAGGTGTTATTGACATATAACATTACATTAGTTTCAGGTGTACAACATAATGATTCGGTATTTGTATATGTTATGAACCGATGGCCACAGTAAGTGCAGTTAACATCTGTCCATCCTCATGGATAGTTACAAAAATTTTTTCCTGTGATAAGAACTTTTAAGATTTATTCTCTTAGCAACTTTCAAATATGTAATACAATACTATTAACTGTAGACACCATGCTGTACATTACATCCCCAGGACTTATTTATCTTATAGCTGGAAGTTTGTACGTTTTGACCCCTTTCACCCGTATGTGAACCATATGTGACCCCTTCACCTATATGGGAAAAAGTTCACATATAGAACATGCTGTCTTTTAGGAAAGATTGTTCAACTTTGACTCAAGGAAATTATGAGCCGGAATTTTAAAGGTACTCGTAAAAAGACTTTTTAAAAGGGAGGGGGTGCTTCAACCTTTGAGTTATCTCACCATCTAGTTATATAGACACTAAAGTATCCTCAAAGTGCCGAAGTTCTATAAGCGTTAAAAAGCATTCACTAAGTTTATTTACCAATAGGATCTCTAAGGTGCTTAGAAATCAAAGTTTAAACCAACTTGACCTAGAAGGCCCAGATTCTTCTTCTACAAACTTGAATTGTTTTCTTACATATACCGCCAAGTGTTTTTTCTTTTAGTTTTTTTTTTTAATCCTTAAATCAATGGGAACCATGAGATGTGTAAAGCTGTGAGAATATAAAAGAATTATGCAGCTTTCTCCATGTCTACTCTAAAAACCTGGACCAGAAGTTGCTGACAGCTGAGGTCTCTGCTCCCCTCAGTATAACCCCCCAAGACAAGGTTGCCACCAGCTCAAGGGGCCGCCCAGATGGCCTTCCACGGGCTTTGGGATTCCCGTCACCCAGTCACATTCTCCCACCCACGCCATCTTTCCTGTTTCCTTTGTCTGGCACAGAACATGTTCATTGGAAATATTTGTCAATATTCTTGATTCACCAGCTGTAAAGAACGTGTGCTTTGAGAAACTTGAACCAGAGAAGGGCTGGTCCTGCCTGGACCTCCCTGTGACCATAGCTACTAGGCCAGGGGGTCTCAAACCTGAGCGTGAATCAGAAGCTCCTGGACGGCTGCTAAAGACTCAGGTAGCTAGCTCCACACCCCGGGAGTTTCTATTTTGTAGACCTTAAACAAAGGCAGGGAAGAGCAGAGCAGAGACGGCCACTGCTCCCATTTATTGAGGATGGAGGAACTCAGGCTTCATCTAGGGATGGGGTTTTAATCAGGAATGGAATGTGGTCAGATTTGTGTGTTAGAAGACCACCAGGACCAGGGTGGAAGCGGGCCTGAGGGATAGGGAAGTAGAGGGAGGGTTCTGGCAGGAGAGAAGAGCGTATGGTAAATAGAGTTCAGCTAGGATTTTAGCAGCTGGGCTCACGTTGTACCACAAAGAGTCTGCCGCTCTGCCTGCAGTCACTCTCTCTCCTCCCCTCTCAAATGTCAAGCGCAGACTCGCCAAGGGCGGAAATGAAGGGTACACATCCAACTAAGCAGAACAGACTGGCTGTCCCAGGCCCTCAGGAGGCGGGCCTCTCCCCCCACCCCCTCCTCCGTGGCTACAGCCAGTCCTGGATGGAGAATGCTCCGTGTGCTAGGTGCAGGGGGTGTAACGCTGTCTGCTCACCAGCCGGCTGCCCACCTGGGTCAGCTCTGGGAGAGGTGTCTTTTCCCAAGTCACACAAAGGTGCCCCAGAGGATGGGTACCCTGAAAACTCTTTCCTAAATCATTAATGACCTGAGGGAGGACATTCTCCTCCCTGGCTTTAATGGTCCTCCTCGGTGAGAGGAGGTGACAGAGATCCCTGTTGTCCAATAGAATCACCTGGGGAGCTTTAAAAAAAAAAATACTGGTACCCAGGAATTTGGCAAAAGTTGGATAAATTCAGTAACCGACAGTATTGAGTCTGTGCTGATTTCGATCATTTTACTGTGGTTGCAAAAGGGAAAGTTGTTTTTTGTTTTTGTTTTGTTTTAAGAGAATACACACTGAAATGTTTAGAAGTAAAGAACCTTCATGTCTGCAACTTAGTCTTAAATGTTTCAGAGATAGAGAATGATTAAGCACATGTGGTTAACACTTGGGGAATCTGGGCTAAGGGTAAATAAGAGTTTTGTCCTATTTTTGCAATTTTTTTCTAAACCTAAAATTATTTCCAAAAAAAACAATTTTTAAGGAAAAACAATAAGCACCAGCAAGCCCGTGAAAAATTCTCAACATCGCTAGTCATCAACAAATCAACACCGTAATGAGATGCCACTTCACATTCAGTAGGGTGACTAGAATCAAAAAGCCAGGTGAGGGCTTCCCTGGTGGCACAGTGGTTGAGAGTCCGCCTGCCGATGCAGGGGACACGGGTTTGTGCCCCGGTCCGGGAGGATCCCACATGCCACGGAGCGGCTGGGCCCGTGAGCCATGGCCGCTGAGCCTGGGCATCCAGAGCCTGTGCTCCGCCAACGGGAGAGGCCACAACAGTGAGAGGCCCACGCACCGCAAAAATAAATAAATAAATACATACATACATACAAACCCCTCTAGGGGGTATGGTTGAGCATCCCTGGTGTCTTGTTTTCAGGGCTCTCCAGGGACTGCAATGGGTAGCCGGGCTGAGAACCACAGGCTGTTCCTATGTAGTGATGCTATGTGAACACGTTTAAACCATCCAGTTATTCTATAACCAGGGTAATGTCCTTAGAGATCCAAAATTTGGTGGCACTGGGAATTCCATTTGTCTAATCCACAGCCCTTATTTAGTCAAGCAAACCGTGCTTGGATGGCTCACCCCATGCCAACCCCCCTACAGCTTCAGCAGGCTGGGAGCTGCCTGGACCAGCCACCTGGCCTGCCCATTGAGCGAGACGGTGCCAGCCACAGAGCAGACACAAGTCGCACACTAGCTGAGTTAGCGATGCTCGCTTGCAGCAGAAGCCAGGAATTGCATTGAAGTAATACATTTTCATCTTGATTTTCATTTACTTTCTTCCCTTCAGCTTGGTTCCGTTTTTGATATGACCTCTGCTGTCACTGTCAGTACTCCCGGATGGTGACGGTGGGGCACCAGCAGCACGTTATCCATGATGAGTCACGGCCGAGGTACTTTTCCACTGGGCTCACAGCCACAGCCCTTCTCCATCCTTCCATAGAATCACCGCACACCACGGACACTTGCCTCTCTCTCTCCTGCTGGACTCTACTTCTTAGCTTCTTAGGGACAGTTTCTGGGTGCTCAAGCCTATCTCAGTGCCTAGCACCCAGTTATTAAATTGACTCTCTATTCCTTTAAAAAAAAAAAAAAAAAAGGAAGAACCACCACTTTTAGAAATCAGACTGAAAACTCAGTCTCTTGCATTTACACTAGCCTTCCTGACGTGAAGACCTGTAGCTTGATAGGAGTGGAGGGAGAAAAAACCAGAACCCTCAATTTCAGGAAGACTGAGCCCAACCCCTGTGATCATTCAAAGAGATTTCAGGAAATCCTCCACTAACGGCCCAATTTCCCTGGCTTGAGATTCGAGAGGAAACAGGAGAAAGACCCAGGGGGTTACTTATACACCGAACAAGAAATGCAGGATATAAAACTGTGCATGCTGTTTGCTCCTGATTGTTTAAAAAAATAATCATCAGACTTAAACCTGGAAGGAACAAAACCTGAGTGTTAACAGTGGTTCATTCTGCGGAGAGGGGTGATGGGTGATGGATGATAGTTTCTGCTGCTTTTTATTTTTTGCACTAACCATTAATACTAGGGGAGAGAGTATTAAAATGAAGGAAGGAAAGGTCAAGAAAGCCAAAGCCCTGTTAGGGGGCAACCTCCCCAGTCGTGCTCTCCTTAAAGCCAAGGCCCCCTCGCCTAGGGCCCCTTAACCCTGGGCTGTGCTCCTTCCTGGGGTCACTCCTAGTCCCTTAGGCACTTCACACCCACCTCTTCCCTCCTCTGAGCTCAGCATCTGCTCCATCCATGACTGCCTTCTATTCACTGGGCACATGGTAGAGTGTGTACCAAGTGCTTAGCACTGAATGAATACAAAAAGATTACAGATTGTTCCAAATCTATATTTTCTGACATTTTAAAATGAGGATGCTTTTCTATGTTTTTTAATCCACCAAGATATCTATACATCTTTAAAAAACAAAAAACCCTGAAGTCTTTAGATAAGCTCTTTTGGTATCTGGACGTGGCTTATCCACTCCCTTTCTGTTTTCCCTGTTTCACCGTCCCCATCCCTAGGGGCCAGTTCTCTGTGTCCTGGCACAAGGAAATGGCCTTGCAAACTCTATAGAGGTGGCAACTCTCAGGATACCCTTGAAGATGGTGTTTGGGAATCACAACGTAATTTAACAATAATCAGGACAGCTGGGTATTGGCATATGGATGAAAGTATAGATCAATGGAACAGGAAGGAGTCCAAGTCAGACTCATACAGACAAAAGTCACCTGATTTCACAAAGGCATAACTGCAATTAAATAGGGTCTTTTCAATAAATGGTGCTGGATTAATTGGCTATTCATATGGGGGGGGGGAAATGAACATAGGTCCCATACAGACATCAACTGTAATTAATTCAAAGTGGATCATAGACCTAAATTTGAAAAGTAAAAATGAAGAGTCCAGGGACCCTATGGCCTGCAGAGCCTAAAACGTTTACTATCTGGCTCTTTACAGAACAAGCTGCCAACCCCTCATTTAGACAATCAGTAAAAGAATAAATCAGGCCTTAATTTGTAACTTCCAATTTGCCAATTTCTGTGGTGTAAATGCTCCCCCTGTGGGCACGTCACACTGCCAATATAACATCACTGAACACTGAATTGGAAGGAGAGGCGGGGCGCACAGCATCACACAGTCCATCAACCACCCAGGTCCAGTAGACGTAAATAACCCCTAGAGCATGGGTAATAGTTAGATGCAGTAAAACAACTAGGAAGTGATGAGTTTTGAGTTTTTTTATTACCTTTGTTCCTAATGTAATTTATGTAATTGTAAGTTTATGTCTAATTTTCAATAATGGCTGTTTGACAACCAGCTTGCATGATTCCCCAAAATTCAACAGTTGACTCTCCTGAGCCAGCCCTCAGCACCTCACCAACTGAAGTGACCAATGGCCTGGCAGATGTCAGTTTTGTGGCTTGTGTCCACACCGGGTTCCACAGAACTGGGGGGAACACCCTTCTCTGTGCCCACTCTGCCACCTGGTCCTAAAGCAGGGGCACTTCTTATCATCCTATCTCCAAAGGCACGTTACTCACAGCCTTCTCTGTGTTCAGAGCCTCCACCCAGCCATCCTCTCCCTCCACGCACATGGCCTCCTCTCCGCAAATCTCCTTCCCCCAAATGCAAACAGCTACCAGGAAGATCCCCAGTGGGGAGACCCCCCTGCCCACAGAGTCACCTAACACAGCTACTATCACATCTCAGTTGTAACAGGAGCACCTCACAAAACTACAAACGACGTAATTCCAATTTTTAAAAAGTAAGATATTTTGGAACTCCAAGATAAAGATTCAGAGTTTCAAAAATTGAATAGAAAAACATTTCTGTGATATTAAAATATATTGTTAACTACAATTACTCATATTGTATGATTCTGGCAGAGAAATATCCATATTCATGTTATAAGAAGTTCAGAAATGGACTCCACTCTGAGTGATTACTGCCTGAGTGCTATAACCTGAATGTCTGTGTCTCCCCCCAGATTCATATCTTGAAACCTAACCCCCAAGGTGATTGTACTGGGAGGTAGGGCCTTGGCAAGGTGATAAGGCCGTGAGGGCTCCACTCTCACCCCATCAGAGACTCCCGAGAGCTCCCTTGCCCCTCCGCCACGTGAGGACAGAACGAGAAGGCAGCTGCCTAGAACCAGAAAAAGCGTTCTCACTAGACGCCGAACAGCTTGATCCTGGACTTCTCAGCCTCCAGAATGGTGAGAAAGACATTTCTGTTGTTTATAAGCCACTCAGCCTACGGCATTCTGTCGTAGCAGCCCAAGCTAAGACACTCATAAGAGTCTTATTTCAAGTCAGTCGGAAGAAATAAATTTTTAATACTAACAGCTTAGAGAAAACTGGACAGACTCCTGTGCTAGTGTTAAGGACGTTGATCCCATCTTACTCAGTGTCCCTTGTAACACATCCATACAACAGAAGCTTCTGAATATTCAATGCCAAAAAGGTTCTCTGGCTGAGTAAAGGTGACATGCTTCTTTGCATCAAACAACAGACTTACGTAACTCGACATCTGCTTCTTCCATTGCCAGGAGGCTCAGAGTTAAATGGTATAAGCACCTTTCCTAGATTCCTGATAAAATTCTGTCTCTATAGAAGATATCAAATAAAGAAAACTTTTTATTCTTATCTGAGTGTAATCTCTCAAAGCAGGTGGATGCAGGCAGCCTTTCTCAGTGGGGTTCCTCAACTGAACCCCAGAACACAGATGGTGATACGGGTGACCATTTTCTCAGCTCTCCTAAGGAGATGCATAGGAGAGAATTCACGACACGCAATGGATGCTTTAGGGCAGCGGGTCTCAGACTTTATGGGCACCGGAATCACTTAGAGGCGTTAAAACAGATTGCTGGTCTCATCCCCAGAGGCTCTGATTCAGTAGGACTGGGGAGGGGCCAATAACTTGCACGTCTAACAAGTTCTCGGATGACGGTGACACTGTTGGTCTCCGGACCACACTTTGAGAGCCACTGCTTTCGGGAATTAGAATTTACTTTCTCCCACTGCAGGCTCAGAAGAGCAATGGGGCAGTTATGGGTGCTCCAAACTTCAGTGTAAAATTGAATGTGATGAGCGTGAAAGGGACCCTGGACCTCCAACAGCTGTGAGTGACTGCTGAAACCACGCATTCTCGCAGTACTTTCACAGAGCGGCCAACACTACCAGGATCTGTTTAAATTTTGTTTTCTCTCTTATGTACTTCTCTTTTGGGCCAATCTAATCAACAAACTGCTAGACTGAGGCTGTTTCCATTTTCTAATCTCTTTCAAATTTTGAAGTCACTGGCTTTTTGAAAAGACTGCAGCGGTGAGAGAAGAAGCTATACAGTCAGCCCAGAGTTCAAGCACAAAATCTTAAGATGCATTCCAGTTCCAATTAACTGAGTTGAATGTTGGCACAGGAAGGGAGAGGGAATCGGGTATTTTGGGGCCATCGTGGCTTGTGTTGTGGGGAAGCTGAGAAAGCAAGTCCAACATCTCAAGGAGGAAGTTGCATCTTCGCGGAAATGGAAGGGTGAGTGGGATTAAACAGCACAAGGGATCAGGAAAGTGGCATTCAGGCAGAAGGACCAGCGCGAATAATGACAGGGAGGTAGGAAAATCAGGAAACAAAGAATGGTTCCCTGGAACTGGCACGTAGGATATACAAGGAGCACTGTGTGAGAAGGCGGAAATGTAAGCGCCTGGAGCTAAGAAGTTTAAACACTCCATAAGGAGACTGTTTCTCAAATGGGAAACCCAGACTTGTTCTCCTGGGATCACTGATTCTTTATGATAAATTATATATGTCACACTTGAATTTTAATGTTTAGACGACCCATGCCTTTGGTTTAGATGGCCTCCTTATACCTGAATTGCAGCACTTTATGCTGGTGCCCACGTTCGTGTTTGTAATCATCTTGGTGCCAAGGAAAACTCAGATATCACAACTTGCCATATAAACAAAGTGCTCATGTTAGTTCATCTGAGTCGAAGACAAAGTGAGTTCTTGCAGTGTGTTTTGCTCAGCCCCATGCACGTACATTTGAAAACTTAGAATGTATACTTTTCTAGGAATATAATTTATTGAAACTGATTCCAGGGACTTCCCTGGTGGCACAGTGGTTAAGAATCATCCTGCCAATGCACGGGACACAGGTTCAAGCCCTGGTCCGGGAAGATCCCACATGCCACGGAGTAACTAAGGCCGTGCGCCACAACTACTGAGCCCACACGCCACAACTACTGAAGCCCATGCACCTAGAGCCCGCGCACCACAACGTAGAGTAGCCCCCGCTCGCCACAACTAGAGAGAAAGCCCGCGCAGAGCTACGAAGACCCAACGCAGCCAGAAGTAAATAAATGAAGAAATAAATATATACATACGTAAATAATTTTTTTAATTAAAAAAAAAAACTGATTCCAGAAAAGATAGAAAACCTAAGCGCATCAATTTTCATAGAGGACATGAGGAAATAAGTTGTTAAATGTAGCCCCGTAAAACAGGTCCAACAGGTTTCACAGGGAAAGTTCACCAACTCTTTAGAGGAATAATTCCAAGTCTTTTTCAGCTGTTCCAAAACAGCTTAAAAGAAGAAAATCTTCCAAGTTCTTTCCACGAAGCTAGGTATAACACCACAAAGTCTACAAAGACTAGATCCACACAGAAGAAAAATACAAACCAGTATCACTTGTATTTATGCCGAAAAACCCAAATAAAGTTATAGCAAACAGAATCAAGCAGTACATTTTTAAATAATGCATCCTGGGCTTCCCTGGTGGCGCAGTGGTTGAGAGTCCGCCTGCCGATGCAGGGGACACGGGTTCGTGCCCCGGTCCGGGAAGATCCCACATGCCGCGGAGCGGCTGGGCCCGTGAGCCATGGCCGCTGAGCCTGCGCGTCCGGAGCCTGTGCTCCGCAACGGGAGAGGCCACAACACTGAGAGGCCCACGTACTGCAAAAAAATAATGATAAAATAAAATAAAACAAAATAATGCATCCTGACCAAATGGTACTTATTCCTGAAATGTAATGATAGATATTAGGAAATGGATTAATGTTATCCACCAAATTAATTGATCTAAGGAGGGAAACAAGATTATTTCCACAGATATTGAAGATATTTGATAAAATTCAACTACGCTTCTTCATTTAAAAAAAAAAACTCAATGAAATACGAATAGTTGAATACTTCTTTAACCTGATAAAATATTCCCACCTCAGCCCAAAGGCCAGTACCATGCCCTTCAATGGGAACCACTAGAGGCCTTTCCACTAGTCAGGAGCATGACAAAAATGACTGCAGTTGCCTGTTATTTAAGACGGTAATTCATGATCACAGAGCTCAAGTGTTGCCAGGATGTCCTCTAGTTCCGTAGTCCATTCCTTTTCCACAGTCCGAGACAATTCACACTTTCTACTCTCTCCTCAAACCTCTAATACCGTCTTCCCCATCTCACCGTTGAGGATTGTTTCCTAAGTGCTGAGACTGAGGCAAGCAGACTTTCAGAGACTCCTTCCCTCCACATGCACCCACTTACTCTGCCCTCCCACCGACACATTGAATAAAGCCAAGCCCTCTACTGGTGTGCTAGATTCCATCTCATCTCCTCCCGGACTTGGTTCCAACAAGTCTCCCCACCTCCTACATCATCAATCCTCCTTTTGCTATTGGGTCATCCCATCAACGAAAGGCCACTATTTCTTCTATCTTAAAAAAACAACAAAAAATTCTTGAATCCGCTTTGGCTACCAGCAACCATCCCATTTCTCTGCTCCTGTTACAGCAAAACTCACAATAGTTCTGTTTGGTCCACTCCACCAAAACTGCTCCTATTAAGATTTCCAATGGCCTCCACACTGCCAAACCGAGCAGTCATTTCTCAGTCGGCCTCTTACTAGACCTGTGAGCATCGTTTGACACATCTGAGCCCCTCCTCCTTGACTCATTTTCTGTCCTTTGCTTCCAATTGACTTGTAGTCACAACTTCTCATTTTCCACTGCCAGCTCCTCTCCTGAGCTCTTCATGTTGGAGCACGCTGTCCGTTCCTTGGTCCTCTTTTCTCCTTTCTTCATCTCTATAATCCAGCCTCATAGCTTTGAAGAGCACCTAGTATGTTGAAGGCTCCCCAATTTTTATCTCCAATAAAGATTTCTCTCAATTCCAAATTTGTATATCCAACAGCCTTCCTGACCTTTCTCCTTGGTATCTAATAGGCATCTCAAGCCATCACACTCAATACTGCAATTGCAACCTTTGCCCTCCAACCTGCTTTACCTGCAACCTTTGCCACCTCAGCTCAAGGGCTCTCTGTTCTTCCAGTTGTCCAGGCCAAAAGACTTGCCGTTATCCTTGAAGCATCACTTCCCTTCACTCGCCATTTCTAATCCATTAGGGAATCTTCCACTCTGGAAATACAGACAGGCAAAAGGAGAGTGAGAAGAAAGGGTAACATGAGTGATAACATGAACCATGACAAGGAGCACAATGCATATGAAAGTCACAAAGGAAAAGATGTCACTGGGACCAATGGCCTCTACTTGGAAATAATAAGGTTCCACAGGGAAGAGATTAAGTCCACATCGTGAAGGTACCAAAGCCAGGCAAAAGTGAGTTTTGATGTGGTTAAGTTCCTAAATCATGGAAAGATCCCCACGTTTCCCACCCACTCTTTCTCTCCTGCCCCAATGCCGACCAATGCTGAAGAAAACCAGTATGACAGGTAAAAGTACTCTCATTTCGAAGGGAGAAAGAGGCAATGAAGCTTCAAGAGAACAATTTAAATTTTATGCACGAATTTGGATACTTCAAATTCCAAATCATCATTTCCAAATTTATTGTCATGTCACATAGCTTTTACTTATAAGGACCTTTTTCTCTTCTGGGACCTTTCCAAATCCCCTCCATCACTATGCTTCTCTTATTACCCACTCCACCATTACCATCTCAGTCTCTGGATGTGTAGTTTTCCATGACCGATTTGATCACGTATTACACTTTATATTTCTTTTAGCAAATTCCTTGTGGGTGTCATCTTTTTCTTAGGTTTCCTGTGCACTGCATATTGTAACACTGGACACCCATTTGGCCCAAGACCTCATCAGAAGGTCAAAAGTTTCTTCACATGGAAAAACACCTCACTCTTACCCTATACCCAGTGTATAACCAGTTTCTGCAACTCCTTCCAATTCCAGAATCTGGCAACCTAAAATAAAGCTATTTTAAAATCCTTATTCTGATAACCTTATTCATTTACATGTCAAATGTCAGGGCTAAAAACCTCTCAGGGAGGTTACGATCAGGATATTTATCTACTATCGATTCTCAAATGTTAAATTTAAATGCATGTGTAAAGAATATCATTTAAAATATTATAGTTCTGAAAAATACTGAAAATAGATTGAATGAAAATTCAACTCATTTAATAATTTGGAGATGGTACAATATAAACAAAGAATGATTTTCAAGACTTCTACTGAGGCAGCAGTACCATAATGGTTAAGAGCCCAGACCCTGAAATAAAAAAGATTGGATTGTCAACCTAGTGTGATTTTAAACAACTGACTTTTATTTCCAAACCGGTAAAGTGGGAGGTAAATGTGATTCTAAAAGGGCCACAATGAGAGATCCTTGTGATGATGGAATTGTTGTTTCCTGACCATATCAGTATCAATATCCTGGTTATATTATTTTACTATAGTTTTTCAATGTTATCATTGGGTAAAACTGAGTAAAAAGGGTATACAAGAGCCCTGTATTGTTTCTTAAAATTACATGGGAATCTACAGTTATCTCCAAGTAAAAGGTTTATTAAAGAAGTCATTCACAAATGTTGACTTAAGTTTTATATTAATTTCCAAACTATCCTACGCAATTACGTATCTTCTTTAATTTTCTGAGTGAAATAGTGAGATTTCAAATTTAACAATGATGTAACCAGAAGGTGGCGCTATTACTTCATGAATATACCATAGTAAGGCACTATTCACGTTGTCATAAAACGCTAGGATTTCGTCAGTCAAAATTGTAAATGTTAACTCCAATTCAGCAATATTTTCAATACATGTCTTACGTGAGGTCTGACAAAAATACAATTTTCGTTAAGTCATTAAAAAATAACATACACAAATAACCAATTCTGGATCTGCTTAACAGGGAAGTTTGCAAATGGAAAATACGAACCCATCTAAGTGTATTTTTCGCTGCGTCACATGTGGACTGTCAAACCTCCCATGACAAGGAAGATTCTTACCAAGTCTGGTACTAAGCTGGTATGTCATTCCAGTTTTATACAAACACTTCCTGCCTCACCAACTGTTAGAACTTCTGATAAAGACACAGCACTACTTTAACTAGAAGTAAAAAAATGGCTGAGAAAGGGATCTTTTTTTTTTTTTTTTTTTTTTTTTGGTGTAAGCAAAAAAGTTTAGAACTTCCACACTTTTTAAAAAAAAAAAAATTTAAAATACTTTTCAGGGAAAGAAAATTAAGTTGCACCAGTTAATAAAAATTACCAACACAGATACCCAGTTGCATTATTACTAGATGCTGGATACACAGTAAGTGTGGACTACTTGTTACTAATAGTGGGTTTGCAAGAAGCAGCCTCTAATACTTAACAGGGCGTTTTTATGAGTGCAGGTCTACAGCTCACCTGGGGATCAGTATGTCCTCTGCACTCATCCTTATTTGTGTCATACTGATCTAACCAATAACCAAACACCGCAAAAGCAGCCTGGATGATTCAAACAATGCTTTGAAGCCAGAATAATTGATTTTGCTTTTGAGAACACGTTTTCTAATTAAGCAAAATAAGCTCTTTTTCCCAAAAAGACTCATGTTTCCTTGTGCAATTTCATATCAAGTTATACCCTTCCAAGTCTACCAAATAATCTGTCCTTAAATTCAAGTCAATTAACCAAACACATTTTGTACTTGTTCTGTTTACTTGTTCACACAAGAACTGAACCAGACCAAATGAGAAATAAGTTAGAATTAATTTTGAGCAATTTATTCTCAAGTCATTACAGTGTTCAACCAGTTTGATGTATAAAGATGTCAGACATAAAAGTAAACAATGGGAAGCACACATATATTCCCATTCTGAAAGAAGACATGTTATATACACAGAAAAAAATGCAGCAAATATTAAGGTATTCAAAGTAATTCTTTGACAATTCAGATGTGACATATTTACAGGAAAAGTATAAGTTTTAAAATAATTAAATAATTTTCATAGAATTATAAAAGTATTGAGATAAATATTAGGAGACTCTGACAATCACAAGACCATTTCCCTGTGCTATTTTATACAAGGGTAGTTCTATAAAAAGTCCCAAAATAGAGCTAATATTTTGCCACTATGGAATATATCAAATTACCAATACCAAAATATGAACATGCAATGTAAAAGCTGTACCAAAGAAAACAGCATTAGGCTCCTGAAATGGCCAACTGTCTACACAAGATTTCTTAGGTGTGTTCATGAAAAAAGAGCTTTCTAAAGGAGCTGCTGTAATGGATGTATCTGCAGAGAAAGTGATAACTACTTAAAACCTTTTCATTCTATCATTCTCAAATGTAGCTGCAAAAAAGGAAAAATCTAAATACAACTTCTAAAAATATTAGCTTATGAATAAAAATGTTGAGTGGTGCATTCTTGATGCATTCGGATTTTTAAAGTGATGCTATGATAATTCTAGTATAATAGTAACCTCTGGACCCCACCACTGTAATAAGAAATCCACCCTCCCCTCTCTTTCTCAAACAAGAAGTCATCTTAGAAAATGAAAAGGAGAAACAGTGACATTTACGAATTCAAAACAACACAGTACTGTAATATGGCAAAATATCATAAAAATAGCAGCATGTGAAATTCAAGACTATTTTCTTAAAGCAAATGTTTAAGAATGAACGGTAGAAACAGTACTTGGTCAAACTGGTCTATTACTCAACACCTGAAACTAACGATCTTTTAGAGAGGTGCTTATATTTATGATATCCCCATGATTAAATGTAAAGTCAAACGTGTTTTAAAACATATATTGCACAGATAGTAGAATAACAACATTCTGGTATCTCTAACACAAAATGGTATGTTATTTAGTACATTAACCTATGCTACTGAAAATTAATTTTACCCTAATTGTTTAAAACCAATCATGTAGGGGTTTTGAGCACATTAATCTCAAAATATTCCTAAACAAGATGAAAAAACACAGGCACTTGAATACAGGTTATTAGTGACAAAACACAGAGGTTACAATCGCATGACTAAGGGCAGTATGTCTTTACACATAAACTTGAGGTCTTTCACTGATCCAAATATAGAAATAAGAACCATTTTACAAAACTCTGACAAGAAAACCAAAAAAAAAAAAAAAAAAAAAAAAGAAAACCAGATCTCCAAGAAATTTCGTATCAAATAATTTTCACTGAATAAAGCAATGACTGCTGCACGTCTTGATTAAGCTTTTACAAATAAATGTCCGAGATACGGTTGTTTGAATTCTAATTCTCCCCTTTTCTCCGCCCCAGTACAACACACGACCCTCACTAACTGTCCAATAATATCCTCTATGCAAAACTCACAGCTCACCTTGAGATCCAGAGCATCAAACATGGCTATCATTTCAAAACTGTCCACACTGCACTATAAATTTTACAGCACCACAGATGTCATGAGTTTAGATCCTTTTGTCTGGCAATATTCCATTCAATAATATTAACCGGTAAGAACGTGTAGAGATTGAACATTTAATTGGAAGTCACAGTAGCATTTTTAAAACAACCAAAATAATTAATAAGCATTTTTCATGTTTTAAATTGTGAAACATTTAAATTGTCAAATTCACCTGGAAAAAATATCACACACACTTTTATCATCCCAATGAGAACAAAGCTTCAGACAGCTGATACTGAGATACTTCGGGCTTTTCTTTCTTTTTTTCTTTTTTTAAAGAAACTGCATTGAGTTTGGCCACACCCTAGCTTCTTGGCTTACCAGCTTATAAAGAGAACATCGATGAGGCAGTATACTATATGCATTAAAGCCCCTTTCCCCTTTATCATCTTTGGCGAGAAGCCTCTTGAAAGGACACTGAGGGCGGATGAGGCGGGTCAGGCTCCACGTGCTTCCATCTCACACATCGCTGACTGGAAGGCTTGCGTCATCCAAGTCCACGGGGTCACAATCTTGTTCCTGAGGGCCATTTTCACTTTGAGGTTTTAGCAGAGCTTGTTCAGTCACTTTGGTAGCTGGTTCTCTTGGAGAGAGAGTCTGGACCTTGAAGTTCCCTGGCTTGACCTTGGCAAGAGATTCGTAAAATCCTCGCTTCTCCATGGAAAAGCCTGAGACCAGAGAGTTGCTGCGAGAGGCTGTGGATCGCGGGGTGGCTGCTGTGGCACCGGCAGAGAGGAGAGCGTGTTTGGGTTCGGAAGGACAGCGGGAATGCTCCTGCAAAGAGGGGTGCTGATCAGACACGGGCAATCATTAACGGCAAGGCTAGTAACTCAGTGTGAGACTTTATTCTCTGAAAAACAAACAGAACAAAACACACACACACAGAGCAGAAGCATGAGCCATGCAGCATACATGTGCAAGTTCCTTCCCAAAGCAATGCATTTTTAGGAGTGAGTTTAGAGCGATGACAGCCAACAACCACTCCCAGTAAGAACACCAGTTCTTTTTTCTGAAGCCAAAGTTCGCAGCTCTGACGCTGAAGACTCAGCCTAAATGGGAATGCAGTGTGCCAACTGCAACTGAACTGTGCTTAACAGGGGGCCTACCAGCTTTAACATTTTATTTAAGAGTTTATTCTCAATAAACACTAGGAATTATCCCCCACATTTTAGAAAGATTAAAAAGTGAAAATGCAGAATATAAAAATAAAAGGCCATTATCTCTTTAATAAGCAAAACTCAACATTTTTCAAACCTATTATTTTGGCTGGCAGCCTCCGAATTTAAGTTTTTGGTTCCCTGAATTTCACTGCAACCAATAATATCATAGTCTTTTCACTTCTTATTTAATTGCATTTATTTATTTTTGCATATGGCATACATTCATATGGTTTAAGATTTTAAAGGCAGAGAAGGGTACATATTTAAGCATTTATTAAAACTGTGGTGAAATAATTTCAGCTGTGAATATTAATTTCAATACGCTTCTAACTAAACCAAATCTGAAGACAGCCTGAAATATGACCATTCCAAATGCATTGCCATATAGTTCCTAGTATATTGTGTTCATTTGTGACATTAGTGGCTTTGAAAACAAAGTGCTACAAAACACTCCAGATTCCCATTAGATGGCTAAATTTCACCTGAGATTTAATACACCATGCACACTATACTAACGTAGAGTTTATCCAATGCATGTGCACCTGTGAGTTTGAGCAAACTGTTACCACAAAGGTGCATTTTAAGTGGTGTAGTATAAAAAATTTCAAAATACACGAAATACAGAAATTGTGGCAATTCAGTAAATTAAGCTTTACTAGATATGACTTTTTAAATTAGTAAAGTTGTCTCTTTTTTTCATTATTTATTTATTAATATCCGTATCCAACTTGATGACTGTAGTGAAATAGTTTGCGTTAGTGTTGACAAAGTCAGTTATGATAACTGCAGAAGGCAGTTTAGTTAACTCAACTTTCCAGAATCAGTTGTTAAGTAGTGAGTAAGTCCGGGCCCTCTAGTAAGAAGGCACGTTTGCGTGAGAGCCCACATACGTGCTGCATTCCCCAGTTCTGGACGTATACCTCTGTATACAAGGATTCGACAGCCTTCTGGCCTGCCGCATCTGGAACACAGTGCAAAGCTAAGATTAGAGTTAACCTGTACTGGAGGAGGGGAAGAGAAAGTTCCGCTGATGGTTACAGCTTAGAGAGTCCAATCTGCCCCCACCACAAAGCACAAAACACAAACGCCCTTCTCCAACTTTTCCTCTTCCCAACAGACATTGTTTTTGCAGAGAGTCTCATACTTGACTGCTGAAAAGGTCACATAAAACACAGGCAGTTACAAAATTAACACCTATGAAAATAATTTCTGAGACATTCCAAACAGGATACAAGAAGAATAACTTTAAAAGTGAGGAAAATGGATTTGTATTTACTGATCTAGAGTCGTTTCTAACAAGAAACGATTAAAAGACAATATTACTGCAATACTAGAAATGCAGGAAAATACTGGAAGTGCAGACTACCCAGCATCAATGAGTCTAGATACTAAAGGCTCTCATGCTCCACGTTAGACCACCTTCTGCAGACCGATGTGCTGCATTTCAAGGCGCCTGAAAGTTTTTCATTCCTTAGTAGAATTTGTATTTTCAGATCAGAGATCAGTGACCAAAGTATTCCAAAGCTAAATCTTATTCCTATGATGAACTTGTACATGATAAATTAAAAAGTAAAGACATTTTCCTTACTGAGAATGTTTAGCTGTTTTAATTTTATTATTATACTACCAAAAAGATAATTAAGATAGTAAAAAGCAGCCTTTTAAATTAACCTAGTAAAAAATGAGAATGAAATGGAAAATACTGACTGAGAACACTAGATAATATTTAAAGTTCCAGCTGCTCAACTGTCTTGCAGCACTAGTGAGGCAAAAACCTAAACTGAAATTATAGGAAGCAAAAAGGAAACTGAGACCTTCACAAAACTGTGTAATGCTACAACTAAAGGTGCCTTACACGATTAGGCCAAATACCATACTAAGAATTGGCAAAATTATACCAAATCTGGACCTACTGACAAGTAAGAACTCCTAAAACAAAACAAGGAAATGTTCATTCTTTAGTTGCCCTGCTTGTGCATTTAAGACAATACAATGCACAGAAAGTTATGTATACATAACACTACAGGAAGCATTAAATTAGAAATGCATTATTTTTTTTGCAAGTCCAATTGGTATGAAAGTCAACATGCAGATAAATCTCAAAACAGAAAGAAACTGAAAGGATTAGGGGGAGAGGAAGAAAAATAACTTGACAGGATCAGGGGACCCAAGGGAGTATCACCCCAGAGAACAGGAAACATACAGAAGACGCTGATCTGCCAGGTCCCCGCTGTGCTACAATGGCACCAGAGACTGCTTTAATCCAACTGTGCATCTCTTCAGGGCTATCAGCCTAAGGGGAAGGAAGGATTCATTCAATTTTTCCTCAAAATCAGCTCCTATGTCTATAAATCCAATGTATTCATTTTGGTAATTAACAGTGTCAACAACAAAATCATTCTACGGCAATGGTTTCCAAAAAGTTTTAGAAATCACTTTTTTAAACCAGGTTTTGCTGGGTAACTCACAGAGATGTAAGTTGGGCATGCAATGTTTTAAGATGAGACACATCAAAAAGTGTCAATATGAATAATTATGGAGAGAAAACAAGAAGAGGAAGAAGTCAAAGAAAGACCTTCTCATTTCTACTGCTATATTGTTTGAATTTTCAAGATGAATATTTATGTAATTGTGCAGTTAAAAATCCACTGTGACATCATTTTATATGTTATTTTTCTAAAAATAATTTCTAGGGCTTCCCTGGTGGCGCAGTGGTTGAGAGTCCGCCTGCCGATGCAGGGGACACGGGTTCGTGCCCCGGTCCGGGAAGATCCCACGTGTCGCGGAGCAGCTGGGCCCGTGAGCCATGGCCACTGAGCCTGCGCGTCCGGAGCCTGTGCTCCGCAATGGGAGAGGCCACAACAGTGAGAGGCCTGCGTACCTCAAATAAATAAATAAATAAATAAATAATAATAATTTCTAACAGTACCCTAAATCGTCATATTCCAAAGCATCATCTTCCTTGATAGGACCATGACTTCCAATGTGAATTAAAAACCTTACTATGACTTTAATCCAATTAAACAAGGCCCTCAGAGGGGTGGAGAGGTACTCCCCTTTACTTCTGGATTCTACTATCTAGTAGTTTAAAAATTTTAAAGATACAAGTAATATTTTTGAACCAATGATATTAACAAAGAGTTTTTAAAAGGAAAAACTCAAAGTAGGCAAAGGTAGAGTATACTTTCATTCACTACAAACAGGAGCCCCAGTCTAGAAGTCAATTTGGCAAAATAAAGAGGTTTAAAAAAGCTCACGCTCTGATAGTTATCCTCGATCTAAAAACGTATTGTAAAGAAGTAAGAAATTCAGGCAAATTTATGCACAAAATGTGCACTACCACATTAAATCACAGTAAATGTACAAAAACTATGTAAATGAGTGATCAGTAACAGTACAGTAGAGAAACAGTTTAATTGTGAAACATTCATATAAGAGAGCATAGTTCTAAAAGGTTTTCAGAATTGGTTTTTTTTTGTGTGTGTGTGGTACGCGGGCCTCTCACTGTTGTGGCCTCTCCCACTGCGGAGCACAGGCTCTGGACGTGCAGGCTCAGCGGCCATGGCTCACGGGCTCAGCTGCTCTGCGGCATGTGGGATCTTCCCGGACCGGGGCACGAACCCGTGTCCCCTGCATCGGCAGGTGGACTCTCAACCACTGCGCCACCAGGGAAGCCCAAGAGAATTTTCAACGTAGAAAAAAATGACTATAATATAATAAACAAATAGGATATAACACTATATTGATATCATATAATCCCATTTGTTATAAAAAGATATGCTCTAATAAAGGGAAAAAAAAAGAATGGTTGCCTGAATGTGGAATTCTATATGGTTTATAAAACATTTTTTCTTCCTATTTCTGTATTTTCTAAATTTTCTGCAATAAGCATATGTAATAACTTTTATAAAACAAAACCAAATGTTCTTTTAAAAAACTTCTAATCTAAATAAATGTGTTAAGTAAAAAGTGTATTTTAAACTTAAACATAGGATACTATCTACCATTAGTGAAATGATAAGATATACTGTGTACGTTTATTATGGATATTTGAGCCCCCCTTCTTATAAAATTACCAAAAGGTGACATAATTAAAATTCCAAAATATGTGCAAAAATAATCCAAATTGAAAGTACACTTAGCATCTAACTTAAATAGCATTTCCCTTCCTCCAAATAAAACTTAATTCCATCAAAGAATACCCCTATTGGCTGAACATATGACCTGCCAATAATCTTACATATAACATTTTTTATTAAATTGGCAATTATATTTGTCATATTTTTTGCTTATTTTTATGAGCAACACATTTATTTATGTTTACTTCACCTCTAAAATTATTTATTTCTTGTTAGGAGGATCTATAATCTCCAAAGAAGTATCCTACCTGCACATAGAAAGTTCGAGACGATGTTACAATTTCAAAGAGGTTGTCTCTCATCATTATGTCACTGTTAACAAAAAAAATTTTCCAAGTGTACTTTAATAGCAGTTGTTTGATAGTTTCCTTTCACTTCTTTACCCAGTACCAAATATGTGTCAATGAGAAAATAAATATTAGAGATAAAATACCGATTTAATTGAGAAATACTAAGTGATCGTTTTCCAATTTATTTTTGCATTAAGTTTTACATATTTTATATAGTTGTATGTATTTTTAGAAAGGTTCATAAAACAACTTTAAAATTCAAAGTTTTCAACTGTGAAGAAATCAGTTTGCTCAAAGAAACAATGGCACAGTTAACATTCTTATAAAGCTCTATTCTGCAGCAACCCTGAAATACTAGAATTAATAATACATCAATTTGTCAAATATGATAGCTGTTCACTTTAAATTTTGTCCTTTCCATTAATAAGCTTGAGAACTGTTTCCTAATTTGTAGTTTTCAAACAAAAAAATCTCAATACTCTGTTTCATCTGAAGGTTCTGAAAGTTTTAGCATAACCCACTAGCAATAACACAGAAAAATATCATCTGTAAGTACATCAATTAAACTAAGGAATTATACATTGTGTAATAAGTTGTGCCAGGCACCGAGTCAGAGGTGGTGCTTACCTCTGCTTACATTCCTGGACTTTATGAACCTCTTTAAGTGGTATTACGCGGAGAGGTTCCTTTTCCTGTCAAAAAAAGCAAATAAACAGATACATGACATATATTCTTAAAATGCTTTTAAGCATTAGTTGTTTTATTTAGAGGTCTATGCGAAAATCATGCTTCTTTCCTGAAGCACATCTAAGACATAAATCTACCTTCTTGAACCATCCAGCATCAGAATAGCTCAAACACTATAATCTGATACACACTGTGATTTGAAACAAGGAAACTGGCATATAACCCATGTTCACAGTATTTATGTGCTAAATGACAGTGTAGCTTATGAAAAACCATTAACCACCAGGCTTTTCCTTGGTGAACCCCTATATACCCAGTAAGTGGAGTACTTCCTATTTTGGAATGTTATTTTCATACAGAGGGTACCAGAGTAGTGAATACCCAGCTTCTTTGAGTTAAATTTGTCATTTTAGGAATATCACTTTTATATGAACACATCATTTTAACAAGCACAATTTATTAAACATTTACTAAGTGCCAGGACATCTGCTATGTTTTAAATGTGTTATCTCACTTTCGACAACCCTAGAATACATGCACTATTACTCACCTGAGGAAACAGGATTAACCATATTAAGTACCTCACCTAAGGTTACAAAACTAGATATAAGGTTCACACATAAGATATAACTAGCTCCTAGTTAGCACAGTACTTACAGTAAACATTTCATGAAATACTATACACTGTATTTCACTGAAAACGACACCATGAGTTTAAGACATACCATTACTTTATGCAAGTACTAAGAAAATAATTAAACCATGGCTGAACACTTTTTTAAAACCAAAATCTATTTTTTAAGTTTTAGAAAATAACTCATTTACAGGTAAGCTCTAGGACGGCCTCTTCATCTGCGTGGCTCTGGCCGCCCACACTGGCTGCCACTCCAGACACTCCTTCCTGCTCCTGCACCACCACCAGGGACACCTGCACTGATGTGCCTCGCCTAGAAAATTTACATCTGAATTGTAAGGAACGGATGGGAGGAAAAGAGGGAAAACAGGGTGACGAAGGATCCCCCAATTTTTAAGTTTCTTTACATATTACAGATATTAATGTTTTATCTGTGATATGTTATTAAATATTTTCTCCAGTTTTTGTCTGCTGAAATCTTTTATACCTACTGAAAGAAACTTAAATTCTTATCTTTCAGAGAAACATACAAAAATATTTACAGATGAAATGATATGCCTAATATTTGCTTCAAAATAGGAAGGGAGAACTAGGTGGTGGTACAGAAGAAACAAAACTAGTCACGTGTTGATAATTATGAGATCTGGGTGATAGCTATATAGGGGTTCAGAATACTATTCTATTTACTTTATGTTCAAACTTTTCCATGATCAAAATGTTTTGTAAAAGAGCCCTTTTATACTTTATACATCAACTTTTATCATATATTATCCTTGAGCATATATAAAAATATATAGGCAAAATAAATGGGTTAAGGTTTTTTAAAACCTCACATTCAGATCCCAGCTCACTTTCTGACTAGAAGCCATCAATCGCAGTGTTTTTCACTCCATACTATTCTCTGGGCCAGAAAAAACACTGGTGATACTACAGCATCTCCTAAGAATCTCCCACTGTGTCCCTGAGATTTTCTTCCAGCTGCCAGCACCCTTTTCTGCAGGTTTTGATGCTGGTGTCTTCTGGTCTTACCCAAAGGTGCTGTGCACACACAGGCAATGACAACACAGCACAGCTGCTGCCTGGCTCCCTCACCTTCAGCATCCCTAAGAGACCTGAAGATTTCAGAAATGTTAAAATGGGGGGAGGGGATGTGCATCTTAGTAACTGATAAAGGTCAATAATTATATTTAAAGTGTTCAGCTTTATCTGTGTTTGCTAAATACTTAACATATTCCTGAATACACATAATATAATTTCCCTACCTCCTATGATAGTTCAAGTATTCTTTCATCTCAAACTTTATAGCATAATATCCACATGCAGGTTTTCAAATTATAGTAAATATTTCTATAATAGTTCTTGTCTCATTATAACTACTGTGGATGACAAGGGGACATGTCAATTTCTCTGGTAAAACTGAACTCCTGAAGGCCAGACATCACTGACTGCCCTCTTTATTCCCAGTTCCCAGTGCACCAGGGCCATGGAGAGCTCAAGGAACGTCTGGTGCAGGAAGGACTCCTCCCAGAGGACTGGCATTAACCGAAAACAACGAAATCAACCTGCCAACCAAGCACAAGGGTAGCTTCTGAGACACCAAGGCTGGTACTTTTTGAACCAAATAACTACTGCTTCCAACTGAGGCTCTTAGGTTTTGAAGTCTAAGAAAGGGTCCCATGCTAAAATGGCTATTCTTGTTATGCTATGTCATTTTTTTATTCATTCAAAAACACTTATTATTTTCTAAGTACCAGGTGCTGTGTTCATAAAAGGGTGCAAAAGAGAATCTTTGCTCTCAAGAAGCTCATGCAATTAACTGGTAAAGACAAGTATGCAAACAATTACAAAACGCAGTGGGAAGTATCATGACAGATGTGGGCATCAGCTTCCATGTATGTAAAGAGAAGCCGCGAAAGCCAGAGTCCAAAAGCCTTCCAGAAGAACAGACGCCAGAGATGAATCTGAAAATATTCCCTTCCTATTCTCCAGTGCTCTGTCGTCCAATAGAGTAGCCACTAGCTATGTGCAACTACTTGAATTTAAATTAACGAATACCAGATACAACCGGCTTTAATTTTAAAGTTAAATACAGTCAGGCTCCTCAGTCACACTAGCCATAGTTCCAGTGCTCAAGAGCCACATGTAACCAGCAGACGTGGCCAATGCAGATAATGGAACATTCCCATCAGTGCAGAGTTCAGCTGGACAGTGCTGTTCTGGTACCGTCATTCAAATAAAACATATGGTTCCCCCCTCAAATGTCCCATAAAAAGAAGAGGTAGAATCGCACTCAATTTATCCAACAATCTATTGCAGAACTCAGTCACGACAGGAGTATTTTAAATAAGGATGTTACTCAAACAAGTGAAAGACGGACCTTCAATCTTTGATTCTACCTTCAGATAGGACAAAAATATCTTATATGAAGAAACTTAAAAGTCAATCTGAAATAGGAAAAGAAAATATCAAGAGAGGGCAGGGAAGAGAAGGCAGAAATCAGAGGGTCAAATGTTGACTTTCAGAGACTTAATTCTTTCTACCACCTCCTCCAATGCCTTCAGAGGAAATCTGTAGACTGAGGGGTTCTGATATTTTTAATTCTTTCAAGTTAGAATGCCTTTGAAGATACACTTTTTATTTAAGATGTATTTAACAAAAATATCATTAACCAAAAGCATCACAACAAAATAAACTGAACTGCACATACCTCTCAAAACCAGAATTCAGTTATTTTAAAAATAGAAAACAGGACAAGAAATTATATAATCACCACAGTGTAACACTTGTCAAACATTTTTAAAGCAACATTCATGACTCAGCAACATACCAGTTCAGATTTGAAGTAGCCTATTGTGTTTTCATCCAATTGAAAATATCTTCTCTTCCAGTTTTTCATCTATCAGAGATGAACACAGACATAAAACTTCTGTTTCTAAGAATGTCAAATGTTAATAACAACTTAATTATTCTGATATGAACCCACAATCAGAAATGTCAAGCACTGGAAAACCTTACTACCATCCCTTAGTGAGGAGATATAGGAAATTTCATCTCTTTTGCTACTCAGGCCTTGAACTCCTAATTCAACTCTGGTGGCTGGCTTTCAGCTCTTACTGTATGATTTTATAATATGGTCTTATTTTTTTTATGCTCTAAAAGTTAAAAAAAAAAAAAGCACTTCCCCATCCCCCACAAAGTAAATGCTACCAAGAGTTCAACAGCAAGCACAGGAAATGTTGTTAAACCACAGCAAGCTTCTCATCTGTAAAATGCATGAATCCTTCTACAGGTACTTTATAATACTAAGAAGGAAAGCAACACATATTTAATAAAGTGAATATGCTTTGTACAAATATCTTCTGTCAATGAAATACAGCTTTTGTGAAAGTACTTCAATATCTCTAAGGGTTAGTTAGTATTTTGGATTTAAGAGTAAAACAAAAAGAAAGGAATGTCTCTTTAAAAGCCCTAATTAACACTCGACCTGATGAGAATTCTGATTTTACCCGTAGACATGCTGGAATGAAAAACCTTCAGCCCTTACCTTCATTTCCCTTAGCCTAAAGAAGATCACACAATTAGGGCTGAAAGAACCTTCCTCTGTCTGACCTAAGCTAATCAGACTTGCCAGAAGCGATGTGAGGTCAAGCAGAACCGCCAGTAGACATTTAAGTACCTCTTTACTCACAGAAATTTTTAAAATTTTATTTTTAAACTTTGAAGTTTATTTTCTCATGAAAGTCTATAGATTTAGTTCACATTTTAGAAAGGTATTCTGGATTCATAAACACTGGTAAATTTACTTGCTCTTCCCACAATTCACCATTATGGATCTGGTTGTGTGAGAATATCTGGGCCAAGACGTAATAGCTCTTACTAAGGACCAGGTACTATGCTAAGTGCTTTCTATTTATATCTTTCAAAAAAGACCTCTGGGTGGTAGGTTTTATAATTTTCCATAAAAAGAAACTGAGAGCCTGAGAGGTTAAGTAAGTAGCCCAAGGTCTCAGTGTTTTCAACTGGGGTCGCCCAACCCCGAATCAAGTAAGTGATCCTTCCACACCCTGCTCCCCTGGTCTCCCCTTTCCTGCCAATCTCCCTACTAGAGCTCCCTTTCCCTGACCTATTCCCAAGGGGGGTAAAAAAATCAACAGAAAAACTTTCTGGAATAAATTTAAGCTGTTAGGAAGCTCAGTTAAAATTGAAGGTTAGTGGTAATAAGCATTAACTTATCCAGCCACCCACAGACCAAGAAAATAATAGCACTGAGTTTTGAACACAGAATAACCCCTATTCTATCCGAGGACTCCTGGTCAGTAAGCTGGTCTTTCACTTTGGATCTTTCAAAAAACAAAGCAAACCCTAACCCTAACCCATTTTGAGAGTTTACTAATATATACTCATTTTTCATTACTTCACATATTTTGTTAAACTACTCACCACTGCTCCTTGTTTTACACAATATCCAGCTTTGATAACGGCACTATCTGAAGATGGTTTAGGAGTAAAGTAAGGAAGATGGCTTTGTGACCGCTTCAAATTATTTCTGTCAATACTTTCACCACATTCATTTACTTCTTCTTTCTAAAATGAAGCAAAATAAAGATATTCCTTTTTTGCTTGTTTACCTTCAAAGCATACTTGTAGTTCACGGTGTCATTCTAGTAGAATAATCTTAAAATCTATCTTAGTTCAGTTAGAAACACGGATCTTGGAGTAAAGAGTTTTCTAATTAATTTGAGATACTTAATCATAACTTTCAATACCACTGATTAAACCACAGATTTCTATTTCTCTTTTTCTGCAAAAGTCCTGCCACCAGTGTTTTTTGGTTTTTGTTTTGCTGGGGGGGGGGGCGCTGGATTGGGGGGGGTATAACTTTTAATTTTGAAATAATTATAAAGATTCACAGGAAGTTGTAAAAACACAATGTACAGGAGGTCCTATGTACCCTTCAACCAGTTTCCCTCAACAGGGAAACTGTATAACTATAGCACATTATCAAAACTGACACCGAAACATTTCGCAGACCTTATTCATATCTCACCCGTTTTACATGCATTCATTTTCTCTGTATATATCCTTCTATGCAATTTTATTGCCAGATCTGTGTAACCACCACCAGCGCCAATGTACAGAGTGTTCACGATATGCTCCCCTGGGCTACCCCTTTAGAGCTTCTATCCCCAGTTCCTTGGCAGCCGCTAATTTGTTCTCCATCTTTATTATTTTGACATTTAGAGAATTTAATATAAATGGAATCATACAGTAGGTGAGCTTTTGAGATGGTCTTTTTTCACTCTGCATTCACTTTGGAGCCAGGTTGGTCCTTGTACCAACCGTCTGACCCTTCTCATTGAGAGTAGTATTCATGGTTTGGACGTACCACTGGCTAATTCACCCCCTGAAATGGGACTTGGGCTGTTACCACATTTGGGCTATTAGGAATAAAGCTGCTGTGAACATTCATGCTGTTTCCGTGTGAACATAAGTCTTCATTTCTTTAGGATAAATGCCTAGGAGTGCAAATCCTAGGTTAATACACTGATTGCAAGTTTACTTTTATAAAAAACTGCTAAACTCTTTTCAGAGTGGCTGTACAATTCTACATTCCCACCAGTTATGTATGAGTGATTCAGTTTCTCCTCATCTTTGTCAGCATTTGTGTTATCATTAATTTTTAGTTGAGTCATTCTGATAGCTATATGGTGATATCTCATTGTGGTCTTAATTTGCATTTCCTTACTGGCTAATGATGGTGAATATCCTTCCTAGCACTTATTTGCCACCTGTGTATCTTTTATCTTTTTTTTTTTTTTTTTTTGCGGTACGCGGGCCTCTCACTGCTGTGGCCTCTCCCGCTGCGGAGCACAGGCTCCGGACGCGCAGGCTCAGCAGCCGTGGCTCACGGGCCCAGCCGCTCCGCGGCACGTGGGATCTCCCCAGACCGGGGCATGAACCTGTGTCCCCTGCATTGGCAGGCGGACTCCCAACCACTGCGCCACCAGGAAGCCCGTATCTTTTATCTCTTGATGAAATCTCTGTTCATGAATTTTGCCTATTTTCTAACTGGACTGTTTGGTATTTTTACTATTGAGTTTTGATATAGTTCTTTATATATTCTAGATACAAGTGCTTTGTTGTATATGTGATTTTGCAAATATTTTCTCCCAGCATGGTGCTTTTCTTTTCATCCTCAACAGACAAAACATTTTTAATTTTGATAAGGTTCAATTGATCAATTTTTCCCCTTTATATAGATTGTGCTTTTGATGTCAAGTCTAAAAACTCTTCACCTAGTCCTAGATCCTCAAGATTTTCTCCTTTGCTATTTTCTAAAAGTTTCGCAGTTTTAATTTTTTTTTTTTTAACAATTCAGTCCAGTGCTTTTAAAAACCTAACTATACTCAGGTTTTCATGTTCCCCAAAGCATTAGCCTCCTGTTTATTTATAACGTACAACACAGGTGACAATCTATTCTACAAATCAACCAAAGGTGTATTTTCAAGAACTCCTAAATCTCGAGAGAAAAACTAAGTACTCAAGTCATATCTTAGGGAATTTTCAATCTGTTCTACCTTTAGACAGGTCAACAGCACTAATTATGTACTTAATTTTGTAATCCTAGCACTTAACCTGCTAAACCAATAGTTACTGAATAAATTAATCATGCAAATGAGATGTCATTTTGTTACTGTTATCTGAATACTTTTATAATGAGTAAATACTACTTTAAATAAACTATATTGTAAAATGATAAAGCAATACAATTCTTTGGGACCTTTTTAATATTGCACCTGCCATACGCTCTTAGAACCTACTGAATAATCGATACCAAAATTAAAACACAAATCTTAATTCTATACAAAATGAAGACAGCCACAGATACAAACAACTACAATATCTTAATACAACTAAAGACAAATTGTCTTAGCTCTTCTATCAACACAAGACATAATACAGGTGAAAGCAGCTTAGTCTAGCTCTATCTTAACCAGAAGTCTTACAGGTTAAAATCATTACTTTTTTAAAAAAGTAAATACACACACACACACACACAAATTCCTAGTTCATTTTTTATCCAACTTTGGTGAAAAATGTAACCTCCCATTAGGGCAGGGAATTTTTGCTCATTAATACATATATCCTCTGTCTAGCATAAAGAAAGCACTCAATAATTAATTAATAAGTCTTTTAAGTACAAAAAGGCACACAGGTAATGAAAATGCCTAACATTGGCAATATCAATTAATTACCTTAAAATTCTTAGTTTCTCAACTGCTAGTAATTTAATTTGCATTACAAACTCATTTACTTAAGAGCAACCCAAGAAATTTAAGTGCATACAAGTTTTAATTTCATCAAAAACTTTTAAATAAATTTATATTTTCCATAATACCCAAGAGTAAGAATTAACTCAGCATACCAGTACTTTGGGGATAGAACTGACTTAAAATTCCAGTCTTCTGTTTAGTTCATCTAGGCCAGGTTGTAAAACAACAGGTTTAAAAAATTACACATATTTACAAACACTTTGACGTGGCAATTTTCTCTCCAGGAGTTTATCCTTTAAAACATATTATCTATGGCTCTATAGTTTATGCTACAAGCATGTTCATCAAAGCATTTACGAGATAATGGAAAATATCTCATTGCCCCCACCTGCCCCACACTTCCTGGCACAGGGCTCCTAAAACCCTTGTAATTTCCTAAGTGATAAGAGCACTAGAAGCATCTTTTGTGCTAATATTTGGTCTTTGACCCTGCTTCCTGACAAAGAGTTCATAAATCCCTTGGAATTTCCTGGGTGACAGCATGTCTTTTGTTCTAATAAGGTGACTCTTGGTGGACTCCTGAATGGGGGATAGTCACCAGAAAGACCAAGTCATGATTAAAGGCTTGGAATTTTCAGCCCCATTCCCTACTCTCTAGAGAGGGGAGAGGGGCTGGAAATAGAGTGGATGATCAATCATGCCTACGTGATGACGCCTCCATAAAAATCCCTACAATATGGAATTCAGAAAGCTTCTGCGTTAGTGAATTAACGGAGGTACTGGGAGAATGGTGCACCCAAAGAAGGCATGGAAGCTCCACACCCCTTCCCACATACCTTGCCCTACACACCTCTTCTATCTGAATGTTCATCTGTATCCTTTATCATATCCTTTTACAATAAACAGGTATACAGTAATTAAACTGTTTTCCTAAGTTCTGTGAGCTGCTTTAGCAAACTAATTGAACCCAATAAGGGGGCCACAGGAACCTCGAATTTATAGCCCATCAGTCAGAAGCACAGGTAACAATGTGGACTTACGACTGACATCTGAAGGGGGTGGAGGGGCAGTCTTGTGGGACTGAGCCCTTCACCTGTGGGATCCAGATAGGCAGTGTCAGAATTGAGATAAATTGTCGGACACCCAGCTGGTGTCACAGCATTGCTTGTGTAGGGGGAAAACCCCACTCATTTCGTGTCAGAAGTGTTGTGAGTGTAGCAGTGTGAGAGTACAGGAGAAACACAGGAGGAAGAGTGGGTTTTTCCTACTTCTGTTAGGGGAGCCACAGACCAAAACCGCCCACTCTGGCCAGGCACGATAGTAACCACTTGCATGAGTTCTTACAACAGGAGGTCCTGGTATGGAACATAGAACTAACAAGCTACCACCAACCAGAAGAATTCAGGAAATGTCAAAAGGACAGAGGAGAAGCCAGTCCGTATACCCTACCAACCTCCCAGAATCCTTCTCACTGGAATTCATCTTGGCTGAGCGATGCACGCGCCTCCAGGAAGAACCCTGAGTCACAGTGATTGTCCAGAGACCACCCCGAAACTAACCCCATCACCATAAACCCTGAGACCGCGAGCCACGTGCAGAGCAGTTCTCCTGGGTTCCGTTACCCTGCCACTCTCCGCCTGGGTGCCCCTTCCCAATAAAGCTTCTTGCTTTGTCAGCACGTGTGTCTCCTCAGACAATTCATTTCCGGGTGTTAGACAAGAGCCTACTCTTGGGCCCTGGAAGGGGTTCCCCTTCCTACCACACTTAACATTGTTTGTAAAAGAAAAAAGGGAAGAGAAAGGAAAAAGATCTCTGTCCAACAACAGAGGGTTTGTAATTTATAGTAAATTCATGGCAAAACTACTACACAGTCATGAAAAATGACATGAAATAATTTTTGATGACTTGGAAAATGTTTGAGATGTAAGTGAAAAAAGCTGTTTACAGAGTATCCCCATTTCTAGGGGCAAAAGTACAAAGAAAGGCTCAGAAGAAAACATGAAAAGTGTTAAATGTTGTTTATCTATGCTTTCCAGATATTTTACAATAAAAACATACTTCTGAAATAAGAAATAAATATAAAATTTTTGTATTAATTATTGCATTAATTCAGTAAAGATGTACTGTTTGACTTTTGATAGCAATACAAAAATCAATATGCAGTAGTTAAACCATCACACAATAGAAGAATTAATTTATTACCTGAGTTGGGGTAATGATGGGCACACCACCAACAATGTCAGTTCTGTAAGACACTTGCTTCTTCCCACATTCACCTTGGCGACTTGCGTTATCAGAATGAGGTTGTGAGTCTGACTGCTTTGGTACCTAAAATAATAAGTCAATGAGTCATTTTGCAACAAGCATTATATATGAGACCCTCTTTATCACAGAATTTCCAACTGATCATCAATTTATATATAATTAGCATATATAAAAATTATTTTTAGTATATGCATATACCCCTTTAAGTCCTCAGACTAACTCTTCTTTTACGGTATTACTTTATGACACAGCCATCATTTACTGAGTGCTTACTTGGACAGGTACTATTTCATATATTTTCCCATTTAACCCTCCTGTCAACCCTACGCATAGGGGGAGCATCGCCACCGTAGCAGTAAGAAAACAGGCTCAGGGGCATTAGGGAACATAAGTTTTTTTTTTTAATTAATTAATTTGGTTGCGCTGGGTCTTGGTTGCAGCAGGTGGGCTCCTTTGTGGCTTGCCAGCTCCTTAGCTGCAGGACGTGGGCTCCTTAGCTGCAAGACATGGGCTCCTTAGTTGCGGCACACAGGCTCCTTCGTTGTGGCATGCAAACTCTTATTTGCGGCATGCATGTGGGAATCTAGTTCCCTGACCAGGGATCAAACCCAGGCCCCCTGCATTGGGAGCACAGAGTGTCATCCACTGTGTCACCAGGGAAGTCCCAGGAACATCAGTTTAGATCCTGGCTGTTCCACTTTCTAGCTAAGTTCGTGTAACTCTCTTCCACACTTAACCACTATACTACATCCCTAGTTTATCAGAGCACTTGACATTGTATTACCTCTCTGTGCTGTTACCTTTCCCTTTCCTCCATTCCTGCCCAAGATTTTGCAACATCCCGAGGACAGGGGATCTTGTCCCGTTAGATGCTTCCCCTAATGACTCTCTCCCCCAGGCCTTAGGCCAACCCTCCACCCTCTCTCCCTATTTAAACTACAATACCAGTCGTGGGCAGAAACAAAAGAAAGGGGGCTTCCCTCGTGGCGCAGGGTTAAGAATCCGCCTGCCAATGCAGGGGACATGGGTTCAAGCCCTTGTCCGGGAAGATCCCACATGCTGCAGGGTGACTAAGCCTGTGCGCCACAACTACGGAGCCTGCGCGCCTAGAGCCCATGTTCTGCAACAAGAGAAGCCACCACAATGAGAAGCCTGTGCGCACCGCAACTAAGAGTAGCCCCCACTTACTGCAACTAGAGAAAGCCCATGGGCAGCAATGAAGACACAACGCAACCAAAAATAAAAAACAAATAAATAAAATTTAAAAATAAAAAAAACTTTAAGTTAAAAAAAAAAAAAAAACGAAAGAAGGAAAAGAAAGGCAGAGAAGATAAATGAATTCTGGAGGGGAAAGCCTGAATTCTTCTAAGACTTTTTTTCTAAGAGGTTGCACATTCTGGAGTGCTTTTTAAAGGCAATATGATAATGGACAGAATTTTACTTGACGAGATTTGCAAAAATACTTAAGAATGAAAGGGCTATAAAGTTCACTGCCCCCAGAAACAACGTGCTAAGGAAGTCCCAGTGTTTTCTAATGAACAGCATCATGTATTTCAATTATTTTGACAATGTGGCCAAGTTATCCTTAAGAACAGAAAATGGCATTAAAGAATTTGAAACCAGAGACAGAATTATCTATTCAACTTATGTATTAGCTGAAATGTGCTGTTAAAAGGTGACCCATATAAAAAGTGGCTATTCTCTCTCAAGAAGTTGAGGACTTAATCATACATGAGAATATCCTAAAAAACACCTTTAATATCAGCCTAAAAATATACTAAAATTTACATTGGTTTTTCCATTTTTCTTCTAGAAATGACAGTATATTAAAAATCCTTGGGCTTCCCTGGTGGCGCAGTGGTTGAGAGTCCGCCTGCCGATGCAGGGCACACGGGTTCGTGCCCCGGTCTGGGAAAATCCCACATGCCGCGGAGCGGCTGGGCCCCTGAGCCATGGCCGCTGAGCCTGCTCGTCCGGAGCCTGTGCTCCGCAACGGGAGAGGTCACAACAGTGAGAGGCCCATGTACCGCAAAAAAAAAAAAAAAAAAAAAAAAAAAAATCCTTCCCTATGCTGTTAAACCTACTGCTTCTCATTTGTCCTTATAATAAAATAAAATGCTAAGTATAGCGTAATTCCAATGTTACAGTTCAACAATTAACTTAGAATTGCATTTTTTTTTTTAAAGTGACCTCCCTAGACAGATGGCAAATGTCAAAGACATTGAACATGCTTGGTTTCGTTGCCTATTGCCTTTTTCCCCTCTCCCTTGCTTCCCTATCCTTTATTGTTCTGACTGGTGTTTTGTGAGAGATTTGAATGTATTTTTGGCAAACATTTGCACATGATCCTAACAGTAGGAAATTCTAATAGTAGAAAAAAGAAAAGGTAAAGATGACTAGAGAACAGATGAGCAAAATGGAGAATAATGGCAGGGCTTAAAGACTGAAACATAAAGCATGCAAGAACAAACTCTTGGGTGTTAGGATCTTTCTGAGGGCTCTACCCATGACCTGCAGGCTTTGGGGCACACACTTCTGTTAGGACTAAAGTCCTGTATTCAGCTTATTCTGTCTACCCCCAGTTGTCAATTAAAAAAAAAAAAGTTTAGAATTTTGGCCATAATTTAAAAACATTAATTTTTAGGTTAAAATCTAATATTGAGGGCTTCCCTGGTGGTGCAGTGGTTAAGAATCCACCTGCCAATGCAGGGGTCACGGGTTTGAGCCCTGGTCCAGGAAGATCCCACATGCCCTGGAGCAATTAAGCCCGTGTGCCACAGCTACTGAGCCTGTGCTCTAGAGCCATGAGCTACAACTACTGAGCCCGCGAGCCACAACTACTGAAGCCAGCACGCCTAGAGCCCGTGCTCTGCAACAAGAGAAGCCACCGCAATGAGGAGCCCGCACACCGCAACGAAGAGTAGCCCCCACTCGCCGCAACTAGAGAAAGCCCGCGCGCAGCAACAAAGACCCAACATAGCCAAAAATAAATAAATAAAATAAATAAATTTATTAAAAAAATTTTTTTGATTTTCCAAACTCTAGTCAATATTTCCTTCAGGGTTGTTCCTCTACTATTGCTCTTCCTCTCTTTTTTTTAAATAGGGGGAAAATTTTTTAATGGTAGCCACCAACACACACTCAAAAAGACTTCATGAAAGTAAGGAAAGTCATAAACTATGGTGTTGGATGATGGTCCATTAAGACGGCATGGTACTATAATTAATAAGTAGATAAATAATCACCATTCCCTTACCCACTGCCCTCTAATCACCTCTGACCTACCTCCAAAATCTAATTTTGGATTTCCGAAACTTTTAAGTTTACATATTACATTGTACTCAGCAGACTACTAAATTATATAGGTTCACCAAAATGTCATTTGGAGTGACTCCACAAAAAGGTAAACTGCACATATATTAAAAATGTAAACTTGAAATATTCAAAGAAATCTACACATAAATCACCAGCAATTTCCATAGTAAAGTATGACAAATTAAAGATTCTGCACTGAAATGTGTAAAATGCGTATGCAATTAAAACTGGTAAGATTTTTTAAAGAATAAAGTTAAAAATATATCTTATTAAAGCATGGGAAATTCTTTCATTGCTATTCTATGAGTTAATGTGTATCTATATAAAACTGATTTTTAGTAAGTGCTATCAATTCTATACTCACTTTAATATAGTTATAATCACTTTGTTGACTGGCTACGGATTTCTATATCTTAAATATATATTCTCTAAATGTGAATTATAAAAACACAAATATCAACAGATTTATCTTAAAAACTATAAAAATTTCAACATGTAACAGCTGCAAGACCACAAAAGCTATTTAAAAGTCCACATACTTTGAAACATTACCCAGGTCCTAATCAGTTTCTCTTGCATTTGAATAAGCTTGAAGTGTCACTTGTATAAGATGGTTTCATACCATTAATAAATTAGATATAGCAATTCATGAATCTCCCAAATGGTAAAAAGCCCGAGACCATTCACTCCTTTTTCTCTTAAAGCTCTAAGAAACCACTGCTGCTTATCATTGCAAATGTAAAAAAAATAGATTAATTCAGTAAAGTTACTACATGTTGTCGTTCTAAAGAAATTTTCCAAATAGGGAATATTTATTTATTAAGAGTCAAAAACAATCAGTTAAAACCTTTTAAGAAAATGAACTTCCGAATCAGTTTAAAATTGCTTTCCTGAAACTGCACAAGCCTAAAATAACTGCTGCTCCACGTACAGATCAGATGCAGTGCGTGGCTGTTTTCTGTCATGTGGTAACAAGCTGTTCTGGTGCAAGATAAAAAATCGACTTAACTCTGAGAACAGCTTTAATTATATTAACTCTTTATTGTGCTGTGATATAAATATGGAATCACTTGTTCAAATGGAAACGAACATATGCTGTCAGGGCATATGTTTTTAAAGAGTAAGTCATTTAGGGTCAGTAAATAACCTCATTTTAGTAAAAATACACTTCAATTTACACAAATCTCACACAGGACCTCCTTGCCCACACTTCCCATGCGGGCCTGCTGTGTGTGTTTTCTCCACTAGTGTGTAAAGAGGAGAAAGGGAAGGAGAGGCTTCATCAGGGAACAGTTCCTGCCTACTTGCTCACCAGCAGCAGTAGTAAACTCTCCCCCAAGTTTGTTTTCTGCTTCAGGGTCAAAGAGTAAGGAAGGAGGCTCTTTTTTTTCAGGAAGCAGTGAGGTGCTGCACTTCAGGGTTAGGTTCCAGAGTCAAGCAGATGGGGTGGCTCATGGGTCCACAACTTACCAGCCATTTAACCCATAAAAGTTACTCAATCCTTCTAAGTCTCACTTTTCCAGATACTTTATGTAGAACCTTCAGTGCAAGGCCTGGCACACTATAAATAATCAAAACATATTGATTTCATCAGAAAACCAAGAAGAGAAGCCCAGGTTGGCAGCAGGAAGCTACAGCACAGGAGGAAAGTGCCCGGGAACTGGAGGGAAAGAAGCGATGCCTGAGACAAACCCCTCAAGGACCACGCAGGCAGGACCCTCTGGGTGCCACAGCTCTTCCGATCGTCTCTATCCTATCCCCATATGTCATTTCTAAGCCCTTTGTCTGCCTTGTCCCACTCCTATCTTCAACTCCTACCTACCTAACGCCAGTCCCAGTCACGGCTTAGAGGAGAGACGGAATGCCACTCCTATTCCCTGGGTAGGTGGCAGGAAGTCTCTTAATCTTCCCTGGGTGGTAAAAACATATCCTCAAGGTAAAACTCTACATGCATTTTCCCCTAGAAACACTACTGTAAACAGTGGTTAAAATCTACAGTAAGGGACTTCCCTGGTGGTCCAGTGGTAAAGAATCTGCCTTCCAATGCAGGGGACACAGGTTCGATCCCTGGTCGGGGAACTAAGGTCCCACATGACGCGGGTTAACTAAGTCCAAGCGCCACAACTACTGAACTTGCGCGCCTCAAGCAGAGAGCCTGCATGCCACAAACTACAGAGCCTACATGCTCTGGAACCCTCACGCCACAACTAGAGAGAAGCCCGTGCGCTGCAAGGAAAGATCCCACATGCCTAAACGAAGATCCGGCATGCTGCAACTAAGACCCGAAGCAGCCAAAAATAAATTTTTTAAAAGTTAAAAAAAAATAATAGAAGTATCATAAATAATTTTTTGTAAAAAGCCTACAGTAATGTAGACCCTTATTAGGTACACAATGGGTTAAAAAGGCATCTATGGGCTGATTTTAAGGGCCAATAGTTACCATGTACAAGAAATTTCATTCACATTATAACCTGTCTTTTAAACAAGCTCTGAGTAACTCTGGGACAAACTGTTGGTAAGCTGAAGACACTCAGTAAGTATCATTACAGACAGTAAAGATCACATCCACACATTAAAATTTTTTCACACAAAAAGTACAAATACTTACTGTAATTTTTATAGCTTTGTTCAACACATTTACCCATTCTACTAGGTCCTGCTGATCATTGGCTTGTAGGAAATATTTCCTCATCCCTGCATTCATAACTGTTGAGAGACAGAACAAACTACAACATATGAAATTTTGCACTTGTTACCTCAAAATTTATGTCTGCAGCAGCTGAAAAACCTTGCAAGCTTCAGTATTGTGACTCTCGAATTTGACAAAATGTTAGACCATATGTGATACTTCTTTTATCACTCAATAACATAGGTAAAACTCTCATTTTTAATGGCCACGTTTTTCAGTAAATGTAAAAATACCACAATTTATTTAGCCAATCCTCTGTCGATGGACATTTAGGCTATTTCTGATTTTTGAAACTATATAAAATATCCCAATGAAACATATACATATACTTCTCCACACTTGGGATAGCATTAGCATAGGATAAATTTCTTAACATAGGCTTACTGGGTCAAAGAAAATTCACATTTAACATTTTTATAGATATTAGTAAATTGTCTTCTCCAAAGGCTGAATCCATTTACACTCCTACCAATAGTGTATCCAAAGGCCTATCTTGTCTAATAGTCCTCACCAGTACCTCTTGTTTTCAGCCCCAAGGCTCTGTGACATTATTTCCTAGACTTCCTCGCCAGCACGGGCCATGTTCTGCCGATGGGAGCTCCTGGCGGGAGCCTGGAAGGTGGGAGGGAGGTGGCGGAGGGGACTCCCATGCAGAGTCCTGCTCTTGCTGGTCTCCCTCCAGCAGCAGCCAACACACAACGGCCACTGCTCCAGGCTCTTCTGCCGCTCCCTCCCTCCATCAGCCTTGCAGTCCCCTCAGAAAGTCCTAGGTTCTGGTAAGACCATCTCCTCCCTTTCCTCTCTCCAGCCCTGGGGATGGTAGCTGCTTCATGCAGGTTCTAATTTGTGGGTTACTTCAGCATTCCCTTTGTGCTCCTTCAGCCTTTCAACATCTGGTTATCCAATTCCCTGTAACAAATGCCCTGGGTTTGAAATGCCAAGTGTGGTGTGTTTTCCTGACTCTCTGTCAACCTAACTGGTGAAAAATTATACCTTGTTTAAATATGAATTTCTTTGATTAATGAGACAATTAGCTTTATATGTTTATTGGCCACCTGCATCTGTTTTGTGAGCTGTTTATTTTCTTTATCCATATTTCTCCCGAGTTGTTGATTTTTTTTTACTGATTTATAAGCACTTTTGTATTAATCCTTTGTTTTATCTCAAGTACTTTTCCCAGTCTATCATTTGTCTTTTCACTTAGTTCATGGTATCTCTGATCAATCAGAACCAGTCTATCAATCTTCTTCTTTTCCTTTTCCTTTAATGATTCTAGCTTTCACATCATATTAAGAAAGTCTCTCCAACTCAAGATTATAAAAATAAACAGCTTTATTTTTCCAGCACTTATGCATTTTCTTTATGTTTATAATCTTAACACATTTGGAACTTTTTATGCAATTTAATTTACATACACCCCTTTAGTGACTACCGACTTCTAAAAAGCAAAGCACACCTGCATATAGTTGCTGACAAACTACTAGTCAATGTTCAAATTAAAGCTTATTAATTATACATCACACGATTTATTTTTAAAAACAAACATTATTCTAGGAGATAAGGCATCTGAATAGCTACAGTGTTGCAATTTTTTTTTTGTAAATATACAAATAACTTCCAAAAGTCTCCATCAAAATTTTAAATGGTATACTAACAGCTGAATGTGACTAAGGGAAGCGGGTAATGAAAACCCTCAAGGGAAAAAAGCTTATTTCTCAAATACACAAGATTATGAAATTGAGACTGAGACCAAGACACTAAACAAGAGCTTTCTTGTATTGATATGAGAGTCTTATCTTGTGAAGTGCTATAAAACAATTAGTTTGGACCTAAAGAAATTTAACACACTATAAATCTGTTCTTTTATACCTTACTAGAGATTGGAGAAATTATAAATGCCATAAATATAAATTAAGATAAATTAGTAACTCACTAGGCTATTATATATGTCAGTATATAGCTTCTGTTTTTAATTTCTAACAATCAGTAAAGCATCCTTTCACAACCTTTTTCCAGCTCTGGCTAAAGCTGAGCTCTCCTCATAACAGCTATTTTCCCCCTCAATGTTGTTTTGGCAGCTACCTAAAACATCTCAAGAGTTTAAAAATCTAAGCTCTTGGTAATACACTACACCTGCTATAAAGTGCTTAATACACATATTTTTGAATAAATAACATTTATATAAGGATCTCTTTGAAGGGAAAGAAGAGAGGCAAATACACCTCTAAAAAGACTCTCAGCACACTTTGCAGTCTCAATAAAAAATCATGTGATTTAAGCATTATTTAATGGCAGGAAAAGGCACAGCGATATGACAGGGGGGAGAATCAGAGCCTGGAGTTGGCAGACCTGACTAGCTCATGCACTTACTAGCAATACCATCTTATAAAATGTATTTAATCTCTGACTCTTGTTTTCCTCATCTATGAAGTGGAATGCCACCCATCCCTGCCTTGGGGGGTGGAGGTGATCTGTGTAAAGAAACGAGCACAGTGCCTGGGATAGAACAGATATTCTTGTTCACCATCTTCATCACCTTCATCATCTTCATCATCACCATCATCATCACTTGGAGGTTTCCAAGTAAAGAAGTATTGTGGGAAATGTAAAGCAAATTACAAAAAACTTATATTAGCAATGCTGGGGGAACAGTGGACAGGGAAAGGAAGGAAAAAACTTTTAATAATAATAATAATAATAAACTGTATGAAACCTGTAAGTTTCCATGCTTTTAAAGCAAGGGTTTCATTGTGTATAATGAATGCATAGCAGAGGCTTATGTGCTTACTATCTTTTCACTTAAGTACTCCCTTATTTCATTTCAAGTCTTTACCATCAAAGTGAATGTACCAAATGGATAAAACCTGAAGCATAAACATTAGCTTGACTCCAAACAAAAATCATTTCACAACCTAGGATCAACTGGTTACGGTTCAAATATGGTTATGGATCAAACGGTTATGAGACATTTTATTATATTTCTTTGCCAATTTTCTCCCGTTTTCTCTATCTCCACTCTTTCTCCATCCTTTCCTTCTCTATTAGTCAGACGTTGGCTTTCTTAATGGAAACTCTAATTTTCTTATTTCTCTCCTACTATCTATCTTTGTTTTATTTTTAGCTTTCTTTGACTTCTTCTTCGGAGTTTTGCATTGTCTCATGTTCTTTTTCCTATGTGACAGTTCTTTCTTCTCAAATGTCACGCAATCCTGGACTGGCCAAGACCAGGATTGCATTTTGGTACCATATTTAAAAACAAGGTAACAAAAAACGGATTGGAAGCTCTCTTGAATATATGTAGGGTTTCTGACTGGTGGGCTTTGCTGTACAGCAAGCTCCTCTGGTAGAAATGCCCAGCTGTCAGTACCTATGGCTCTCTTCTCTGGGGTGTTCAGATTCTTGCCCCACCTCCACCTGGCTGCCTGGTGCTCTGGGCCTGGACACAGGAAAGAGTTGCATTCAGTGTGCAGACTTTTTCATTTAATCCTCCCATTTTCTGTTTCATGCCTCATCCCCCCACTTCTCTGAGACTACTGTCCCCATGCACACAGACTCACTGATTCTATTTCTGGAGATACTACACATGCCATTCCTCGCTGGGATGGGGGAAGGGTGGCTGCCTGCCGGAGCCAGATGGAGGTAGGGACTAGAGGTTGTTTCTATGTAGACATGCAAACAAAGTCCCTGTGTTGGGTACCTCCTCCCTGTTGCCTCCCCAGACCAGAGCCAACACCTAGTCTATCCAGAGCTGGCGTGGGGGCAGGACATGGAAATAGCTACCTTCCACTGGTCTCTTCTACTCTGTCAAGTCATTTATTCCTCCTCCATCCACTTTCCATCTTTATACACTGTGGATTACAGAAATCTGCTAGCTTCAGCAAAGATGGTTTGGATGTTTCTTGTTCTCACTGTTTGGGGGCAATCTGAGAGGAAACAGGGAAGGAAAGTCTTTATGTTGCCATTTTGAATGGAAGCTGTAGTTCCATTTTAGAAGCCAGTGCCTCTCTCTGAAGGCAAACATTTTATGAATCTTTACTCCCTCTAATAGTAAAGGACCAATAAACTGCTGGCAGACCAATAAATAACTGTTAATCTCTGATTTCAACTAAAATCACTCATTCTAAATACCCCAATAACTGAATAGCAAATCTTTTACTGTATATTGCTAGCCCTTCAAACTGTATGTTTGAGATTTTACATTAAAGACCTGTCAAGAGTATGCACATGATACACTCTAAAATATAAAGTTCTCTATCACTTGACTTGCCCCAGTAGCCTTCCATTCAACAAGGTTCTGAGGCATTTTCCTATTTAGCAACCAAAAATTATAAATTTGTAATAAATACATGACTTTTTATTAGTTTCTTAGTGGCAATAAAAGCATTATAGAGGATTTTCTGAACAGCTATACTACATCTTGCTGATATCACATTTTCTTACTGGATATATATGATTGCCATCAGATGCTATCCCTAACATACTGCCTACAGAAGAAACCTGCTCTTTTCAAGCAAAAGAAAACAAAGAAATTTAACACCAATTCTACCCCAAGAAGTATCTTTTTTACTTTAATGTAAAATAGTCCCTATTGATGTCAGCTGGAAACTCCTAATTTTCATCCCTTTCATCACTAATGTCCACTAACATACGCTCTAACAGCATATCGATCCTCCCAGCTTCAAGTACACCCACTATTTTAACAGATTCTAAAGTTTTCCATTCTTGATCTTCAAGCTCCATCTAGTCCTCAATTACTGTCACCAGAATATTTCCATTTGGACGTTTCCCCACCGTTCAAACTCCTTACCGAACATTTCACCCTATCTAATCTGCTCTCCTGGATCCCTCATTTCTTTCCTTGAAGCAAACCTACTGGACACCTCTCTCTTCCCTTCAACTCCCACATAGCCAGTCACCGAGTCTTTGTGCTTTTCCTTTTGATGTTCTTCATACCTCCTCTTTCCCCCTAATTCAGGATCTATGTTAGGAACAGCAGTTCAAAAGCCACTTAACTAATGTACTTGCATCAAGCTCTCCAATCCATAAGAAAAAAAAAAAACTTCCTTCACCTTATATCTACTTTCCAGATGCTCTCTAATTTCTCTTCTCTCGTTTTCCAGAAAATAAAAGAAACAAACAAGAAAAATCACTTGTCGGGCTTCCCTGGTGGCGCAGTGGTTGAGAGTCCGCCTGCTGATGCAGGGGACACGGGTTTGTGCCCCGGTCCAGGAAGATCCCACATGCCACGGAGCGGCTGGGCCCGTGAGCCATGGCTGCTGAGCCTGCGCGTCCGGAGCCTGTGCTCCGCAGCGGGAGAGGCCACAACAGTGAGAGGCCTGCGTACCGCAAAAAAAAAAAAAAAAAAAAAATCGCTTGTCAACACATTACACCCTGGCTCCTCTCTTTTTACTTTTCAGTCTCTCACCATTCTCTCCAGCTATACTGAGTGTTCAGTTCTCTGCACACACCTTGTTCTTCTCCGCTACACGCCTCTGTCCTCCCATCTTTTCTCCCCAGTGATAAAGGATGATCAGGTTAGTCTCATCCAGTGTGGCTCCCTTCACTCCCAAGATGTCCAAAAAGGATCTGAAGCTCTTCCTTGAATAGACTGTACATTGCTTTATCTACCGCCTGTGATAAATGCAACGATAACTCCCTGGTACGGTATCTGCCTGTGACACAGCCAGCCCGTGAGATTCTTAAGGGCGGCAATTGCTTCTTACTACTCTCATAGTCCCATGGCAAGCACAGTGCGTACACCGGACATTCATTTCATGTTCACTGAGCACTTAATCCAATACCCTCAACTACCCTTGCTCCCAAACCGTAAACTTCTCATTACCCATAAGCTGCAAACTAAATCCTTTCTGTTATTTAAGTATTGAATATCAAATAATATCGGGTAGAGCGTTTAAAATTAATCTCGCTGGACGTGATCACTATAAATGTCTAGATAATGATTACACATGGGCTGAGTGGGAGGAGGTTGTGACTGGGATGGGACACAGGAAAGAGGCTTCAGGGGTTGGGGAGCAGTTTTATTTCTTCACCAGATGATAGCTTCAAGGGAATTTGCCTTAGAATAATTCATTACCCTGTAAGATTGTGTTGTGTGGTTTTCTGTGACTGTTTTTTCTTACAGTATGATGAAATGATATTAGCCTAACTTAAAATAACTAACGTATAAAATATGGCTACTCACCAAAACAGAACTCAGCCTTTGGCCTTAGCTTAGTTGCATCGCTAACCTAACAAGAAAGAGAGATGAATCACTCACTTCTTCATGTGCTACTATAATCAACCTTAAACACTACGTGAATTCCACATGTATGATTTCCCAGTAATCATACACATTTAGCACACAGATCTAAAATTAAACTTTAAGGCAACTGTAAAAGAACCGTAAATTAAATTTAGAATATGGGTCCCAACTTTAAGATGTTTAAAACAAATGATACTTCCATGCTCTCTTTGAACAAAATTGTTTTTTCTTCAAAGGAAGTGCAAAGAAATTGAAAATAAACCATTAAGTTTTATGTCACACATACACATATTTTTGGTTTAATGTAGTTTCCAAAATACCCTCAATGAATACTCCACAGAAACTATGAATTCTTGCCAAATTGCATATTTCTAAATTAGCTGTGAACTGCATGAGGAAATGGTGGTGGGTAAGGGAGAGATTGTATATTTAATAAAGTCCAAAAATCCAGAAGGCATTAACCTGCAATGAGGAAATCAAAATGGCACTGGATTCCCACTTGTACATTAAAATACTCTAGGATAATGGGCCCCTCCTTTACTAAAAGCAGCACATGGTTCCGTTTAGAAGGTGAAGCAACTAGTTGCACCTGGTTGCTGCTAGCCCTTTAAATAAAGTAGCTCACATGGAAGCCCATTCATGCCTGTTGCCATGCTGTTGCCCAGTGTTAGAACTTACAACTGTAGCATCTGTTCTGTACCTTCAGAAGGAATTCTAAGTCTGGGGTTCCTGACTGATCTCAACTACAAATTGAGCACTGAGTCACAATGAAATTTGTTCCAGGAATAAATTCTGAGGAAAAAGTGGCATGTCTAAAGTAGAGTACAAGGTGTACAATTCAAACTTCAGTAAGCTATGGGACAGAGATGAAACCTAACAGAACTACACAGGGAAGGTTATATTTTAAAAAGGAAGCAATGGAGGAGGGGAATGCAGCCGGCCAGTCAGTCTGCCTGCTTTGCTGAGTTAATACCTTAATTTTTAAAAAGACCAGGCAACAAGCAATTGAAAAGATACAGGCACATGGGCAATTTCTACCTCAAATGCCTGTTCCAAGAAAACAGGCCTTTCCACATCACTTCATTAAGAGTCAAAGGTCCCTGGCAGCGTATTTACATTGTAGTATACCTTTACTGTAGGCAATCAAGTAAAGGGGAGGGGGGGGCCAGAATTATCTACAATTTATTCTACAATGGAATTCTACACTTGCTTCCTAATGATAGTCTCTATAGAATTTAAGCTGTAAGATACCCTGAAGTATTACTAAATGTCTTAAATTAACAGGAACACTTGAGATATACTTCAACAATATTTGTCTTTTGCAAATTTACATAATATGGCTTTAACATAAAATGGTTCCCTTTAAATATGTAATTTTTTTGGTCAATGAGAATGAATAGCTCTATTATGATGCTGATAACAGCTTTTTAAAATCAAAATATCTTTCTTTTAAATAGAGGCACACTTGTAAATTGTTCTTCTGTTGAAGACCTTTGCTAACAAATCTCAGTGTATGCATAATAGTATGTATACATATTAATCATACTGAGTTGCTACTTTTCATATCTCATTTAAGTCATCATCAAGCTTATTACTTTGTGTAAAACAAAACTAGTTCCTCAGCATCTCTCTATCTCAGTTCCCAAAACACTAAGAAAAGACAATAAGAGGGAAAAAACTACCTAATACCAAATCTAAATTTCTGAAAAGAAAAGAAAAACAGTATTGCAAAAATTCCAGAAAAATCAACAAACAAGAAAACAAGTTAGTAGAGACAAAGTCAAATGAGGGAAAAAAACCCATCTTTTATCATGAAGATGGTTCATATTTTCCTCAAAGTAAAACATAAAGGAACAAAGGTAATGAGATTAAAAATTACAGTTTAAATAAATAAATACAGACTTAGAAAAATCTTCTCCAGATTTCCCAAAGACAGAACCTAATTGTTAACATACGAATCTCCCCTTCTGACGTTCACATACCTGATCATAAAAGTTAATGTTAACTTTTCAATTTGCCACATCCTGTAATTTAACTCCATATTCTTCCTAATTTTATCAAAGAACTTCCTAAACATAGTAATCAGGTACTGTTTTCAATGTAATATGAACCAGAACATCATCTTAAATGGCAAAGAGAGGAGATGGCTCCTTTTATTCACACTCTCATTCTAAGGGATTTTAATTCATGCATGAATGTAAGACAATACAGAGAGACTACCTTTGAAATGTAGGTAAGTTTAATGGCTCCAACACGTGATGATCCAGAAGGCAGGTTCTATAAACAGATTATTAGTATATAATTATTATCCAACATTACAAATTTATTTCATATAAAATGTTCTACACACACCAAAAAAAGTTAAGAAATCAGATTTTTTTAAATGTCACACTTTACAAATTAACTTTCCAGTTCAAGTATTTACTAAGTCTGAAATCAAGTGGACAACATGGATAACAAAACTGAACTCTAGTCTGCTCCACCACAATGCATTTTATAACTAAAAGGCTATTTTGTTAGCACTGTATCTAAACTTTTCTTTTTCATAAACAAGATCAGATTTTACTCCAGAAAGCAATGGGGAAAAATATTTAGACATAAAACAAACACAAATGTAAGAAATTTCAAAAGAGTATACATGTAATTTTGTTTTATTAAAATTTTTAAATCAAATATATCTCTTGGGGCTTCCCTGGTGGCGCAGTGGTTGGGAGTCCGCCTGCCGATGCGGGGGACGCGGGTTCGTGCCCCGGTCCGGGAGGATCCCGCATGCCGCGGAGCGGCTGGGTCCGTGAGCCAATGCCGCTGAGCCTGTGCGTCTGGAGCCTGTGCTCCGCGACGGGAGAGGCCGCAACGGTGAGAGGCCCGCGTACCGCAAAAAAAAAAAAAAAAAAAAAAACTCTTGAAAAAGACTGAATTTTCCCTCATTTAAATTATATTAGTATTTATTACACCATAACTAATCTACATTTATACCATTTTTCCAAAAAATTATTGATACTTTTAAAACCATATTCAGGGAATGTATATATTGGCACTTTCATAAAAACTATTTTTATTCTTCCCTTAACAAGTTTAAGATGTAGTTTGTGTCTTAAAAGAGCTAAGGGTAAATTAAGAAGAAGGAGAATCATTTCATGCTGAGGCTATCAGGAAAGACTCAGTGAAAGAATGAAGGGCTTTTAAGCTGTACTTTATTAAAGAAAAATTCTGAAACACAAAAAGCAGGAGACAGAATATTCCAGGCAGAGAAAACAGATGAGCTACAGCAAGCAGATGAGGATGTCCAGAGGCTCTCTACTGAAATGGGAAAAAGGCTGTGTTGGGCCGTAATATAGTCGTATAGGGCTGAAGAAAGAAACAGCAGTTTAGGAACTTGAACTAAGAACCTAATTATACAGGACCTAAATAAGAAACAAACTAGCAAGGAATTTATACTGTTAAGAATTTGAAAACATTAAAGAAGGCTTTGTGAGCAGTTCTGTAATCAAACTGTGTTTTAATTAATATATCTTATAACAAACTGGATGGATTATATAAAGGGGGAAGATGAAGGTGGGAAAATCAGATAAAAGAATCTGGAAAAAAGTAATAAACATAAAGACTGACAGATTTCAAAAGTAAAAGTAAAACAATCTTGATTTTGAATGTTTCCTCCACTGTAGATTAAGAATCAACCTTTTGGGACCTTCAAGATGGCAGAGGAGTAAGACATGGAGATCACCTTCCTCCCCACAAATACATCAAAAATACATCTACAGGTGGTACAACTCCTACAGAACACCAACTGAATGCTAGCAGAAGACCTCAGACTTCCCAAAATGCAAGAAACTCCCCACGTACCTGGGTAGGGTAAAAGAAAAAAGAAAAAACAGAGACAAAAGAATAGGGATGGGACCTGTACCTCTGGGAGGGAGCTGTGAAGGAGGAAAAGTTTCCACACACTAGGAAGCCCCTTCACTGGCAGAGATGGGGGTGGGAGGGGGGGTGGGCAGGGGGGAAGCTTCAGAGCCATGGAGGAGAGCACAGCAACAGGGGTGCAGAGGGCAAAGCGGAAAGATTCCCGCACAGAGAGGATCGGTGCCAACCAGCACTCACCAGCCGGAGAGGCTTGTGTGCTCACCTGCCGGGGCAGGTCAGGGCTGGGAGCTGAGGCTCGGGCTTCGGAGGTCAGATCCCAGAGACAGGACTGGGGTTGGCTGCGTGAACACAGCCTGAAGCGGGCTGCGCCACAGCTAGCTGGGAGGGAGTCCGGGAAAAAGTCTGTACCTGCCTAAGAGGCAAGAGACCATTGTTTCAGGGTGTGTGAGGAGAGGGGAATCCTTCCCTGTCTGCCCACAGAAGGCAGAGCACTGCCTTAATGAGCTCCAGAGACAGGCGCAAGCCACAGCTATCAGCTCAGACCCCAGAGATGGGCGTGAAACACTAATGCTGCTGCTGCAGCCCCAGGAACCCTGTGTGTGAGCACAGGTCACTATCCACACCCGTGCTCAGGAGCCTTTGCAGCCCGCCACTGCCAGGGTCCCACGATCCAGGGACAACTTCCCTGGGAGAACACACAGCACGCCTCAGGCTGTTGCAGTGTCACGCCAGCCTCTGCCGCTGCAGGTTCCTCCCACAGGTTCCTCCCACGTTCCAACTCTAACTACCGTACCCCTCCCACCCCCTAGCTTGAATGAGCCAGAGCTCCCTAATCAGCTGCTGCTTTAACCCCGTCCTGTCTGGGTAGGAACAGAAGGCTGAGGGCAACCTACATGCAGAGGTGAGGACAAAACCAAAGCTGAACCCCAGAAGCTGTGCAAAGAATGAAGAGAAAGGGAAATCTCTCCCAGCAGCCTCAGGAGCAGCGGATTAAATCCCCACAATCAACCTGAGGTACCCTGCATCTGTGGAATACCTGAATAGACAACAAATCAAGCCAAAATTGAGGCGGTGGACTTTAGAAGCAACTGAAGACTTGGGGTTTGCTGTCTACGACTGACATGTCTCTGATCTTTATGTTTATCTTAGTATAGTTTTTAGTGCTTGTTATCATTGGTGGATTTGTTTATTGGTTTGGTTGCTCTCTTTTTTTTATTACTTTTTTATTTTAATAATATTTTAAAATTATTTTATTCATTTATTTACTTACTTTTTTTTCCCTCCCTTTTCTTCTGAGCCATGTGGCTGACAGACTCTTGGTGCTCCGGCCTGGTGTCAGGCCTGAGCCTCTGAGGCGGGAGAGCCAAGTTCAGGACATTGGACCACCAGAGACCTCCCGGCCCTATGTAATATCAATCAGCAAGAGCTCTCCCAGAGATCTCCATCTCAACACTAAAACCCAGCTCCACCCAATGGCCAGCAAGCTCCAGTGTTGGACGCCCCATGCCAAACTAGCAAGACAGGAATACAACCCACCTATTAGCAGAGAGGCTGCCTAAAATGATACTAAGTTCACAGACACCCCAAAACACACCATTGGACATAGCCCTGCCCACCAGAAAGTCAAGATCCAGCCCCACCCACCAGAACATAGGCACCAGTCTCCTCCACCAGGAAGCCTACACAACCCTGAACCAACCTTACCCACTGGGGGCAGACACTAAAAACAACAGGAACTATGAACCTGCAGCCTACGAAATGGAGCACAGCAAGTTAAGCACAGCAAGTTAAGCAAAATGAGAAGACAGAGAAATATGCAGCAGATGAAGGAGCAAGATAAAAACCCACCAGACCTAACAAATGAAGAAGAAATAGGCAGTCTACCTGAAAAAGAATTCAGAGTAATGATAGTGAAGATGATCCAAATTCTTGGAAACAGAATGGAGAAAATACAAGAAACGTTTACCAAGGACCTAGAAGAACTAAAGAGCAAACAAACAATGATGAACGACACAATTAATGAAATTAAAAATTCTCTAGAAGGAATCAATAGCAGAATAACTGAGGCAGAGAAACAGATAAGTGAACTGGAAGATAAAATAGTGGAAATAACTACAGCAGAGCAGAATAAAGAAAAAAGAATGAAAAAATTGAGGACAATCTCAGAGACTTCTGGAACAACATTAAACGCACCAACATTTGAATTATAGGGGTCCCAGAAGAAGAGAAAAAGAAACGGACTGAGAAAATATTTGAAGACATTATAGTTGAAAACTTCCTTAACATGGGAAAGGAAACAGTCAATGAAGTCCAGGAAGCACAGAGAGTCCCATACAGGATAAATCCAAGGAGAAACACACCAAGACACATATTAATCAAACTATCAAAAATTAAATACAAAGAAAAAATATTAAAAGCAGCAAGGAAAAAGCAACAAATAACATACAAGGGAATCCCCATAAGGTTAACAGCTGATCTTTCAGCAGAAACTCTGCAAGCCAGAAAGGAGTGGCAGGACATATTTAAAGCGATGAAAGGGAAAAAGCTACAACCAAGATTACTCTACCCAGCAAGGACCTCATTCAGATTCGATGGAGAAATTAAAACATTTACAGACAAGCAAAAGTTAAGAGAATTCAGCACCACCAAACCAGCTTTACAACAAATGCTAAAGGAACTTCTCTAGGCGGGAAACACAAGAGAAGGTAAACACCTACAAAAACAAACCCAAAACAATTGAGAAAATGGTAATAGGAACATATATATCGATAATTACCTTAAATGTAAATGGATTAAATGCTCCAACCAAAAGACACAGACTGGCTGAATGGATACAAAAACAAGACCTGTATATATGCTGTCTACAAGAGACCCACTTCAGACCTAGGGACACATACAGACTGAAAGTGAAGGGATGGAAAAAAGTATTCCATGCAAATGGAAATCAAAAGAAAGCTGGAGTAGCAATTCTCATATCAGATAAAATAGACTTTAAAATAAAGACTATTACAAGAGACAAAGAAGGACACTACCTAATGATCAAGGGATCAATCCAAGAAGAAGATATAACAACTGTAAATGTTTATGCACCCAACATAAGAGCACCTCCATACATAAGGCAAATGCTAACAGCCATAAAAGGGGAAATCGACAGTAACACAAGGGTAGGGGACTTTAATACCGCACTTTCACCAATGGACAGATCATCCAAAATGAAAATAAATAAGGAAACACAAGCTTTAAATGACATATTAGATAAGATGGACTTAACTGATATTTATAGGACATTCCATCCAAAAAAAACAGAACACACTTTCTTCTCAAGTGCTCATGGAACACTCTCCAGGATAGACCATATCTTGGGTCACAAATCAAGCCTTGGTAAATTTAAGAGAATTGAAATCGTATCAAATATCTTTTCCGACCACAACGCTATGAGACTAGATATCAATCACAGGGAAAAAACTGTAAAAAATACAAACACATGGAGACTAAACAATACACTACTAAATAACCAAGAGATCATGGAAGAAATCAAAGAGGAAATCAAAAAATACCTAGAAACAAATGACAATGAAAACACGACAACCCAAAACCTATGGGATACAGCAAAAGCGGTTCTAAGAGGGAAGTTTACAGCAATACAATCCTACCTCAAGAAAAAAGAAACATCTCAAATAAACTACCTAACCTTACACCTAAAGCAATTAGAGAAAGAAGAACAAAAAAACCCTAAAGGTAGGAGAAGGAAAGAAATCATAAAGATCAGATCAGAAATAAATGAAAAATATGAAGGAAACAATTGCAAGGATCAATAAAACTAAAAGCTGGTTCTTTGAGAAGATAAACAGAATTGAAACCAGTAGCCAGACTCATCAAGAAAAAAAGAGAGAAGACTCAAATCAACAGAATTAGAAAAGAAAAAGGAGAAGTAACAACTGACGCTGCAGAAATACAAAGAATCATGACAGATTACTACAAACAACTATATGCCCATAAAGCAGACAACCTAGAAGAAATGAACAAATTCTTAGAAAAGCACAACCTTCCGAGACTGAGCCAGGAAGAAATAGAAAATATAAACAGAGCAGTCACAAGCACTGAAATTGAAACTGTGATTAAAAATCTTCTAACAAACAAAAAGCCCAGGACCAAATGGCTTCACAGGCAAATTCCAGCAAACATTTAGAGAGCAGCTAACACCTATCCTTCTCAAACTCTTCCAAAATACAGCAGAGAGAAGAACACTCCCAAACTCACTCTATGAGGCCACCATCACCCTGATACTAAAACCAAAGATGTCACAAAAAAAGAAAACTACAGACCAATATCACTGATGAACATGGATGCAAAAATCCTCAACAAAATACTAGAAAACAGAATCCAACAGCACATTAAAAGGATCATACACCATGATCAAGTGGGGTTTATCCCAGGAATGCAAGGACTCTTCAGTACACGCAAATCAATCAATGTCATAAACCATATTAACAAATTGAAGGAGAAAAACCATATGATCATCTCAATAGATGCAGAGAAAGCTTTCGACAAAATTCAACACCCATTTATGATAAAAACTCTCCAGAAAGTAGGCACAGAGGGAACTTACCTCAACATAATAAAGGCCATATATGACAAACCCACAGCCAACATCATTCTCAATGGTGAAAAACTGAAACCATTTCCTCTAAAATCAGGAACAAGACAATGATGCCCACCCTCACCACTATTATTCAACACAGTTTTGGAAGTTTTAGCCACAGCAATCAGAAAAGAAAAATAAATAAAAGGAATACAAATTGGAAAAGAAGTAAAAGTGTCACTGTCTGCAGATGACGTGATACTATACATAGAGAATCCTAAAGATGCTACCAGAAAACTACTAGAGCAAATCAATGAACTTGGTAAAGTAGCAGGACACAAAATTAATGCACAGAAATCTCTTGCATTCCTATACACTAATGATGAAAAATCTGAAAGAGAAATTAAGGAAACACTCCCATTTACCACTGCAACAAGAAGAAGAAAATACTTAGGAATAAACCTACCTAAGGAGACGAAAGACCTGTATGCAGAAAACTATAAGAAACTGATGAAAGAAATTAAAGATGATACAAACAGATGGAGAGATATACCAAGTTCTTGGACTGGAAGAATCAACACTGTGAAAAAGACTATACTACCCAAAGCAATCTACAGATTCAATGCAATCCCTATCAAACTACCAATGACATTTTTCACAGAACTAGAACAAAAAATCACACAATTTGTATGGAAACACAAAAGACCCCGAATAGCCAAAGCAATCTTGAGAAAGAAAAATGGAGCTGGAGGAATCAGGCTCCCTGACTTCAGACTATACTACAAAGCTACAGTAATCAAGACAGTATGGTACGGGCACAAAAACAGAAATATAGATTAATGGAACAGGATAGAAAGGCCAGAGATAAACCCACACACATATGGTCACCTTATCTTTGATAAAGGAGGCAAGAGTATACAATGGAGAAAAGACAGCCTCTTCAATAAGTGGTGCTGGGAAAACTAGACAGCTACATGTAAAAGAATGAAATTAGAACACTCCCTAACACCATACACAAAAATAAACTCAAAATGGATTAAAGACCTAAATTTAAGGCCAGACACTATAAAACTCTTAGAGGGTAACATAGGCAGAACACTCTATGACATAAACCACAGCAAGATCCTTTTTGACTCAGCTCCTAGAGAAATGGAAATAAAAACAAAAATAAACAAATGGGACCTAATGAAACTTAAAAGCTTTTGCACAGCAAAGGAAACCATAAACAAGACGAAAAGACAATCCTCAGAATGGGAGAATATATTTGCAAATGAAGCAAATGACAAAGGATTAATCTCCAAAATATACAAGCAGCACATGCAGCTCAATATCAAAAAAATCAAACAACCCAATCTAAAAATGGGCAGAAGACCTAAATAGACATTTCTACAAAGAAGATATGCAGATTGCCAACAAACACATGAAAGGATGCTCAACATCACTAATCATTAGAGAAATGCAAATCAAAACTACAATGAGGTATCACCTCACACCGGCAGAACGGCCATTATCAAAAAATCTACAAACAATAAGTGCAGGAGAAGGTGTGGAGAAAAGGGAACCCTCCTCTGGAGCCCATGCACCACAGCTAGAGAGAAGCCCAGATGTGGCAACAAAAGATCCCACATGCCGCATCTAAGACCCCGATGCAGCCACATAAATAAATAAATATTAAAAAAAAAAAATCTGTGGGCTTGTTTTCAGGAATGATTAGGAGGTACCTTTCTCAAACCTCTATAAGCTTAGCAGAAACAGTTAATTCTATGGAAGCCTAGACATTTAAAAGACTTAAGATTCACAAACATGAACTGATTATTGTTTACAGGGACAGGTCTTTTCAAAACCTGTAGTTTCTATGTAAACTACAACTCTATTATGTTCTGCTTTAAACTACAGACTATGTACAAGCTTCCAAATTTAAATCTCCATAAATATGTATATAAAATAAAATTATAAATTTTAATATATACCTTTAAATGGTTGTGTTTTTATATAAAATGTTTTATGTTTAAAGGTTTTTTTAAAAATTTTGGATAAGAAAATGAAATGTTAAAATATCTTCAAGATCTCCTAACCACTACCAATGTGATTTTTTTTCAAACACTGCTATCCTTCCATTCAAAATCATTATTTTTCTTTTAAGTCCTCCATAAGTTTATTATTTGAACTAGCTGAATACAGCTCTAACCCCGTGTGTGAGGAAGAGAAATGAGCAACTATGTCATCACTGCATGACATAAAGGGTCACAGATTAAACAGTGGCACATTAAAAGGAAATATAAGTAGCTGGGAGATAAAGTGATATTCAAAATACCTAGTTTCTAAGAACTGGTACGATTACTGCCAAGTTCAACCAGAAAAAATGTGGGTTTCAAAATTTGTTACTTGACAATGAACAAGAAATAATAAACCAATCTGACATTTAAGATAAAAAGGGAAAGAAACCGTTTGTTCTCATGAATTCCTGTACTCATTTTGCCAAAATACTCTCTCAAGTTTTCTCAAATTCACTTCCTAATAAAGCTACTGAGTTATTTAATTCTCCACCACTTCTCATTCCCTCAATAAAACACAGAAAGCGCCGGGACTTCCCTAGTGGCGCAATAGTTAAGAATCCACCTGCCAACGCAGGAGACACGGGTTTGAGCCCTGGTCCGGGAAGATCCCACGTGCCGCGGAGCAACTAAGCCTGTGTGCCACAACTACTGAGCCTGTGCTCTAGAGCCCACAAGCCACAACTACTGAGCCCACGTGCCACAACTACTGAAGTCCGAGTGCCTAGAGCCCATGCTCCACAGCAAGAGAAGCCACCATGATGAGAAGCCCACTCACCACAACAAAGAGTAGCCTCTGCTCACAGCAACTAGAGAAAGCCTGCGTGCAGCAGCAAAGACCCAACACAGCCATAAATAAATAAATAAATAAATAAATAAATAAATTTATTTTTTAAAAAACAACACAGAAAGCCCCAAATTGATCCCTAGCAATACACTACAATGGATTTTTAAACCAATGGTTAGTGGTAAAGAAAGCAGTGATCAGAGGAAGAACGGCTCCCTAAGGACAGGTGAGCCAAACTAACTTCTTTCATCATCAGGGTTACTATGATCAGTAAAGCAGTGAGTGTTACAGCACTTAACATAGCAACCAGACTGAATCATATGAAATTGCCATTTTTTAGTAGATCAAAATGGTGGTATATTGGCAATTTCCTGTGGTTCAACCACAATAATCTTATCAAGACATTTTACTAAAGTTTTCATGAAGAGATGTGCCTTAATACATTTTAAAGTGACACAAAGCTGGTATTGATGGCTAATACACTGGATGGTAGAATGCAGATTGTAAAAGATTCTTATCAGTTGGAATGAAGAGATAAAATTATTAAGAACTGAATAAAAAGACAGATTTAAAATTCTATACTACATTCAAAAACACTAATGGGCTAATTACACCAATCTGGCTTTAAAAGAGTTCATGCGAAAAAGATCTAGCTGAGTCCAAACTTTAACATATACCTTCCCTGCTATAGCCAAAGTGAACTATTTTCCAAATACACTACAGGGTTTCTTACTTTAATTTCTTGCCCATGCTATTCTTTGAGCACCAGAATACCCACTTCTCCACCTCTTGGCCAAAATCATACCCATTCTTCTAGATCAATTTCAAATGTTACCACCTCCGTCAAGACTTTCACTCCCTCTGCTAGCTATAATCACACCTTCCCTCTGAAATCCAAGCTTATGGTTCCTTCAGTGTAATAAACATATTCTATTTTGTACTTTTCTTCTTTTAGCTCTGTTTAAGTGGGAAGTACCGACAAAAGGAGAAATTCTAAGAAGACTCTATTATATATAAAGACAGAAAAACAATCAAGGAGTTGTAAATAAAATTCAGGAGAAACTATATACGAGTCAGCCAGATCTTATGAAGACAAATGAGGGAGAGCTCACAGGCAGGACTGAGCAGTGGTCTGCATGGGGGAGGAAAACCGAAACTGGAATCTAATAAACTGTAATCAGAGGGAGTCAAGGGGGGCTAAGTTACTTCCCACCTTGGGAAAAGGCGTTTGGGAAGGGATTGTGCCACAGATAAAGGGATGGGTAGTAAAAGGGAGGAACTGGATTTATGTTTTTAAAAAAAGGAAAAAGAAGGTAAACATGAACTTTTGATTTCTGCTGACTTGTTCCTTCTCCCAGTGACTCTGGTCAAGTAAATAAAGGTATTAATCATGCAGTTGCATTGACAGGTTACTATCACCCAAGAAAGTTGGTCACACCCAGAGATAAGGGAGTAAAACAGGGTGTCAATAAACTCAATAAGGATAAGGAGAGAGAAAAGACAGTTCCAAGCAAAGAAAGTCTCATACAAAGTCAGCACTCAAATAATATAAACTGAATTAAAATACAAATTCTCTTCCAAAATTTGAAAGGCTGCATGTGGATAAAGGACTAAATTTATAGAGAATCAGAGGGCAAAAGTAGATCAATAAGTAGAAGATCCAAGGAACTAGCTTCTGGTGCACAAAAATAATAATTAAAAAGTGTCTCAAATATAATAAACACTTTTTTTTTGTTTTTTTTAGTAATATATAGTTCAAACAACAGTTAAAGTGAAGATCAGGGATAGATGGGTTTCTTGCATTAAGGAGGAGGTTGAATTAATACTAAGGACTAAGGTCCCTAACAACTCAAATTCTTTTTTTTTTTTGACGTTTATAATTTCTTTTAATTATCAGTAGAAGTGCGAGTTGTCAGTATATCTGGTGTAGGAAATGATAAATGTATAAACTCCAAATCCAAGATATATGACACTGTATTTTCTAAAATAATGGTTGATAATCAACTTCTTGTATTGTGTGACCTTGGGTATATTTTAAACCAGATCGCTGGAGGCTGCCCTGATCACCACCTTATTACCTTTTGTATAACAGAAGGAAAAAAAAACCTGTCACAGGACTTCCCTGGCGGTCCAGTGGTTAAGACTCTGCGCTTCCAATGCAGGGGGCGCGGGTTTGATCCCTGCTCCAGGAACTGGGATTCCCCATGCCGCATGGCGCGGCCAAAAAATGGAAAAAAGAAAAAACCTGTCAGAAGTCAAGCTCCAATTTATCATCTCTCCTTGGTCTGTCCCCATTACAGGACAGGATGAGGGGATGTTTGCTTCCTGACTGGACTTGCTTTTCACAAAGTCCTGCTGGGGGTTACTCAGTACCCTGTGGCCTTCAAGGGTATTGCCAATTGATTACTTTTTCAACTGTCTAGTATTTATCCTAGTTCTCTTTTTTTTCCTTTTTAAATTTTTTTACTGAAATATAGTTGATTTACAATTTTGTGTTAATTTCTGCTGCATATATATATGCCATATACACACATATACATACTCTTTTTTATATTCTTTTCCATTATGATTTATCTCAGGATATTGAATATAGTTCCTTACATCTCAAATTCTATATGAACAAATATAAATGCATTAGCACATATTTATTTTGTCTAATCTAAAATCAGTACTGGGGAGGAAAGAATACCAGACCAGTTGTTCGGGGATCTGGGTCCTGCTCTGTGACACAGAATGGAACCTCCTACCAGTCCCTGCTCTTCCCCAACTTTTCATTCCTCACCTGCACAAGTCATCCACTAGACCGAATCAGCTTAGAGGTTTGCTAGGGACTCATCTCTTGATTTGCACATGCTTCCTTGCAACATACTTCTCAATTTGAATAAAGAGTTTCACAGGCAGAGAAAATTTAAAACTACTCAACAGATGATCTCTAATCCAAGGCCACTCACAGATCTTAAAACTGGGATTCTAATTTTTAATATATGACATTTACCTCCAATAATTTGCAAAGCAACAATAAAATCAAATTCACGAGTGGCCAACACTCAAGTCTGACACTACAAGATGAAAGGACTATAAATGTGCAAGAGTATCAACTCGTTTAAGTAGTTTATTTACCAAAAGATAGTAGTCTCCATCTTAGAGACAGTATCTTAAATTTAAACGATTCAAAAATTTTCTACCAGAGTTAAGAGTTGCCCCTCCCAAGGAAGGGAAAACATAAATACATGCATAAATTTTTATCAAATAAACTGAGTTTCATCTTCTGAAATTTATTTAACACAGTAGGAGTTGAGGGTACAGGGCAAGGAGAATACAGTCAGTAGAAATAAATCTAAACATATTTTGTTTAGGAAGACAAATCCTAACACCTGCATAGTATATCAAATACTTTCATAATTAAAACTCTTGTATGCTTTTGAAGAGGTAACCCTTTGGATTTTACAAACCTGTGGATTATCCATGTACCATACAAAACTATCTTCTCTGGTATCCAGTATGAAGTACCTCCGAAGAAATTTCCCACTGTTTTCATTTTCTTCAATGTCTAGAAAACCACAAATGCGATTCTGACGATCCACATAAGGCATTTCTGTGCTTGAACATTACACTGTAAAATAAAAACATTAACAGTAAGTACTTCTCAGTGGACTTCAAGCATTAAATGTGCTATGGTATGGTTTATTCAACAAAGAGCCTACTTTCCAACATTATGTGGGGGCTGGTTAATGTGAATACATAAAGCATGGGCAAAAATCACTTGAAATTAAGCTTATTGTGAGTGGTTACTAAATGCAACTATACAGAACTGATGCGGACAAGGGACAGCTATTCATGTCAGCTGAATAATTTACTTAACTTTTCACTATGAGTCGGCATCGTCATCCCCATTTCATAGGTAAGAAATATAACACTGAGAAGGGGAAGTGCCTTTCCAAGATTAGTGAACTAGCAGGTAATGAATCAAAACATGAACCCAGATTCTTGGACTCCAGAGCTTATATCTGAACGTTTACATCATCCTGTCACTCTAAAATCCTTGGTATTATTAAAACCAAAATGAATCAAAATAAAGTAAGCTAACACCACGAAAAGAGAGATAAGCAGGTATTATGTGCCCCCCGAATGGAAGACACAAACATCACCAATAAAGAACATATAACAACAAAAAAAGGCTTATCTCAATCTGATCAAGTTTCTAGATTTCCCTAAGTCCAGCTTCCAGTTCACAGGAAACAAAGAACACAGAAGAACATATTAAACTTCACCACAGGTATTCAATCAGCAAAAGTGGACCGTGGGAAACATCAGGACCAAAAGCCCAGTTTCTTCAGCAAATAAACTACTACACGGGGAAAAAAAAAAAGAAGAGAGAGAGAAAGAGAAGTCACACAGATTAAAAGAGACTTCAGAGGCATATCATATTCTGATTCTGAAGTACTGAAATTAAATTTTTTAAATTTAAAGTTAAAAACCATGGCTTGGATAAAAAGCGGTGTTTCCATCCATTTTTCTCTAAAAACTGTAGATATGTGATTCCCTCCTGATGTGATGCAAATCTGCAGACTATTCCTACTCCAAAGGTACTTCTACAGCCAGCGCCATCATCTTTCGGCAGGTTGAATTATTTATGTAACTATTTTTTCGTTTAACTCACAGTGAAAATTCAATTAGAATACACCCTGATATACTGTTTATCTAAATCACTATTCTGTATACAGCCAGAGAAATGGTGAAACACGCCAAAAAGTTTTCTTTAATTATTTATTTATTTATTTTTGGCTGCATTGGTTCTTCACTGCTGCACATGAGCTTTCTCTAGTTGCGGCGTGCAGGCTTCTCACTGTGGTGGCTTCTCATCGCGGAGCACGGCTCTACGTGCGTGGGCTTCAGTAGTTGTGGCATGCGGGCTCAGTAGTTGTGGCTTGCGGGCTCTAGAGCACAGGCTCAGTAGTTGTGGTGCACGGGCTTAGCTGCTCCGTGGAATGTGGGATCTTCCCACACCAGGGATCGAACCCATGTCCCCTGCATTCGCTGTTGGATTCTTAACCACTGCGCCACCAAAAAAGTTTGAAACAAAAGTATAAATTAAGTTTGTATGTGTGTGTTATTACAGATCTGGCACTTGGAGACAATTTTTTAATGAACTTACCCAAAGTTCTAAAAAATTTCTAAAATGTAATCAAAGCTTGGAAAATTAATACACTATACTAACACATACTGCAGGTAAAAACTGTCAACTTGTGTGGTACGCCATGAGGAAAGACACAGGCCAAAGGAACAGAATTGAGAGCACAGAGACAAACCCATACATCTATGGCTAACTGATTTTCAACGACGGTGCCAACATCATGCAATAGGGAAAGAACAGCCTCTTTAACAAACAGTGCTGGGACACCTGGAGAGCCACGTGCTGAAGAATTAAACTGGACCGCTATCTTACACCATATACAAAAAATAACTCAAAATGAATTAATCTAAAAATAAGAGCTAGAACTATAAAACTTCAAGAAAACATAGAGGAAAATCTTCATGGCCTTGGAGTTGGCAGTGAATTCTTAGATGTGACACTGAAAGCACAAACAACAAAAGAAAAAATAAGACAAATTGGACTTCATAAAAATTAAAAACTTTTTTGCATCAAAGGACATCAAGAAAATGAAACTACAACCTACAGAATGGAAGGAAGTATTTGCAAATAAGGGTCTACTATCCAGAATATACAAATAACTCGTACAACTCAACAACGAAAAAACAAACCCAATTAAAAAATGGACAAAGGACTTGAGAAGACATTTCTCTCAAAGAAGATAAAACAAATGGCCAACCAGAACACAAAAAGTTGCCCAATATTATTTGTCATTAGGGAAATGTAAACCAAAACCACATTGAGATACCACTTCACACCCACCTGGATGGATATAATTAAGAGAGGAAAATAATAAAGAGTATAGGCAAGGATGTATAGAAATTGGAACCCACCTACATTGCTGGTGGGAATGTAAAATGGTACAACAGCTGTGTAAAACAGTTTGGTAGTTCTTCAAAAGTTAAACATAGAATTACCACATGACTCAGCATTTCCACTCCTAGGTATATATCCAAAAGAATTGAAAACAGGTACTCAAACACTTATACGTGAACATTCATAGCAGCACTATTCACAATAGCCCAAAACTGTAAACAACCCATATGTCCATCAACAGGTAAATGTACATACATACAATGGAATACTACCCAGATACAGAAAGGAATGAACTACTGATACAATACATCCAATCAAAATTCCAAGATATTTTATAAAAACTGACAAGGTGGTTCTATTATATATATTTAAATGCAAATAACCTAGAAAAGCTAAATCTATTTCCCAAAGAACAGACTGACATTACTTGATTTCAAGACTTACAACAGAGTTACAGCAATAAAGATAGTGTAGGACTGGTGAAAAGATATAATAAATCAATGGAACAGAACAGCATCCAGAAACAGACCCATACATATACTGTTAATTGATTTTCAACAAAGATGTCAAAGCAATTCCAAATACAGTCTTTCAACAAATGGTGCTGGAACAATTAACTATACATGTGGAAAAAAATTAACTTGAAATGGATCGGAAACCTAATGTACAATTAAGCTTCTCGAAAAAAAAATACACACACACACACACACACACACTGATATATTTTTAAAAGACATTTATATATACATATAAATAAAGTCTTCATGATCTTAGGGGTAGACAAAGATTTCTTAGATAAGACACAAAGAGCCTAAACCATATAATGGTTGATATAATGGACTTAATCAAAATTAAAAACTGCTCTTTGAAAGACACCAATAAATCAAAAGATGAGCCACAGAACAGGAGAAAATATTCAGTACACATATATCTATCAAGTAACTGATATCCAAAAATAGGCAAGGAATTATTACAACTCAATAAGACAAACAACCAAGTAAGAAAATAGGCAAAAAAATTTGAACAGACAAGTCAATAAAGAAGATATACATAGTTTTTTTTAAATAATAAAAAAGAAAGAAAAAGGAAGACATACAAATAATAAATAAGCACATAAAGATGCTCATCATTAGTAAGATGATACAAATAAAAACTGTGAGATACCACTACATACCTACTAGAATGGCTAAAACAAAAACAAACAAATAAAACCCTGACAATACCAAATGCTGGCAAGGATGTGAAACAAATGACGAGTCTCTCATGTTGCTGGTGGGAATGCGAAATGGCGCCGTAGCTTGGGAAGACAGTTTGGCAGTTTCTTAGAAAGTTAAACGTACCCTTAACGATATGACCCAGCAATGCCACTCCTAGGTATTTATCCAAGTGAATTGAAAGCTTATGTTTATACAAAACCTACATGCAAACGTTTAAAACGACATTATTCATAATTGGCAAAAAGCAGAAACAAACCAAATGTCCTTTAACTGGTAAATGAAGAAACTGTGGTACATCCAATACAATGGAATACTACTTAGCAAGATAAAGGAACAAAGTATTGATACACACAATATGGGTATTTTGTTAAGTGAAAAAAGCCAGACCAAAAGGCTATAGGGACAGAGAACAGATCAGTGAGAGGGACTGACTTCAAAGGGTAATTTACGGAGTGATGGAACTGTTCTGTATCTTGATTGTAATAGGATACACAACTATGTATTTATCAAAAGTTGGCTCAAATACTACATACAGTGAGCAGTATTGCATACAAATTAAAAAAAAAAAACTACAGTGATAAAAACCAGATCAGAGTTGCTAGGGCTTGCGACAGAAGAACAAGAGAGAACAAGAACAAAAGAGAGAAAGAACAAGAGAGCAATTTTTTTGGCAACATAGCTGTTGCACATCCTGATTGTGGTAGAGTTTATACAATTACATGCATCCGTCAAAACTCATAGAACTATACACTAAAAGAGGTAAAATTTATTGTATGTAAAATTATACCTCAATAATGCCGAATTTCTTTTAAAAAAGATGCCATATATACTCACCAGACTGGCTAAAATTAAAACAGATTGACAACACCAAATGTTATTAAAGGTGTGGTGCATCCAGAATTTATGTACTGTTGATGGGAATGTAAGATGGTACAATCACTATGGGAAAAGTTCTGACAATAAAACCAAACATACACCTACCCTATGACCCAGCCATTCTATTCCTAAGTATTTACTCAAGAGAAATGAAAACATATATTCGTGCAAAGACTAATTCACAACCATTAGTAGTAGCAGCTTTATTCATAATAGCTACAAACTAGAAACAACCCAAATGTCCATCAAAAGGTGAAAAGATAAATAAAATGTAGTATGTTTATACAATGGAAAAGCAGTCTCCAATATAAAGGGACTCCTACTGCATGCAACAATATGGTCAAAACTCATCAAATTGTAAACTTTAAATGGATACAGTTTATTGTATGTAATTTAAACTCCAAAAAGTTTTAAAAATCCAGCATAATAAAAAATTCATTAAATAAATTTGACTACAAATAACTTTTTAAAAAATATTTTGCATGGCAAATCCTGATCAGCAAGTCAAAACCAGTAGAAAATATCTGCAGCTTATATTACAAAGGGCTAATCTCCCTAACATTTAAAGAGTCTGCAAAAAATGTCAAGGGAAATATATCAAAACTTCAGTAGAAAAGTGGGCAAAAGACATGAACAGACTTTCCACAGAAAAAGACATAAAAATGACCCTCAAACATATTAAGAGATGCTCAATCACTCATGATAAGAAAATCCCAAAATGACACACGATACTGTAGGCATTGCTACTGACACCACAAACAAAAAAAGGCAACCAGACTTCATGTGCCTCCTTGTGGAATTTATACCATCTATAAAACACTTATGAAAAAAAAAGTACAAATACCTGAATCTAGATCTAACTACCAATTTATAGGAAATAGAGAAGACAGAGAAAGAATACGTTAACCTATATCACAGAGATTCAAATAGCAAAATTCAAACTATAATTAGTTTCTCAGGACAAACAACATGGCTTCTTCAGAAATAAATTCCAAGGGAGTAGGGGGAAAGGAACTGGAGGAAGAACTTATAAGTTAAAAGACCTAAGAAGACATAATCACAACATGTGGGCCTTATTTAAATCTTGTTAACAACAACAACACTGAGTTATCTAAGGAAACTGGAAATTTGAATACTGCCTCAGGATATTAAGGAAACATATGTATTTTTTTCAGTGTGGTGATGGTATTGTGGTTATGTTACTAAGAAAATGAATTCGCATCATTTAGAGATATTTATTCATACAGAGACAAAACATTATCTGAATACTCTGGAAGGAGGGCTGGATGAAGGAGGGATGGCCTGGGTGGGCAGTTGTCGGGGCTAGATGATGGGTACTGTAGTTACGCAATCCTGTCTACTTCTGTGGAAGTTCACAATTCTTCATTACAAAAAGAAAGGTTAATAAGAACTCTTTTTCATAAGAAAAGTTCAAAAAAAGTCTATAGTACACAGAGATACCATTTCTCATCTATGAGACTGGCAAAAATTCAGAAATCTGACAACCTACAATACTAGTAAGGCTGTAAGAAAACAGTAACTCTCTTATATTGCTGGTGGGAATGCAGAATGGTATGACCCTACTGAGATGAATCTGGCACTATTTAACATGTGCATTTACCCTATGACCAGCAATCCTACTTGCTACGGTAATTCTGCAACAATTTTATGCAAATGATAGTACTTCAGGTGCATCACAGGACAATGTAAACATACTGATGCTATGATTATATTTAAAGTAAAATAAAACAAATTTTGTTATTAGGAACCTAGATTTTCACAGTAAGGGAAAAAACGTACAAATACAAAACAAAAGGAAAAATTCTATACAATGCATCTGAATTAGAGTTAGTATGAACTCATGATCTTTCAAAATATGATAGTAATAGAAAATCACCACTTTGCAATTCCAATATAATCACTGATTTAAGCAAGAGTCTTCAATGAATACCAATACCACTAGAAAACAGGTTGTTAGGGAACAGAATATTCAGTCTCAAAATTTCACCCCAGTGTTCTTACCAATTACAAAGAGCAAAATGTATGTATATGTATCTTTACAGTGGTGAGATCTTATAGTCCCCACCTTTACCAAATGATTTAGCATCTAATGAATCTAGAAGCCAGGGATTAACGGATATCACTTCTCTCTAAATAGATCACAACATTATATGATTCCACTGATCTGAAATATCCAGAATGAGCAAATCTATGAAGATAGAAAGTAGATTAGTAGTTGCCTAGGAGGATGGGGGATGGGGAGGAATGAAGAGTTGCCTAGAGATGGGAGGGTACAGGGTTTCTCTTTAAGGTGACTGTGATAAGAGCTGCACAGTTCTGCAAATATATTAAAACCACTGAACTGCACACTTTGAGTGAATTATTCCTCAACCAAGCTGTTTAAAAAAAAAAAAAGAATTATAATTGTCTTTTATCTTTCATTCCAGAGCACATCAGAAACCTTAAAAAACATTTCCTTTCCCAGACCTCTGAATGTTGTGGTGTCCCAGGGGATGGTCCACGGACCTCTTCTCTATTTACACGCAATCTCTTGGTGAGCTCACTCATTCACATAGGTCTAAATACTGCTATCTCCAGCCCTGGACACTCTGCTGGACTCCAGACTCATGTATACAACTGCCAACTCTATGGATCTACTTACTTACCTAACAGGCCTCTCACACTTAGCAAACTGAGCCCAGATATACCCCCTCAGCGATCTGTTCCCCTCTGTCCTTCCCATCTCAGTAAAGTCACTCCCTTCTTCCAGCTGTTCAGGCAAAATCTGGAGTCACACTTGATCAAGACTTGTTTCTCTCATTCCATGTCCAGTCCATAAGCAAATCCTACTGGCTCCATCTTCTAAGTATATCCAGAATCCCACCATTTGCATTGCTGCCACTCTGGTCCAAGCCACCATCACCTCTTAGCTGGACTGCTGCAAGGGCTTCCCTGCCCCCTTCACTCCATTTTCAATACAGCTGTCAGAGTGATCTCATTAAAACATATGTTCGAGTATTTATTCAATATTTGCCAAGCAAATATTTAAAATTAATTTAATCCTTATAATAATTTTACAGATGAGAAAAACAAAGCACAGAAGATTTTAAAAATAACTTGTACAAGGTCACATGATTAGGAAGTGGCAGAGCCAGGATCCAAACCAGGGGAATCTGGCTCTAAAGCCCATGCTCTTCAGTACTATAAAATGTCACTCTGCTCAAATCTCTTCACCTTTGGCTGCTTATTAACATTACCTGGGAGTTTTTTTGAAAATCCTGATGCCTAGATTAGAGCATCCAGACCAATTAAATCAGAAACTCTGGAGATGGGACTAAGCATCAGTACATTTTTAAAGCTCCCCCAATAATTCCCACATTCAGCCAAGGTTAAGAACCACTGTTTTAATGCAATCCCATCTCATTCAAAGTAAAAACCAAAGCTCTTACAAAGACATACAGGCTTCACCTACCCCCCACCCCAACCTGTCCCAGTTCCCCCGCTTGATTACTCATCTAGTCACTGACGCCTACCACACTAGACAAGCTCCCCACTCGGAGCCTTTTAACTCAAATGTCACTTTCTCAGGGAAGCCTTCTTGACGCCCCATCTAAAACTGCAAATGCTCCAAACTGTCCTGCCACTTCCCATCTCCCTTCCCCACTTCATTTTTCTCCTTAGTATTTATAGCTAACAAACAATATCATTTACTTATTTCTTGTCTGTTTCCCCACACTGGAATGTAGGCTCCATGAGAGCAGGGACTTTTTTTCTATTTACTATTGTTTCTCCAATGCCTAAAACAGTGGCTGGAACATGGAAGGGACTCAATAACAATTTGTTGAATGAAAAATTAAGGAACCCGTAATTATTGCATCAAATATTAATGTTTAAGTTTCCAGACAGAAAGCCACTTTTGCGTCATCTGATGAGAAATCATTTAACAAACGATTTAATCGACTGGTTTGCTTAGATGATGGAAGGAAAAAGGTTCGATAGTATATTTCTGTTTGGATTTATACTTTCAGTAAAGCTAGTATGAGGTAAGAACAGATAAAACTGTGTAATTAAAACCTCTACAAAATCTATCCTTCAGCTTTACTTGTGCTCTAAGGGCATAGTTAGATCATACAAACATTCATAAATTAACACACACAGTTAACACTTCATCAGTCAGGAACCATGAAGCAAGTCAAAAAAATAAAAACAAAACAAAAATCAAAAAGAGAGAAAGAAAAGAAAAAGAAAAATTAAATTCTGCACAGTGAGACTTCATTAGGCCCACAGGACTTCACTGCTGAAGTCCTGATTAGATGCTGAATGAGACTACTCTTGTCCCAAAACTGTCGACAAACACAAAGCTTAAGATATACAGACATCAAGGATCAAATACCCGTGGAGTCTGGCCCTGACACCCCCCCACACACCTCAGGGCTATGGTACTCTAACCAACGTCTTACCGTCATTCCACTCTACACGAGCAGCTGACAGAAGAGAGGGAAAAACACGACAAGTATTCCAAGTGTTCAGGGAGAAGGAAGGTGATGGTCACCCAAAAGCAGTGGTAGGGGGCCCCAAGAGAATCATTCACCAAGATCAGAAGTGCTTACAAGAAGGACAAATTGTCATCTTTCTCCAGTTCAATGTCTGCTTATGAAGTAGACTGAGTGACTGACCCTGTGCCTATTTGAGCAGGGGGACAAAGAGAATTGATGAGAAACGGCAGGGCACAGAAAGGGAGCAGACTTAAGCAGGCAGCAGGCCACCATTTGACATCAAAAGGAAGTAAGTTTCCAGTGTATTAAGTGTAAATTACAGAAGGTAGCTGGACTTGAGCTGTCTTGCTGTTATCAAAAAATCTGGCTGCAGAGAGAAACCCACCTTACCCCCAAACACTCATAAGAACCAGCAAGTTGACTGAGAGGACAGAAATGAGGAGGGCGTGTAGATTGGTAAAGGTTTACCCACAGCAAATTTCATATCCAGGGACTGTGCAGTGGGGACTCTCCCTGCAAGATCTCACCAAAAATTCCAGTTTGGAAGCCTACCACTAGACATTAATGGCTCGCCACTGTTAATCAAGAAAAGGCTTTAATAACACCAGGTAAGAAAGAGTTGCCTTTTTTCATTTTTCTTCTAACTAGTCTCTATTCAAATACATCCACAAAGAGGGAAAAGAAAGAGGTATCCAGGGAGCATATCACAATCCCTCCCCACTCCAAGTGCTTCAGGGAATAAGTGGCCAGATACTGGGTTAAAGGAGGAGTAGAGCTTTAATAGGAGATTGAAGGTTTAAACTGAAATAGATTAGACTGGAGCTTTTAATAGCTGTAAATGATAGAAAAGCTACCATTTGCCCATGAAATCACGAGGAAGCAGGGAGAGGGAAGATCCAACAAAGCATAGTTGAAAGCAGTCAATGTGGAAAAGTATAACTGTCTTAAATCTGTTCTCACCAAGCTCAGACTGCTCAATAACGTACGACATACGGCACAGCATCACCGCCCTCAGTAATGACAGGAACACCTGATGTGGAGATTCCCATGGGGGATTTACAGGACCCAGCAAGATGCTACATTAGAAGTCCTCTGAGACCACTTCCAATTCTAAGTGCCTGTGATTGTCCTTTCTTCAAGAAGAGGTTAAACTAAATCCAGAATCCAGATTTCAAGGGTTAAACTATTAAAGGCTAGGTTACCCAAAGGAGTAAAACCACAACTTTCTGAAGAATAAAATTATCAGACTGATAAGTCTGATACGGGTTCCATGTAGGAAAAAATATTTAAGACTTCAATATTTTTAAGACTCTAAAGACTTAAGCATTAAAATAATATCCTAAATGACTTTGATTTTTCTTTTACATTCAACAGAAATTCCAGTTCAAAGAATGTTTATGATTTAAAATCCTCAAAATACCATCTTCCTAAATCAAAGCAATTCAACTAATCAAAGGCTTACCAAAATAAACAGCAAGCACATGTTTGCTTAAATATCTTCTAGGAATTACGAACTCATGTGTTCTTTATCATACAGCAACTACTGGGAAAAAATATCACTCAGAGTTCAAATGGTTTAATGTCACTCATTAAGCATAACAAAATCCTATTGCTGCAACAAATACCAACAATTTTTATTTTTAAATTAAAAAAAAAATCCACACGTTTATGTTTCTAAAAACAATTAAGCATTGCAGACAAGCATCTAAAGCAACACAAAGTTTCTACCCTAGGAACTCTTTTCTGATACCAGTCAATAAATTTCCAAATGCTAGGTACTTACAAATGGCCAAAAGAATTAAAACTAAATGTTAATATTTATCTCCTAACAAAGCCATTTTATTGTATCATTGCAGATCTAAGTGAGAGAATCACCTTGAAATTTAAAATCAAATTTTAATATTATCAAAAGTAAAATGCTCAAGCATGTGAGAAAGTAATAAAGCTGAGGCAGTTACTGCTACAGAACTTGAAATTTTCTAATAAAGGCAGAGTGTGAGTAACTACTGTCACATCTGAATAATTACTACATTTTATTCAGAAAACTATTTATCTTCCTCGTTCTTAAATGAGTTATTTAAACAAGAACAATTATTTAACATCAAACGGTACTTCAATGTCAAAGGCCGACTTAAATTATGCTAATAAATTACTTCATGGATTTCATTCTGGATTACAAATTATCATCGGTAGAAGTAACTGTGGGTTTTGCAGTAGGAATGTAAGAACTTTCAGGCTTAAATAAAAGTCTTTATTTTTTAAGCTGCATTAAATGTTTTTTGAGAAAAAGCCCTATAAAAAGATAAAATGTTTCCATCTTTCCCAAGTTATTCTCCTAGGGGTCTTCAATATCACAACCTATATATTAACAATCAACATGTGAGTGTTGCCCACAGTGACTTTTTAAAGAAAATAACTCTATGCTATTCTTAATGTCCTTAAACAATTCTAAAACGGTCCTTCCGGCTTATGAACTCATGGCAGTTTCCTAACAATTGTATACCTATCCTGTTTTACTGTCTCTCCTAGTCTATGACAAACTCACATTTACACACCACCTCTTTCCTATTTTGCTACATTGCTAAAACTAGGGGGGAGGGGGATACAAACCTGCTACTTCCCCCCTTTCTCAAAAGCAACAATAAAAATACTAATTAACAAGATAAAATGAGGTATGAAGCAGTTTCAATACATATAAATCACATCTCCTTAATGCCACAAAGTTATCCTCTGCTTACCACAAAGGACAAATGCATGGCCATATCCTTTGATACAGGTACACTCTTCAAGAGAATCTTGTCAATGGATACACTGTAGGGTTTACAGCACTATAAAATAAATTAATTATTAACTCAAATTCTGCTAAGCTTAAATACTCTTGTTTAAATACATAAATATTCTAAAATGTAATTTCCCCTGGGAAGATATGGCCAAATTAAGGATTTAAACTAACTCTACTTGGGGAAATATCTTTTGCCACAAATGTGTTACTATGAAAATTTGAGTATGAAACGCAATAGGCTTTTTAGTCAGAATGAATCTTACTATTTTTTAAATAACAATTCTTCAAGTTCTTCTGTGAAAAAAACATTTAGTTTTACAAAATGATTTTTTCAAGTTTTTCTCTGAATCATATAAAGCTTACTCCAATTTTGCTGTAGAGTTTCAATGGCTTTAACCTAACATAGAAAGTGTGTAAGCTGAGTGCCTGGGGGGAAATAAAGCAGACAGATGAGTAGTTCTCGGATAAAAGACTATGGTATAAACCGCATAGTGCGCTATTGGTTCCAGTCGTTAAGCACACAGGAAATAAGGTTTTCTAGTTAAAAAAACGAATTGACAAACGGCAACGACTCCGTTAAAGCTAAGAAAATCTTATCAAAACCAACAACGATCAATCATAAAATAAGAAAGCAAGCATTATAGGATTGTAAGGTGAAATCGGAGGGGGAAAAAAATGGCCCAAATTGCCTTACTATATCTTCTATAACCTCCTCTAGGACCTGCCCCCAACAGAGCGATCGAGTTTCATTATTCAGGTGGCCAGCCGCGCGCAGATGCTCTGCTGTTGGGCACAGCAAAACTAGAATTCTACCAAAGGCGGTAAACACGACTTTCATTATGACAACACTTTCCCCTCTGATGGTCTATCCAGGAGGGTCAATAGAAAGAATCTGAAATAAACCACAAACCACTCAAGACGGTCCCAAAGCGGTGAGACTGGCAGCTGGCCTCTAAGCTTAAAGACCTGGGTTCTGGTCGCCTCCTTGGTCCTACTTGCGTGACCCTGGACAAGTCACTTCCAACTTTCGCACTGGTCACTGCACCATTAAGGTGCTAGGGTAAAGCACTAATACTGAAAGATGCTAGGGCACAGGGCGGAGTCGACTTCTGACTCGGCGAGTCCTAAAGTGAAAGCGCATTAACATAATACAAGACGATGCCCCTAGGCAGCTGAGCCCCCATGAGCTCTGCCCTTAAGTCTAGCCATTCGACAGGCGTCGCCCGCCGGGAATCCCCCGACAGCTGGCCGGCCGTGCGTCCGGGAGGAGGGCGCGACGGTACTTTTTAGCAGAGCCACCGCACGGCTCCTCGGCGACAGCGACCGCCGCCGGGCTCCCTACCCTCCTCGGCCGGACGCCGCCGAGGGCCGAGGTCAGGAAAACAATAAAGGAAGGAGCCGCGGGAAGACGCCGCCGCCGCCGCCGCCCCCTCCCGCCGCCCAGAACTCGGCGCGCGCAGGTGAGCCGGCCCCGCGGCCTCTACCAGGTGCAGCCGCGCGGGCCGACCGGCCAGGAGAGAGGCCTCGGGGCGCAGCCCGGGACCCCGCGCCCCCCACCGCCCGCGGGCCCGCACTTACCAGCGCCCGCCGGTCCCTCGAGCCTCCCAGCTCGCTTCAGCCGGCGCCGCGCTCCCGGAGCCCGGCCCTGCTCACCCCGCCCCGGCGCGGCCGCGCTCCTCACGCCGAACTTCACGGCGGCCCTCGCTCGGGAGCACCGGCGCCGCCGCGGCCCCTGGTCCCACAGGCACCGAGCTGCCAGGAGCGGCGCCCACGACGGCCCGCCCGTGCACTGCGCACGCGTGCCCGCGCTACCTCAGCCCCCAGACGGCGGCAGAGATTCCAGAGCGGGCACTCCCAGCCCGAGGAGACTACAAGTCCCGGCAGGCCCCGCGCGGGTCCTGGAGGCGTGGCGGGCCGGGTTAGGGGGCGTCTTCCTGGTTCAGGGGCGGCGACCTCGGGCGCGTTGGGGAGGACCGCGCGCGGAGCGCTGGGCCCTTGCGCTGCGGTGCATCCTGGGATTCGTAGTTTTCGAGGACCACGGGGCTTGGCTCGGGGTTGGAACTCAGGGTTCTCTTGTGTCACCGCCTAGAACTTCCAGGCACAGGGATCTTTAAAAATAGGCTTCATTCGTTTGCAGATAATTTGTTTGCAAGCTGCCCCATAATCAGTCCAGGAAGTATAAATTCACAGGCTGCTGTGTGACCTGGGGAAAAACGCTTTACAGCTCTTCGCGCCAATTCTAACAATTTCTCTCTCCCTAGAACTGTATCTGCACCTCCTACTTAATAGGACACGAGGCTTAGAGAAACTTAAAGAATGATTAGTCGAAATTCGATTAGTCGTTATTCGATTAGTCGAAAGGCTGGAACATAAATATATATTATCATAAATATTTATTCGTAAATATTTAACCTGTTTGTTGAGCACGTACCATGCCAAATCCCGTAAGAGGCATTAGACACACACTTGAGAACAAGATAGATGCCGTCCTGACCTCATGGAGTCTGCAGTCTGTAGCGGGAGCTAGTCCTTAAACTAGCAAGATAAATACAGATTTTAATGCAATGGAGAAACTAAGCAAGTTAAAGAGATAGTGGGGGAGGAGGGGCTCTTTAGAGAGGGTGGTCAGGGAAGGCAGTCTGACGAAGTGATTTTTGAGCTGAAACCTGAAAAAAAGAATCATTCAGATACGCAAAGAGCTGGGAAAGGACTATATGCCACGGCTTTGACAGTGCATGGCACACGCTAGGCTCGCAATAAATATTTCTTCCGTTTGTGTCCTTCCTTTCCTTCTCCATCAAAATCTTTAGGAACACCTTTCAGAACATCCTTCCTATGCAAAGATGTACAGGAGACAAATCAATGTCCAGCAGTAGCACAGGCTGTACGTGTACAGCTGCTAGGACAGAAAACACAAGGTGAATGCCTACGAGCCTGGCGACATGGCTGGAACCTTGACTACTTAACGCCTTCTTTATTTGTGAACTGGGTCAAAAGTCTCAGCACTCAGCCTGGCCTCCTGACTCACTTCTGTTTATGAGGTAGAGAATCGGATTTGGAGTTTACCTCCATTAGGATTCTAAAGGAAGCTTAGATATTATCTCATCAAAATCAGAGGTGGAGTGAAAAACAGCCCTAGACTTACCTGTGGACACTTACCTTTGTGACCTTAGGCAGAGGGTGACACTTTACCTTTCTGATGCTCAGTGACCTCAACTGCTCACCTTACAGAATGTTCTCAGAGTCTGATAAGCTGATAGAGGGGAAAACCGCTCTCCAGCCTGCGTGGAATGCTCCCGCCCTGGTTCTTTCAGACTGCTTGTCTTCAACATTTCCAGGATGATTGTTCTGTTATCTTTTGAGAAACCTTAGCTGTGTAGCCCTGCTGACAACTGTCTTCCCGAGGCCTCATTTCCTCATCTTTACAATGCTTGAAAGGATTTGGCCTCATCATAGTTTATAAACTGGCCAGAGCTGTTTCCTTTTGTCCACATAGTGGGTTTTATTTTTAACTGAATGTGTAGCTAACAGTTAAAAATAGGGAGATTTCACATAAAATCCCAGGTGTCACCTGCCTGGTCTCTCTGGATATTTGAGCTTGTTGTCCCTGGCTAGGGGGTCTAGAAGGGTCTCCAGCTCCAGAATCCTAGAAGATTCTGGATGGGATATTTGCGACATATTTAAACTTAAAAAAAAAAAAAAGATTTCCTTGTTTATCTGAAATTCAAATTCAACCTTAATGTCTTGTGTTTGATCTGAAAACCCTAGCTCAGAGATCAGACCACTGAAGCAGAGAGCTCTCACTCCCTCCAGATGGGACCCAGAGGGAATCTTTCTCCTGAGTGTTATTATCATTAGACATTACTGACTGAGTGGTTTTAAATTATTCCTTTGCTGTTTTTGCCTAACAAGCCCCAAAGGGTGTTTGATTTTGACAGTCACATTTACAGACAATGAGGAAAGCCAGAGAAGTGACTCAAGTTGCCCAAGGACACACACCAAGGTAAGGGCTACTTTGAGGTTGCAGTGTAACCAGAACCTGTTAGCATCCCTCTGTGTGGAAGGCTCTGGATGGGCCAATGAACACAATGAGAAAAACAAGCAAATAAACAGAAACAGAAAAAAGAAAAAACAAACAGAACAAAACAAAAAAAACACTCCCTGCTTTTCCTCTGGTCTTTTTTTGGATGGAGAAGTTTATTACATAACAGTACTTTCACTGTTATTTAACAAAAAAAAAAAGTATGTGGAATATTCCCTTATTGAAATGACAGTCTGGGAGCAAACCAAGAACGTTCAGGACCCACAGACGGCATTGAGGAATGCTGGAATATTCCATGGATACTTGTCATCCGAAGAAAAGGGAGAGGACTCTGAATTCAAGAATCTGCAGTTTACCTTTCAAACATCCTTGTCATCATCATCATCCTGCCTTGCATGTGCAAAGCACTTGTATGTTTCCAGCAAAAATATTTATTGAGCCCCTTCTGTATGCTTACATGCTGGGCCCTGGATCCTCCAGACAGGCGTTAGCCTCTTTGACAACACAAATTAGAACAGGGAAATCAGGAGGATGAGCCAAAGTCACAGAAAGGGACTGAGCACTTGACCTTCCCTCCCCTCACAGGCACTTCCTAGCTCCTTCCCTGCTCTGTTTTTCCTCAGCAATGATCACGTTCCCACACATCATATATTTTACTTTTTTATCTGGTTTATTTTCTGCGTGTCGCATTAGAATGTCACGTCCACACCCACAGGGATTTTATCTGTTTTGTATCCTCAGTGCCTAGAACAGAAATATTTGTTGAATGATGGATGCCACCAGCCCCCTTTATGAACAGAGTCAGAATCAGAAGTCAACAGAAGGAGCAACTCCAGCAGTAAACTCCTGTTTTTACTAGAAATCAGAACGCAGAGAGAACAAGAATCAAACATTCTCTGAACCCAGATTTCTTCCTTTCTTATTCCCTCCAGAAACTGGGTAGCCGAGAGTTAAAGACAGCTCTTTCCTATTTTTCAGTGTGAAAATGAAACTCACACCCTGGGAAGGGAGTTGGTGGGGTTGCTTTTGAGGTTAAGGAGTCAGAAGAGTGGCCCTCCCATGTACCTGGCCTTAGCCAAGCCATAGGAAGGGTGATTCTCAGTCATTACCCAGGATGGGGTGGGATTAGGTGACCTGCCCAGAATACAGATCAGGTGACTGATTCTCCTTCTGGAGAATTCTCGTGTCCCAGGACTGGAACACAATCCTCCTTCAGGGAGGAGCTCTGAGGGACCGTCCATATGCCATGCTTACTGAGATACAAGAACAGGATTTCCAAACAGGTCAGCAACCAATCTCGAATTCCAGGCTCACACAGGAAAAAAAATCGAGGGTCAGGGGAGATGATTGCCTCCAAGACCTTTAGAGAACAGGACCACCTGCCCTAGGTGCACTTTCCTGCCTTAGGACGAACAGGCAACAAAAAAGGGAACCTGGCACTGAATATCGCCTGATACCACAAGACCCCTAAAGGTCCCCAGCAACCCACGTGATCTCTGGGATCTGGTGAGGTTCCAGCCCCATCAGACACCCCAGTTAGGTCATACATTAATTATCCTGACTACATGTGGCAGGTCTGGGATTCTGGGAAGCCCTAAAATTGTGGAGCACACAATGCCTGCATCTTCCAAGCACGTGGACTCTTGCTCCAGCGTGGCGAGAAAACTTGAAAAGGAAGATTTTCTGAAGCCAAGGTGCATGTCCAGGGCCACAGCCGGGTAGCTAATTGCCATACTGAAGTGGGGAACACTCATGAGGGTGAAGGGCTCTTTCCAGACAAAGCTGGGGGAGGATCTGGGCATGAGTCCGTCTTGGGCTCTGGGAATTCCTCCTCGGTCCCCGGCAACTCACCTGTCTAATGCTAGCCAAGTTCCTCCTCAAGTCAGAGGCCAGTGGTTTCTCTCATCCATCTTGCCGTTTGTCAGAAGTGTTTGTTTACGTTCGACAAGAACCAGTGCCTCAAGTGTTCGGGAAGGCTGACGTGTGCCGTGCTGTGACCCGCAGGGGAAGGGAAGCAGAGGTGACAGCTTCCACCAGCTGACCCTATGGACACAAGCAAAAAGCCTGGTCTCCGGAGTCCATATGAGCTGACTAGCCATGACCTTGGGCTTGTTACCTTGTTTCTCTGAGCCTCAACATTTCCCCATCGGTAAAATGGAGTTGATAACAATTCCTACTTCACAGCCTCTGCATACGTCTTAAATGAAATAATGCACGTAAAGCTCTTAGCCAAGTGCCTGGCACACATTACTGGCTCCATCAGTAGTACCTTGTTTAGCCCAATTCCTGAGCCCACCTGAGCAAGGTGGATGACACATTCAGAGTCTCTCACCTGGGCAGTGGGTATGCTGTGGACCGCCCACATATCTGGATGACCAGGATAGAAGTACTCACTGTAGTCTAGGACCTTGGGAAATTTGTTATGGCTTGGGAGCAGGGCCATGTGGATATGGTGCTGGGCAATAAGGGGCCTGATTTGGAAGGACCCAGGATGCCAGTCTTGGGGGAATGTGATGACTGATTTTATGTTTCAACTTGACTGGGTTAAGGGATGCCCAAATAGCTGGTAAAACGTTATTTCTGGGTGTGTTGATGAAGGTGTCTCTGGAAGAGATGAACATTTGGATCAGTAGACAGAGTAAAGAAGATCACCCTCTCCAATAAGGGGGGGGGGGCACTATCCAATCCGTTTAAGGCCTGAGTAGAATGGAAAGGCAGGGGTAGGGTGAATTCACTCTCTCTACTTGAGCTGAGACATCCATCTTCTCCTGCCCTCAAATATTGGACCCCTGATTCTCAGGCCTTTGGACTCATTCTGAATTACACCACTGGTTTCCTGGCTCTCCAGCTTGTAGACAGCAGGTAATGGGACTTCTCTATAACTATGCAAGACAGTTCCTATAATAAACATGCTACCATAACTCTACCTATCTATCTACCCATCTCCTAGTTGTCTTTCTCTGGAGATCCCTGACTAATACAGGGGGACTTCAATTTGCTTTCCCAAGTACCCCCCACCCCCTTCTGCTGGCCACAAAAATACATAAATATAAATAGATTAGAGGAGGATTGTGAAAACTTCTTCATCATTTTCAATCATCTTGGCTCCTTCAGAAACATTTCACTTTCACCTGGAACCACCTCCCCTGGCCCCTCCCCCATCAGCAGACCTAACAGCAGGGCAGCTCTAAAAATAGCTTGCCTTCCAGACCCCCTGGCAAGTAAATACATCTTTGTTCTCGGCTGGCATTTAATAACTGTACTTTATGGTGAAACAAAAGCTGTAATCAGAGTCCAACAATGGAAGCTGCAGCCAGCTCTGAACAGTACTCAGCATTCCCATGGTGATCCCCGCCCCCAGTCCGCAGCTGTGAGAACCAGAAGTCTTAAGCATGAATTCCATTCACAATTATTTGCCTGGTCCTAGTCCCACTGCGGCTTATTCGAATCCACAGCTTTCCTGCCTCCTCAGCGGGGGTTTTGGGGCTTTTGAGAAGCTGAAAAGGGATGCCAAGCTTGAGCCCCTGCCAAGTGCAGCCCGTGCAGGTGTGCGCGAGGGGGCTGGCCCTGAGAAGTCTGCACGGTTGCTCGGTGACAGGGTCAGACTGCCCCGAGGCTGGAGGCTTCAGCAGCTGTCTCAGAACCAGCAATTCATGCAAGACTTCCTTCAGATTAAAAAGAGCTTTGCACTGATTTTCTTATCCAGCACTGCAGTCTGTGCGTTCCAGAATAAGTCCAGCAGCTGGCTTCTCCTGCCAGGTTCAAGTCCTAGAACCTCGGAGAGAGAAGGTCTTTAAGAGGGACTATTGTTGCATGTTAGGATCATTGCGAGCGCTTTAAATAACGTTCTTAGGACAAGACCCCATCCCAGACCAATTGAATCAGAATCTCTGGCAATGAGGAATTGACCTTAGTATTATTTATTTCTTTTTTCTTTTGTTTTGTTTTGAACTATAACTTAAGAATGTGTCCCCCCAAATTATATGTCGAAGCCCCCATTCCCAATGTGACTATATTTGGAGATAGGGTTTTTGTAGAGGTAATTAAGATTAAATGAGGTCATAGAAATGGGGCCCTGATCCAATAGCATTAGTGCCCATACAAGAAGAGACACCAGAGATCCCACCTCCCCAAAATGTGAAGACTCGGCACAAAGGTGGCCATCTGCAAGTCAGGTAGAGGGCCATCACTAGGAATGGAATCAGCCAGCACCTTGATCTTGGACTTGCAGCCTCCAGATCTGAGAGAAATAAACTTCTGTTTAAGCCACCCAGTCTGTGTGGTATTTTGTTACAGCAGCCGGAGCTGACTAAGACACATAGTAAAGTCTACAGCTCTTAGATATAAAGGCCAATAAACTATGTAAGCACGATCCACATCAAGATACATGTCTCACACCCCAGAAGTCTTCCTATGCCAGCCAGAGGTAGCCACTGCTCGATTTCTATCACCATAGATTAGTTTTGCCTGTTCTTGAATTTCACGTAATTGTAATTACACACCATATTGTATACTCTTTGGGGTCTAACGTCTTCTGGTCAACATTGTGTTTGTGAGCTTTATCTATGTCATTGGGTGCTGTAACAATTTGTTCTTTTATTGCTGTGTAACATTTCATTTTGCGAATAAAGCACAATTTACCTATTCTATAGGTGGCCATTTTGGTTGTTTCCCCTCCTGTTTCTTTTTCCATGTTTGCTGCCTGTGCCCAGAGTGGCTTTTCCCTCCAGCTCCATCCGGCCCGCTGATCTCTTACAAATAAAACCTGCCCACCACTAAGACCCCAGTCGAAACTCATTGTCTCTTAGAACCTTTCTGACCTTTCATAGAGAAATGATCCTCTCTCCTCTGTGACCCCACTGCTCCCCAGGTTGAAATTACAGGGGCATCTCTGTCAAGGGACCATGTTTCCTCAAGTGCAGGGACCACGTCTTAATTATCTCTATAGTCTCAGCGCAGCGCCCTGGATATAGGAGGGATTCAAGAAATAATGGCTGACATAACATTGGAAATTAATTAAAAATTAAATTAATTTAAGGAAGAAAGAAAGAAGGCAGAAAGAAAGAGTGGCTGGTTTCTGGGAGGCAGGCCCCCTACTAGGGACGGGACGGTGGGGACACCTGGGGGCAGATCTGGCTTTGGGAAGGGAGGCCGGCAGAAACTAAGCAGGTTCCAGGCCTAGAAATGGCCCAGAGACCACGAAAGACACCTGCCAGGAAGTCCAGTGGGACAGACTGGTTGTGAGCACAGCGTGCGGCTGCCCAGGGCTCACACCCAGTAGCAGCCCCAGTGTCCTAATTCCAAGCCCCAGGCTTAGCCCCGGATGCTGAGCCCCCTGCGGCACCTGTGGAGATGGGCTCAGGAGGTTGGGAGAATGGAGCCCTCAGACAGGGTATCAGTGGGCCCAGCCAGCCCCAAGGGACTGGGAGCTCCTAAGTCCTGACATGGCCCGGAACTCTGTCTTAAGAACTGCCACGTGGCCCTTGATCCCTCATGATTGCCACTCCCCTTCCAGTGGGACATGTGGAGTTACCCAGGAAGCTGGGTTAGAGGAGCTGAGTTAATGGGATTCACTGGATTTGCTGCTGCAGGATTCCTTTTTCTGATTTCTCTCTTGTCCTTCATTTAAGTCACTTACATAAGGCCACCGATATAGTTCTCAATCCAGTATGGCAACCCAACAGCACTACTTAGAAAGCTCAGTCTCTGAATGAACAGCTCTTCAACAATTCACGCTGTTTGTCACAGAAAGATGATTAGCATTGTTTAGAAAATCTGCTTTCACAGAGACTTAAATGATTGCATGTCTTAGAATGATTAGCTCACTAATGGTTTATAATTTCATGTGCTTCACATTCTGTGATCTAAGGTTTTGACCCACGATGCTGTGGCAAAGGGATGCTGTTGGTGCCGGAGAGACCTGAGTTCAAATCTACCACTTGCTGGCTGTGTAACTGAGCCACTCAGTTGCATGTTCTGAGCTTCAGTTTCCTGTTTTCCAGATGATCCCTCTGCTGTGTAGCGGTTGTGAGGATGGGGCTTAGTGCATGGCAGGTGCTCAGCAACAGCTACCATGATGGTGTCCACCTGGCCATTGAAGAAGGCTCACGCCCCTCCCCTCCTCAGCCCCATCCCTGGATTCGTCGTCTTTATTTCCTAACAACAAACAAGCTTTGCTCTGGAAGCTTTCCTGGTTATCCTGAAATGCTCTCCCCCATTTCATTCTCCTGCCCACATGCTGCCCGCCAGACTGTTTGTTTTGGATGCAGGAGGCCAGCCAGGGAGTGGCAGGCCTGCCCATGCAGTTCCTTGAAACCAAAGTTGCTCCCTGAGTCATTGCTGGGAGAAGCCAGTACATCCAAGCACCTACACAGGCATGTCAGAGGTAGGATACCCTGTGGGTGCACAGGCAGAGTTACGGGGTACAGAGGGCCTATAAGCCAAGCACATGGTATAGGCTTTATCTTGGGGGGTTTGGAGAAGGGGCATTGAAAGTTTTTAAATAAGAAAGGGACATCATCAGATTTGTGGGTTAGAAAAGTCCTCCGAACTCTCTGATGAAAACCCCACCTATATTCTAGCATCTTCTTCCTTTGCCCAGTACAGGTTTTCTGCTCTAGCCAACCCCCTACACAGACTCTCTGCACCTCTGCCCCACTGGAGTGCTCTCCACATGGCAACGTTTTCCCTGTACTTCAAGGCCTGGCTTGGTTCTTCCGCCTCCAGAAATCCTTTCCTGCCCCTCAGCACATGTTCATTGCTCCCTTCCCAGAACCTAGGGCTCTTTCCCACACACCCAGCAGCCAGGGCCACTCAGAACTTGCTACTCTATGTGGCTAATTCTTGGAGCACACAACGCTGTGGAAAGAACAAAACTTTGCAGTCAGAAAATCCAAGTTCAAGTTCAGATTCTGTCCTTAGCAGTTTGTGATCTTCGGCCTCTCACTCGGCTTCCCTGAGCCACACTTTGCTCATTTGCTCGACAGACGCCTCCCAGGACTGGGGTAAGTGTCAAAAGAACGTAAAAGCAGTCTGGGAGCAGTGATTTAAAAAAGAAAGAAAGAAAGAAAGTGATCTTTATTCCTAGATAACATGATGTCTGTCCACAAAATCCAAAGAAATCTACAAAAAAAGCTAGTAAAATGAATTTAAGGTGGCAGAATACAAGAGCAATACACAAAACCAATTTTATTTCTATATATTAGCAAGTGAGAGAAGCCAGACCCGTACGCAAGGAAGACATAAAGAGGAAGACAACATCACTCTCCCATGAAAATTCCCTGGCGGTCCAGTGGTCAGGACTCCACACTTTCACTGCCGAGGGCCCAGGTTCAATTCTTGGTTGGGGAACTAAGATTCCATAAGCCGCGCAGAGTGGCCGAGAAAAAACAAACAAACAAACAAACAAAACACTACTCTCCCTCCAAAAAACACTCCATGATTCCTGTTCTACTGTATAAACTGTAGAAAATGCAAACGAATTTATAGTTACAGAGAAATCAGAGGATGGAAAAGTAAAGAGGGGCAAGAGGGGGCACTACACAGTTTGGGGGACAATTAAAACGTTTACTATTGTGATTGTGTTGTTGCATAAACAGAGATGTTAAACAAAAAGGCAAAAAGGCATGGGCTGTAGAGCCAGGGAGACCCGGGGTGGGACCTAGGCTCTGTCTCCCACTGGTTGACTGTCTCTAGGCAGGCCACCCAGTGTCTCTGGGCTAACTTTTCTCCTCTGTAGGTGGGAAGCTTAGTACTCGCCTCCGGGATTAATGTGAGGATCAAATATGTTAAGAGGCCGGCACCTTGCCGGGCACATAGTAGCCCGGCGGTGGATGTTAGCGCCCTGCCCTCCCCTGTCCAGGGCTTTGGACGTGGGAGTACGTATATGTGCACTGACTGCCTAGCTGATTTAATTACCGACCAACCAAATAAAGGGATGGATGTGTTGGTGGATAGATGGGTGGGTAGATGGATAGATGAGTGGACTGGGAGACAAATGTCTAACTGAATCAACAAATAAATCCACGGGTGGATGACCAAATGGATAGCTGAAAACATCAAGGAGCAAACGAATGTCTGAATGAATGACCAACGAATGGAGTGAGCACATCACTAAATGAGTGACAACTGGGACACGGCAGTAAATGACTGTCCTCCTTCAGCCCAGAGGCCCACCCTCCCCCAGGCCTTCGTGCTGTGCGTGAGGCACCAGTTACCTTGCAGGCTCTCTCTTAGCGGCAGGCGGATGCCCTGCCAGGTAACCAGGGTAACCTGGTACCGGAAGAGAAGCAGCATCTAGCTCCTTGGAAGTCCCGTCTCGGCCTATCTTGGCAACAAGGACAAACGTTCTGGGACTGCACAGACTGGAGACAGTGCCCCTTCTGAGCGGCCAGTGGCCAAGCTCAGGCCAGGTGCTTGCCCACCTTGGGCTGGGGTGGTGTCCTTGGTGGTCACCGACCTCCTGCTGAGGAAGGGGGCGTCACTAGTTCCACTAGAGAAGATGCAATGGCCTGAGCAAGCTAGGGAGGCGGGTTGGACCCCCAGGAAGGGGGGATCTGCAGAGAGCTAGGGCCTGGCCCCACCCTGCTGATGGTGAGCTTGTGGGTCAGGAGACGGCTCCGTCAGTCACAGCATCGCCCTTGGGGCAAGGAGCAAAGACCCATCTGTGAAGGCACCCTGACTGAGAGCCATTCACAGCGCGGGCCTCTTTCTTATAACCTCACTGGGAGGCAGCTGGGCAGTGCTTGCCTCTCCGTCAACCCACTTATAGATAAAGAGGCCCAGATAGGAGAAAAGGCTTGCCCAGTGTGCGAGAGAAACAGCAGAGAATGAAAAAAATTCCAGTCTCTCGATACCTCCACCCTTCTCTACAGGCTACAGGGGACTCAGTTACAAAGGGGGAGGATGACACCCTCTGGCCACCCCCAAAGAGGTTGCTTTTTGTTGCTGTTCCTCTAAAATTGTACTGAACCTGTTGCCTGGGTCACTTCCCCAACTAGCTGAGAGGAATCTGTCTCTGAAGTCTCAGGTCACTGTTCAAGTCCCTCTTTCCTCCTCCCTGAGTTGCAGTTATTTAAGTCCTGTCTTCTCCGTGCTGCTGGGGGTGATCACCTCAGTGGACAGCCCGGCCTCTTCCCCTCCCCTGTCCTCCCCCCACGCCTGGCACATGTAACACGGTCCGCAGTAGCCACCAAAGGTTCCACAGCAAGTTAGGGAAAGAGCTGGGTAGCCCGAAGATACGCAGCCCAATAAGACATAGTCCGTCTTGTCAGGAGGTGAAAACAGAAGACTTCTAGAAACAAGTGTCTTAACCCAAAAGTACAGATTTCTTTTCTTTTCTTTTTTTACTTTTACTTGCATTTATTTTTTGTGGCATTTATTCCCAGGCCATAAGTTTTTGTTTCTTCTGGGATATCTTTTTCTTCTGGGCAACCTCTACTTCTGGTTTAGGAACAATCTGTTCTTTTTCAGTAAGGAGCATCTCAGTGTGTCAGGGAGAGCTCATGTATGGGTTGACCCGACCATGAGCTCTGTAAGTCCTGCACGGCACCTTGGGGGCTTTGTTCACCTGGATGTGCTCCATGACCAGAGTATCTACATCTAAGCCCTGAAGTTGACCGTTACTCTCTGCATTTCTGAGCATGTGAAGTAAAAAATTCAGCACTCTTTTTGGGCCACTGACCCTGCGTCCAGCCCCACTGTTTGGCCTGGGCACGCCTACCAACGCCACCATTGCAACGACAGAACGGCACACACTGCTTCTTTAAAGTGACATCCTTCAGATACTTGGTGGCTTTTCGGATATGCATACCCTTAATGGCCTGAGCAGTTTCACGAGCGATCTTAAAGTGAACACGAAGATTTGAACCTCTTGACTTGCATGATTTTGTGGGGTTTTCTGGGTCAAGTGAATAGCGAACCATTTTTAGAGGTCACCTCAGGCCACTTACCGGGAAAGCCAGACTTCTAAAGGTGGGATTCTAGGCAGTTGGATGGGCCTGGGGACAGATAATTAGGCCACAGGCTCTTTTCAGAGGTTTCATCACATGGTCATTACTAATTCCGTCCAGGCATAATTCTCCCTCAAGTGTATCACTTTTCATTTTTCTTAGGACAAACGTGCGCTTTTCTGTGCTCTATTGGCTTTTCATTCAGGAAGAGAGGGCAAAAATATCCTTTAATTTACCAAAATTGCTTTTTAAATGCATCAACCAACTCAGGACTATCGGGAAGATAATGGTTCTTTCCCCTCATAATGATGGAGTAAATTTCAGCCAAAATGAATTTAAACATTGTTCGTGGGCTATAGTTTTTTATTAATTTCATCAATCATGAGTAAGCCATTGACCTTCCATGGCTCCAAGCTGTTCTTAGAGCATCTCTTGCCTTGTTCAAAGCCAGCCTCAAACACAGTTTTCAGCTGGATAACAAGAGGTGGGTCTTTTTCTCCAGCAGGGCAGTGGCTGAGAGCTCTGGAGTCTGACAGTCCCAGGCTCATGTCCTGGCTCTGCCGCTTCTTGGCTCTGTGACTTAGAGATTGCTCTGTGCCTCTCTCCTTCCCTTATTTGTCAAGTGAAGATAAAGATGTTATCTGGAACTTTGCAGGGTTGTTTAAAGATTAAGTGAAATGATGTATGTGAGGCACTTATCAAGGGGTCTGTCACATAGTAAACTCAATGAACCTTAGGTTATTATTCTAATACAAACATGGCATTATGTTTATTCTGTTGTCACTAGGTCTCATGGTGTATCTCTCCATCCTTTATCCCTTTATCAAGCCTTTATCTCTTACGGTTTGGCTACTCCCTCCCCACTCTTCCGGTGGTGGTTGGGTTGCTACTGAGGGCAGGAGAACCAGGCAATGTTCCCTGTTGCATGGCATAGGAGGTGCAGCTGGAAGATGGGCTATGGGCCCTGCCTGTGGGCTAAACGGGTGTCCAGCATATCCTGGTGGCAATATTGGCAATATTGGCAAAATGGCAATATTGGAATTAATAAACATTTAATTATATGCCCACCCACGATGTAACATTTTGTCAACTTCCCTAATTGCTGAGTTCCTTAACTGAGTGGTCGAACATCTTGACATTTGAAGATAACAGAGATTAGATTTCTTTCACTTCCCCAAACGTTCCCAAACATATATGACTACTAAGAAATCATAGACATTATACACTAAATACTTATCACATCTAAATAATTTCAAAAGCAAAATGATAAAAGCTCTTTCAAAATCTGTAGCAAAACAGCTTAGCTTTGATGTGGAACGGGCTGAGTTTTAATATATTTGATGTGATAAGCAGCAGAGCCTCTGAAAGTAAGATTAGGTCCAAGATGATCTTAAAACTGTCCTGCACTAATGTTGGCATGATCCCACAAGAGCAGGTCACGTTTCAGGCTGGTCAGAGTCCGCTGCCCAGCCACAGGCAGCGTGCACCCCCTGCATGCGGAATGGGGATCCAGTGCATCGAGTGACTGAGTTGAGGCAGTGCCGAGCTGACTACCTGATTTTCTTGCATAAAATTTCCGTTTCCATATGGAATCTCATTTTCTGACTGCCTTCCTTGTCATCTCTGGGCTGGGTTTGTACATCTCCCAATTCTGAAGATACTTAAAAGGGGATGGGGGAGGAGGAAAGTATTATCGGCTCTTCCTCCCACCTGGGCAATATACTGGAATTCACAGGAGAGATTCTCATTGGAGAGAATCTACCGGAGCATTTAGCAAACACCTACTAAAGACTCAGATCAAGAACGTTTGGAATTTTGACGACTGGCTCCCAACTTCCAGAAGGAGATGACCTCGTATAAAAAAAAGGAGTTCTCAGGCTCGCTCCCCTCCCCCTGGCCTCTCATGGCACCACAAATTTTGAAATTCTAGAATCGCTCAGGACGCCCTGTTCTGAGAATGGTGTTCAGAGGAAAACGCATAGTGATGTTAAGACCCTTTGGTGAGACCTTCCTAAACACCGACTGACCAGGAGGAACTTTCCAGAGTCTCCTTAACATTTGACTAGAGGAGGCAGCCCAGCTTGAGAAGAGAGAACAGGCAGAGTGGTGGTGAGGACAGAAAGATGCCATCCGTGACCATGCTACAAAACCAGGCCGCGGAGGAAGTGGGGAGAGAAAGACCCTGAAGGAGACACACTTCCCTCTCCCGCCCCGGTCTCTCCAGCTCCTCGGGGAAGAGGAAACGGTAGTGTGGCAGGAGTACCAGGCCGACTCTTGCAGAGCGTTCCGCTGACCCTGGCTCAGGCCATCCTGATGGAAAATCACTTGCCGGGTTTCCTGTGCCTTTTCCACTTGGCTAGTTTCTGAGATTTTCCAGCCCACTGAGCAGTGGATTTAGATGTGCAACGAGAAGAAAATATGGGGCAGAGAGAGCCTGGAGGGATTCAGGGAAGCCACCCTGGGGGTGACCCGGAGCTGAGACCTGAGAAGTAGAGGCCAGCTGTGTGAGGACCCGGGGAAGAATGTTCTAGGCAGAGAACAGAAAGCGCAAGGGCTCAGAGCAGGGATTCAATGTTCAAGCAGCAGGAAGAAACATGGGGTGGTGGGAGGTATGGAGAGCAGGTGAGGGCATAACGTGAATCCACCAGGATGGTGAAGCGGGCCCCCCAGGATCGCGGCGGCCGAGGCAAGGAGTTGAGATCACATTCTTCGTATTCGATAAGGGTTGCCAGGTAAAATATAGGACACCCAGTTAAATTTGAATTTCAGATAAGTTTTATACTAAACAATTATTCATGTGTTATCTGGAATTCAAATTTAACTGGCATCCTGTATTTTTACTTGGGAAATGTATTTCCAAGTCCTATTTGAAAGGCAGTAGAGGGTTTTAAAGCAATGAAATGACAACCTGATCCAATTTATAGCCTAGTTGGGTTGTTGGACCTGCCATGTGGACCGTGGGCTGTGGTGGGGCAGATGGAGAAGTAGGAATTGCAGACAGGGAGGGAGAAGAGGCTGCCTGAGAAGGCGCCTTGACCCAAGGAACACAGGTGAGGTGAGTGTACGCTCGCGAGGAAGAGGCCCGAGGCCACCCACTTGGGCTTTGTTGACTGAATAATTAAGCAGAGGGGACCCCGATCCTTAGTCCGGCCCCTGGATGGCAGGGCGCCCTGGCCATCAGCTGCAGTGCTGCTGGGTTAACAAAACTGTCCGAGGCACCTGGAGCACGAGAAGCCGGTGACATCCAGCGTCCCGCTCTGCCGCCGTGGCTGATGGTTCTCCGAGTGGACTCAGAATGCGTGTGGCCAAGAGGAGGAGGAACTCCCAGAGACTCACACATGAGTTCCAGGGAATAAGCCACGTTATGAAATGTTAGGTGTGGTCACACCTGTGCAGGGCGTGGAGGGGTGGCCGTGAACCAGGTCAGTGGAGCTTCCAAGGAACAGGTGTCCTGGAGAGAAACTCTGATGGGTGACAGGAAGGCCAGACAGTAGCCTGAGGGTCCTAAGGCCTCATCAGTGGCACCATCGCACGCTGTCCAAATGCCAAGGGCTGGTGTTCACCACCCCCGCAGGGTTCACTTCATTATTTCTTTGAGGAAGTTTCACGGGAAATTTGTGTCTTCTGGCTCAAACATCTTAGTGATGGCTGCGGCCCGCAAGGCCCCAAGGGGGACGTTTCTCCACTGCCCCCGGACAGTGACCCAGGTCGAGGTTGAGATCAGCCAGCAGTCTTGAGCTGCAGGCTTCAGGCTGCAGGACGTGCCAGGCAGTGTCTCCTGCACTGCAGCCAGGCCGTGGTGCGTCTAGAAATGGGGCCAATGCTCCCTACTTCCTCTGTGTCCTGCCTTGTCGCTGGGCCTCAGAGCAGCACAGCCGGTCCCATGCAAATAGACACCTGCAGGCTGCCACCCTGCTGGCTTATCAGCCACACCCACTGACCTTGGCCTCACCTGCTCTGGCAACATTACAGCAAATCCTTCCATTTGTGGAGGACTTAATATTTACACATCATCCCGCATTCATTTCCTGTGGCTGCTGTAATGGATTACCACAATCTCAGTGACATAAAACAACACACATTTATCCTCTTACAGTTATGATGGCCAGTGTCACTGGGGTAAAGTCGAGGTGTCAGCAGGGCTGGTTCTTCCTGAGGGCTCCTCACCTCCTCTACCTTCTAGAGTCTGCTGGCATTCCCTGGCTTGTGGCCGCATCACTCCAATCTCTTCCTTCCACAGTCTCCTCACCTTCCACCTCTCCGACCTGCTGCCTCCCTCCTATAAAGACCCCGATGCCTACTTCAGACCCACCTGGATAATCCAGGATAACCTCACCAGCTCAAAATCCTTAATTTAATCACACCTGCGAAGTTCATTTTGCCATGTAAGGTAACATTCAGAGGTCCTGGGGATTAGGACATGGATATCTCTGAGCCATTATTCTGCCTACCACACACCTCCATTCATCATATCATCTCATCTTCGCAGTGGCTCTGGGAGGATGAAAAACTCAGGCTCAGAAAGGTTAGGTGAGTTGCTGAAAGTCACACAGCTAGAAAGTTGTAGGAAAGGGGAGGTGGAATCCAGGTCTTTGTGATTCTAACTGAATTTAACAGATTATATCATCATGTAAGAGGAAAACAAGGCACTTCAACATGAAAGAGGTCTTCGGCTTTTCCCTCTGAGATTTCTGCTCCTCAACGTGCCCGGGCAGGCCTTTGTCCCTCCTTCTTTTTTCAGGGGTTAAGAGTTGAGTGTCTGTCTGAGCACAAAGGGAACACCTGCAGCCTGTCCTAGTTCAGGGAGTGACCCACATTTGAAGAAAGAGCTCAGCAAGCCACAGCTGGGTCTCTGGTCTTTATGGCAGTTTGAGGGTTTCGCACATGCACGCTCACATGTGGTTTGGTAAATGATTTTCTCAATTAACCCATGAGTTAATAAGCTTCCTGTTAATTAAGGAGATGTCCCAGACCCCAGGGACCTTCAGCCTTGATTCAACGGCCAGGAGAAGGGGGAAAAATAGTGACTCATCTCTTGGGTACTGAACCGGCAGAAAGAAAAGACTCGGGGGCAATATTATTTTGTTTTAAGTAAGGCATTATAGATTCAATATTTAGTTGGTGTTAGAAGGGGGGACAGCAAGTATTATTCACTCCTTGGGTATCTCAAGGGCGCATAAAGGAACAGTTGCACCTGCCTGCCAGGAAACATGCTCAGCTCACAGTAAGACACTGGGTGACTCATGCAGAGCTTGCTGGGGAAGCCAAGCAGTTGGCCATGCTGTTCAGTGATGCAGAGATAAAGAGAAGTTCATCACTGTGTTCGAGACTCGCTGAGCCCTTTCTGGTGTTCTGGGTGGACACATGACAGCTCCCCTGCCGCCAGCTGCCATCCCATCCCACGCCCATGGAGCCTGGCTTCCTGCCGGTTTTGTGGGATGCTGGGCCTGATGGGTCCCTCTCCTTAAGGGAGTCCAGGAGCCTATCAGGCCCCTTTGTTCGGGTGAGAAATGGGTCCGGGGAAGATGTCTCTGAGTGGCCAGGAAACCAGGAAATCTTGTTCAGTGAAATACATGTTGAAGCTATCTTTGCTTTATGTCACATCAGCTCCGAGAATGGACTGGCCTGCCTCTCAAACGTGGCTGGCAGGAAGGGACTGGGACACAGAGAAGCAGGAAAGCTCATCGCTGCCGGCAGGAAGAAACCCTGTGGCGTCCACTGTAGAGAGCGATTTTATGCGATCGAACTGAAGTTGCACACGTGCTTGGACCCACCGATTTCATATTAAAATATACTTAAAATATGCATATTTTAAGGGGATCACACACGCTTTTAGACTTTTTGTTTTTCCAGTTATTGGTATATTCTGGAAATCTTGCCGCTAGAATGCTTCAACAATAGCTTCTCAATGATTGCATAGTGTACAGTATTCTAATTCCTACTGTTGGACAGCTAAGGTCATGCTGACGCTCTGCACTATAAACAATGCTGCAAGGAACACCTTCGTAACTAAATCATTGGCTCTTTTCTGGATTTTGCTTTCACCAGTATAAATGCCTGAAGTGTATTTGTTCAATCAAAAGAGCATGTTTTTCAGTATTATTGCTGGGTAATAAGCTGCCCCCAAACTTAGTGGCTTAAAAAAACAATTATTGGGCTTCCCTGGTGGCACAGTGGTTGAGAGTCCGCCTGCCGATGCAGGGGACACGGGTTCGTGCCCCGGTCCGGGAGGATCCCACATGCCGCAGAGCGGCTGGGCCCGTGAGCCATGGCCGCTGAGCCTGCGTGTCCGGAGCCTGTGCTCCGCAATGGGAAAGGCCACAACAGTGAGAGGCCCGCGTATCGATAAAAAAAAAAAAAAAAAAAAAAAAAAAATTATTTCTCAAGGGATAGAGCGGGAGGTTGGGGTGAGCAGATGTAAGCTATTATATATGGAATGGATAAACAACAAGGTCCTACTGTATAGCATAGAGAACCATATTCAATATCCTATGATAAACCGTAATGGAAAAGAATAGTTAAGAAAAAGAATGTATATATATATATATACATATCTGAATCACTTTGCTGTATAGCAGAAATTAACACAACATTGTAAATCAACTATACTTCAATTTTTTTAAATTGATTAAAAAATTAATTATTTCTCATGATTCTGAGGGTTGGCTGGAGAAGTCCTTTTCGGTGGAATTTCCTTCTGGGGTCACTCACGTGGCTGTGCTCCTCTGGAGGGGGCACTAGGCTCCTTCTGGGGTCACTCACGTGGCTGTATTCCCCTGGAGGGGGCACTAGGCTCCTTCTGGGGTCACTCATGTGGCTGTGTTCCTCTGGAGGGGGCACTAGGCTCCTTCTGGGGTCACTCACGTGGCTGTGCTCCTCTGGAGGGGCCACTAGGCTGGAAGGTTTCAGGTGGCCTCAGTCACAGGTCTGGCTGTTGGTGCTGGTAGTTGGCCGAAAACTCAGTTCTCCACGTGGCCTCTCAGTCTCCAGCAGGCTAGCCCGGGCTGCAACATGGTGTGGTCCCGGGGCTCCCAGAGGACAAGGGTGGTGGTGCAAGCCCCTTATGGTCCAGACTCCTGAACCATAAGGGGTTCATGATGTTACTTCTGCCACATTCTATTGGCCAAAGCAAGGCCCAGGGCCAGCCCAGATTCAAGAGGGTGGAGAAATGGTCTCCATCTCTTGATGAGTGGAGCAGCGAAGCCAAGGGGCACAGACACAGGGAGGTGGGATTCACTGGGGCCGTTATTATAATGATATACCACAGTCGCTTACATCCTAAGCCCTTTGCTAAAGTGTTCCAAATTGCCCTCAGAAAGACAGTACCAATTTATACTGCCACCAGCCAGCATCCTTTGGGAATATTTATTTTTTAAAAAAATTTAAAAAATTTTTTAAAAAACTTCTGGAAGAATGCACACAATCTGTGATAGAAGAGGAGGTTTCTGTCTCCTGAGTGGCCACAGTCATACCCCTGGGTGGTCACCTGGGGACCTGGCAGCACAGCCAACATTCACGCAGGGCAGTTGAGGGATGGTCATTCCCTTTGGGCAGAGCAGGAGCTGAGCTCCGTCTCTCCCCGTCTGTCTGTTCGGCCACCATCTCCACGGCTGTCATTCCTGCCCAAGCCCCCTCACCTCTCCCAGATCACCACAAAAGCCTCTTAAACGTTAAGCCTCATTTCCACTCTGCCAGCCCCCCACTCCTTTGCCATGCATCGCTCAGAATGACTTTTTCAAAACACAGATTTGGTTCGCAAGTCCCCCCAGTGTCCAATCCACCATGACTCCAGCTGTTTCTGCCTGCTCCCCTGCCTCTGGCCACTTGGCCTTCTTCCTCATCTTCTAAAGGAGTCGGCTCCCCAGCTCATGTTCTAGTCTGGACCAAATCGTCTCCTGACCCCCAACTTTTCCTTTTTTAAAAAACAGCTTTGGGACTTCCCTGGTGGTACAGTGGTTAAGAATCCGCCTGCCAATGCAGAGGACACGGGTTCGAGCCCTGGTCCGGGAAGATACCACATGCCACGGAGCAACTAAGCCCGTGCGCCACAACTACTGAGACTGCGCTCTAGAGCCCGTGATCCACAACTACTGAGCCCGAGTGCTGCAACTACTGAAGCCCACATGCCTGGAGCCCATGCTCCGCAACAAGAGAAGCCACCGCAATGAGAAGCCCCCGCCGCAACTAGAGAAAGGCCACGTGCAGCAACGAAGACCCAACACAGGCAGAAATAAATAAATAAAGTAAATAAATGAAAAAAAAGCAAAAACAGCTTTGCTGAGACATAATTCATGTATCATACAATTCACCCATTTAAATGTCCAGTTCAATCGTTTTTTAGCATATTTACAGTTTTGCAACCATCACCATCAGTCAATTTAGAACATTTTCATCATCTCAGACCGAAACCCTGTACCTTTTAGCTGTCACCCTCCCTCTCTCCCCAGCCTCTTCCTCCCTCCAGCCCTAAGCAACCACTAATCTACTTTCTGTCTCTGCATATTTTCCTGTTCTGGACATTTCACATGAAAGGGATCATATAATATGTGGCTTTTTTGTGACTGGTTTCTTTCACTTAACATCATGTTTTCAAGGTTCATCCACCTTATGGCATGTATTGTACTTCATTCCCTTTTACAGCTGAATAATATTCCATCGTATGGATCTACCACATTTTTTTAAACCATCTGTCAGCTGATAGACATTTGGGTTCTTTTCACCTTTTGGCTACTATGAATAGTGAACATTTGTGCCCAAGTTTCTGTATAGACATATGTCTTCATGCGTCTTGGGTATATACTTGGTGGAATTGCTGGATCATATGGCAACTCTATGTTTAATCATTTGAGGAACTGCCAGACTGTTTTCCAAAGTGGCTGTACCATTTCACAGCATATGAGGGTTCCGATTTCTCCATCCAAACCCATTTTAATTCCACTCATGAGAATTCCCTGGTGGTCCAGTGGTTAGGACTCTGCACTTCCATTGCAGGGGGCACAGGTACAATCCCTGGTTGAGGAACTAAGATTCCACAAGCCACGTGGCACAGCGGGAAAAAAAAAAAAAATCTCACTCATACTTCAGGTCTCAGCTTAAGGGCTACTTCCGTGCAGAGACCCCTCCCTGGGCCTCGCATGCCCTCCTGGGGTCTAGGTCAGCTTCTTTGCTTTAAGCTTTCAAAGAACTGGGCTTCCTCGCTTCGGGGCGCTGAAGCATTGCTTAGTGCAATGATTCCATCAACACCTGTTTCTCCCCACACTGTGGGCTCCACGAGGGCAGAGGCTGTCTGTGTTGTTCACCTTTGAAGCCCTAACCCACGCCTGGCCCACAGCAGCCAGCCGCCCATGAGAAATCTGTAGAATGAATGTCAGGGGCCGAAAGCGCAAAGGGCACGTAACTCATTCAGAGTCACCAAGTAGAGCCGTGGGAGCCTTGCGTCCTATTCCACCCTGTCCAATACGGTAGCCACCAGCCAAATGTGGCCACCGAACACTTGAAATGTGGCCAATGCCACTGAGAAATTAAGTTGTTGATTTTATTTCACTTTAATAAATTGAAATTTAAATAACTGTCAGTGCAGGTAGGAGTGGGGTAACACTGGGACTCCTGATACAGAGCTGAGTTCTGCTTCCCTGGCATTAGAACCTTCCCTTCCCCCAACATGCTTCTCCCTGCCCCTGAGGAGGTAGCCTTCGCCCAGCAGTCCAGACAAATATCTGTGGTGAGCCTGAGCCTCAGGCATGGCCACTGATGCTTCCTTCTCCGGGCCTTGGGGAGAGACTAAAAGACTCAGTACTCTGGAGGGTCTCTAGAAATTGGAAGGTCCCAGTCCTGTTCCGTGGTTGGTACCTTTGCTACCCTGTTCCTTCTACTTGCATTTATGGTGATTTAAATGTAAATACATTAAGATGAAATAAACTTAAAATCTCAATTTCCTAGTCACACTAGCCACAGTTCAGTGCTCTGTGGTTACATGGGGCTAGTGGCCACCATATCGGACAGGGTGGATATAGGACATTTCCATCATTGCCGAAAGTTCTACTGGATAGCACTGCCCTAGAGGTTTCCCTACAGAGGGTTCTCTCCTCTCTGTCTCCCACAGGATACTCTGTCCTCACTGCTTCTCAGCTCTCAAGGCCTCAGATCCTGTGGGCCAGCCTCCAACACATCCTATGCCATCCTCCTGTGTGCACATGGGGCTGGGACTTCCCCCACCCAGTTCCTGGGGAGCCCGTCCTTCTCCCCAGCAGCTTGGCAGGCCCCAGCACATCCCCTTCTCATCTTAGGCTTACAAGAGCAAAAATGTCCTCTCTCATCTGGTACTCTAGCCTCCAGGATACCAAACCCTCTAAAGAAGAGTGAGGATAAAAGCCCTTCTTGCTCTTCCCGATGAGCTCATAGGAAAATAAGACAGTTCATTTCTTCCCCCGGTCCTACTTTTCCTGGTCATAGGCACAGCCATTCACTTCTGTTCTTCTGCTCTCCTGGAATCAGAGGACTCAATGAATGATTGCAGCTGGGAAAGTCTACCAAGAGTGCCTAGCTCGACCTTTCATTTTGCATAAAGGGAAGAAGGCCCAGAAGAGAAAAAGGACTTGCCCAAGATCACAGAGCAACCATCTTGACCTAATAAATACTGAATGACTCCAAATAATGAGGAGGAACAGAGATAAATTGTATCAACCTCCTACTATGTGTTGGGTGCTTTACCAATCACACATCGACTTAACACCGCAGGTCTTATGGCCCACTTCAGATTAGACTCTGAGGTTCAGAGAGGTTAGGTGACTTGCCTAAAGCAACACAGCTAGTAAGGGACAGAGCTAGGACTCAAACCCTTGTCTTGCTACTTCATGACCTAAAAGAGTTGCTGGGCCATCTTTGTTGGAGGGGAGGGTCTGGGGAGGTGAGCCAGATGGTGGGTGATAGGAGAAGCAAACACAGAGAAGGTCATGGACATGGCACATAATATGTTAGGCTGACCAACACTCATGGTCGCTGCTTTTGGCCTGGTGACTGTGGACTTTTTAAATTCTAGTCTAAGAAGTTCTCACTTGTAAGGAGGGCTTGTAAGATCATCTTAAGAATTTTTGTCTCAAGACTTCTACTTCCCAGGTTCAGAGATTTTGTGATGTGAACACTGTAGACGTTTGAATGACCACAGTCTCATCTGGGATGTAAAAAAAGTTCACTTTGAACCACTAAGCAAGGAAGACCCTGCAAGATGAGCTTTTAAGTTGCAAATTTCTGCCACTGAAATTCTGGTTCCCACTTTTGAGGCAGACCTCGCCCCCTAGTGGAAAGGGGTGGACACTGCATTATAGTAAATGGTCCACCCACAGGAGGGTGCCTCCTTAAAGTTCTATATTTCATAATACAGGAAATTTGGTTTTAAAAATAAAATCAGCCAGTGTGGTGAAATAGATTCACAGCTTTGTTGTTGTTATTGGATTTTTTTTCCCACTGGAGAAGAAAGACAGTCGGGTATGTGGGGGTACGGTGGGGAACCCTGCTATGGAATCAACATTTTCAAATCGATCTGAGTGGTTTCTGGGAGTGATCCCAGACCTCCCGCATCAGGACTTCCTCAAAGCCTGGGAGTTAAAGTGAAGTTTCCTGGGTGTCTCCTAGGAGCCAAATAAATAAATAAACTTTTCCCCTCTTCTCAGTGGCCTGTGGAGGGAAATGGAAACAGGTGAGCCCTGTGGCCAGGTCCGTGGTGGCCCCGGCTCTGCCACTCTGAGGAATCTGGATGTACAACTGCCTACTCTCTGAAGCTCAGCTACCACTCTTTTTAAAAATTTAATTAATTAATTATTTTTGGCCATGTTGGGTCTTTGTTGCTGAGCGCGGGCTTTCTCTACTTGCGGCAAGAGGGGGCTACTCTTCGTTGCAGTGCGCAGGCTTTTCATTGCGGTGGCTTCTCTTGTTGTGGAGCACGGGCTCTAGGCGCGTGGGCTTCATTCGTTGTGGCACATGGGCTCAGTAGTTGTGGCTCACGGGCTGTAGAGTGCAGGTTCAGTAGTTGTGGCTCACGGGCTTAGTTGCTCTATGGCATGTGGGATCTTCCCGGACCAGGGCTCGAACCCATGTCCTCTGCATTGGCCAGCGGATTCTCAACCACTGCACCACCAGGGAAGCCCTCAGCTGCCACTCTTACTGACATGGAAAATACACCTACATCATGGCGGGGGGGGGGCAGTTGGGAGGATTCAGTGAGAGGGTGGGCGTCAAGTGTAACATCTTCAAACCAGAACTGTCACTCCAGCTCCCTGGGCCTGATTCCCTGCTCTTACAGTGAGGAGGTAGAAATGACATCATCTCCTGTCCCTGACGCCCCGAGTCCTTCTGCCTCGGGTGCCTCCATTCTCTGGCCCTCGAGGCAGGGGACGCAGCCCGGCCCGTCAGGCCCTTACCCAGTCCTTTCTGGGGTTGCCTTTCTCCTACATCCCTGCATTTTGGACCCTCACAGTGTGACTGGTCACCTTAGGGAGGCCTTTTTGGAATTGCTGTTCCGCGAGGTTTTCCCAATCCTGCAGACTCCGGGAGCTTGACATTGCATATTCCAAATAGCTGAGCCAGGACAGTGGTTTCCCATAGAAAGTGGACAGTCATTCATGTTTCAGCAGCGCTTCCAGACAGCCTCTTCTCTCTTGGACATCTACGGACTTGCTTTCCAGAAGTTTTCCATTCTTATCCTCCCCATTATCCCCCAGGACCCTGGTGAAATGTCACGAGGCTGATTTCTCCAGAGCCAGTGAGTCGAGCCGCACCCCGACATCTGCCCAGGGGCTGCTTACCGAGGGGCTGTTACACAAGTCGTGGCCGCAGGGATCATAGCCCCGAGGGAGGCTGAGGGGCTGCCTTATCCCCTTTTTATAGACAAGGAAGCACAGTTCACAGAGGGGAAATGACAAGTGACTTTTCCAACTTAGCACCATTAGTTTGGAGGCAAGGCAAATTCATCATCGCCTTCTTCTCCCAAGGCTGTGTTTCTCGGTTAAAGCAATCATATATCTGGAGAGAGAAAAAAAATCAGCTTCTGAGGAAAAACACATTGCATAATCCCATTTTGAATGGGAAGAAAACTCCAAGTGCACCTAAAGGTAATTCGGGAAGGTCACCTGCCAAACTTCTGAATGATGGGAGTCCCACTGGATTTTATTGTCTTCTTTGAATTTTCTCATTTTTCTTCAACAAGCTTGTTATTGTATAGAAGTAACATTTCGTGTTATAAAAGGGGAAACGATCCTGCTTATTTGAAAACAAACTACTGCTCCCTATGAAGACGTGGATGAATCTCTTAAACGTGATGTTGAACCAAAGGATGCAGGCATGGAAGAGAGCAGGCTGCAGGACTCTCTTCATTCAATATTCAAACCAACTGGCCATTGTAACGAATGTGATAGTCAGATAGCGTTTACCTTCGAGGAACAGTGACTGGAGGAAGTACAAGGAGGGAGGGGGGCATCTGGGGTGGTGATCATACACTTCCCGGTTTTGATCTGGGTGCTGGAATGTGGGGGTGTTCATCTGTGGTAATTCATCAACTTACGTCACAGATTTTTGGCACTGATTTTGATTTTTTTAAGATAGTCCACTAAAATACTATTAATCTGAATGACGGTGTATTTTGACACAAGGAGAGTGTCTCACTTGCCTTGCCCTGTCCCGGCCCTGCAGGGGTGGCAGGGATAATCGAGGCTGTGGGTCACACCTGCCAACCCCTCAGAACCCTTTATATCAGGGACTTGTCTGGAAAGTCTACAATACTCCAGGGATTTCAAACAGAATAAATATAATACAGAGAACAGATCACACAGATGAAGGAAGACCTGAGAAGGCATACAGGAGAATGAGACACCCAGAGACCGGCAGGAAGTCTTCACCGGCCTGGAGCTGCAGGGGTACACAGATGAGGAGGTGTCACCAGAGCAGAAGCAGAAGCAGGGCCATCTGATGGATCTGGAACCACGACAGGAGGCTGCCAGGTAGGAGCTGGGACAGCAGAGCAGAGCTGGAGCCATAGGGGAGACACAGCCACTGCTGGAAAATGCCCTCTGCAGCCGAGAGAGTGAGAAGTCCCCTGGCTTCCCTCAGTCTCTTATTCTCCAAGCTCCCATCACCATTTCCTGTTGCCTGGGCCTGGCCAGATGCAAGCCAGGGAACAGAACTTACAGGACGGGGGCTAGGACAGACCCAACTCCCAGTTCGTCTGTCCAATTCTTCCACCAGTTCCCCTTCTCACCTTCCCACCAGTCTTCCTCTCTGCCAGCTCACTCTGCCCAGGGCATCAGTCCTCTGCTGGGAAGGCGGCTCCCTTAGTGCATGTCTGATTCTAAGGTGATCACCAGACTAAATTTACCCACCTTGTGGTCTATACGGCATCAGCTGACGCTCCAGCACTTTCCCAAAGACACCGGTTAGCAGGCTGTGGTGGACACACCCTAAATAATCACACACCTTGTGTAATCCTCTCCCCTTGAGTGTGGGTAGAACATATGACTTACTTCTAGCCCCGAGAACATGGCCAAGGTGACGATATGTCACTCCCAAGATTACCTTGCGGTATGCGTGGCTCTGTCTTAGCAGACGACAGTGAGAGAGACTCTCCTGCTGCCCTCGAAGGACAAACAGCCATGCTCTGAAATGTCTGTAGAGGGCACCATGTGGCAGGGAACTACAGGGGCCTGTAGAACCTGGGCGGTCTTCTCTCAACATCCAGTAAGCAGTCAGGCCCTCAGTCATGCAGCTGCAAGGAAATGAATCTGCCAGCAACCTCATGAGCTTGGGCGTGGGTTCTCCCCACTTGTGTCTTCAGATGAGAACACAGCCAGCTGCCACTGGACTGTAGACTTGACCCTGGGCAGGGGACCCAGCAAGGCTGCTTGGACTCCTGACCCACAACAACTGTGAAATAATAAGTATGTGTTGTTTAAGCCACTAAACTTTTGGTACTCTGCTACACTGCAATAGAAAACTAATCCACCCGGTGGGAAAAAAGACCAGCTTGCCTTGCTTTTTCCAAAACCTAAAGTTCCATTTAAAAAGGTGGGACAGTAAATAAGTCATGCCATACCTCATAACTGTTTACTTCCCTTCCTACCTCTTGTTCCGGCTGACCCAAACCTGCCAGGGACAATGGCAAGGTGTGTTGTTCTGTGTGGCAAGCAGAGATGTATCACAAAAAGGGGAGCCTCGGCGCTTCCCGTTGGAGTATGTTGTTACTGTTGACGCCCCCATAGGAGTGCTTCCGAGAGTGCATCAAGTTAGGGCTGGACTCAGGGAGCTTTGGGGTCAATGATGGCAATGGACTCATGGCTCTGATACTTTCCATCCTCCAGCGATACAAATGGGAGTGCTATGGTCTGCATGTGTCTCCCCAGACTTCATATGTTGAATTCTAACCCCCAAAGGTAATGTCATTAGGAGGTGGGGCCTTTGGGAGGTGATTAGGTCATGAGGGAAAGGCAGGGCCTTCGGAAAATGGATTAGTGCCCTTATTAAAAGAGGCCCCAGAGAGCTCCCTGCCCCCTCCACCGTGTGAGGACACAGCGAGAAGAAGCCGTCTATGAACTAGAAAGCAGGTTCTCATCAGACACCACGTGGAATCTGCTGGCATCTTGATCTTGGACTTCCAGCCTCCAGAACTGTGAGTAACAAATTTCTGTTGTTTATAAGCCCCCAGTCTGTGGTGTTTTGTTATAGCAGCCCAACAGACCAAGACAGTGGGCCAAAGTTCTGAGACCACTACTAACTCGGAGAGTCAGCTGAATACTTGAGCAGTCCCTTTCATGTCGTTTTATTTCCTTTTACATGGACCAATGGAAGAAAAAAAATCCCATAGATTCTTCTGAAAACCGTTAAGATAATGAGAAGACGAATGAAAAACTTGCATAGATTGGGATGCCCACAGTTTGGATTTTCAAGGCCTAAAAGACGAAACAAAACAAAGCAAACGGGACTTTCAGGATAAACGCAATCATCCTCTAGAAGGGGAAAGGGAAGGCCTAGCAATTGTATAAGATGCTGGTTCTCAACTCTGGATGTACATTAAGAATCACGTAGGGAAGGTTTTTAAAATAAACCTTAAAAAAATTAAGTATAACTTAAATACAATAAAGTGCCCCAATCTTAAGGATACAGCTTGATGGATTTTCACAAGTAAGCACTCCTGTGTGACCACCACCCTGATCACGATAAAGAACATTTCAGGTACCTCTGAAATCTCCTTCCCATCCCCTCCTGGTCAATATCCCAGCCTCCCGCACTCCCACCTCCACAAGGAAATTGCTATTCTGATTTCTAACACCATAGAGAATAACTAGAGGAGCTTTTAAAAATACTGATGCCTGGGTCCCACCATGGAATATCTGGTCTCATCTGGGTGGCTCTCAGGCCTGGGGAGTTTGCAAAGGGCCAGGTGATTCTGATGTGCAGACAGGACTGAGAATTACTCACTGGTTTAAGGTCAAGTCCCATTTCCTGCAGGGCAGCGAGGGCTTAAATTCACAGACCAAAGAGCTCCTCCCAGCACTGCAGACAGGCTCTCTAGCAATTTCTGGATTGTAGCCGTCAGGAGCCAAGCCAGGTACTGAATCCACCGGGATGCTGCGGTGGCCCACTGAGGCAGATGACCTCAGTTCTCCTTGGACGAGCCAGGGGTGGGTGGGCTGGGCCATGGATTTTGGTGGAAGGTCATGTCCCAGCAAGAAAGGTGGTGTTGGCAGCAAATACGCTCCACCAGACATTCCACCTCTCCCTAAAAGTCCCCTTCGATATTTATAAAATGATTCGGGTGTGACCCAAATCAGGCAGTCTGGTTTGGCTTATCGTTTTCAGTATGCCCAGATTTCATCCTACAAGGTTTTTCTTTAGCATTATTTGGGGCTGTGAAAATCCTTAAGAAACTGAGCAAATTTCCCCCCGTAGATCGGTGGAGCTATAAAGCCAGTGATCCCCAAAAATGTGTGGAGGAGAGAACGAGCAAAAGAGCAATCAAAGAGAAAAGAAAAGATAAGCACTCACGTGGCTTTTGCAGGACGACTTGACCAACCCAAACTTTTGCTTGATCTGGTTCGTCGTGAACTCTTGCCACTTGCCGTCCACCAGGGTCTGGGCTCTGATCTCGTACGTCACCAAGCGCTCTGCTCTCAGGCTGATGGGGCTGTGCTCATAGACGGAGGAGGCAAATTCCAAGTCGGTGTGCCTTATTCTCTGCAAGGAGGGTGACCCACCTTAGGTGGAACTGAAACCAGGGTGACCCGGAGTTAGCGAAACGTGGTCCCTGCCACATCGGCCCTCCTGTCTGATGTGTACAGGGCAGGAGCGTTTCCCCATGGCCCCATTTCCTACATGCAGCTGCTGCCGAATCGGTTGGCATTTGAACCCTCACCATGAGCAAACCACTGGCCAACGGACTGGGGTTTGGCCAATGCAGGAAAGCACCACGAAGTCAATCTATATTGAACGGGAAGGTCTTCACATCGCTTTGCCAGAGTTTAAAAAACCAACATAGTATTCATATGAGCACTTCGACTCCTGTTGTTACATAATTCATCTCTTCCATCCAGTAAAATCCATTATGTAGGGAAATGCGTGAGTCACTGAAGACCGAGGACTGGCCCAAAGAAGAGAGGTGACTCGCTTAAGGACACATAAAGAGGTAGTGGCCAAGCTGGATGAAACCCCAGGTTTCTCATTCATGCATTCATTCATTTATCCACTCATAATACAAACATACCACCCCTACGTTCCTGTTCTGTGATTGGCAGTGGTAATAAAAAGATATGGTGATATTAAAGATATGGTTTCTCACGGAGCTTAAAGTTTTGGAGACTTACAATGAAACCCTAAGTGGAAGGTAGGGGTCCACCATCATAGCTGTCACCATCATCAGGGCCCCGTTCCAAGCCCTTTGCACAATTTAACACATTTGATACTCACAGCAACCTAGGAAGGTAGGTCGTATTACCCTGTCCAACTTAAAGGTCAGAAAGTGGACACAGGGAGGTTCCTGGGCTCACCAAGATCAAACGGCTCACCAGATGGTTTGAATTCAGACTCTACTCTGAAACCCAGCTCTCCTGCCTCTCCTGAAAGTCCAGCAGGAGCATGGAGGTGAAGGCATCCACCCTCCTGACTCTTCCAGCGTCCTGTTCACAGCCTCCGCTTTGCCCCCCTAGAGAACACCATTCCCTCTGCCTTTATGGGCACATGCGTTACCTCCACAGAAGAATGGCCCCCTGTAAAGCATCCCCCAGCATGTACAAACTGAAAATGAATTGAGCCCCACACGAGGTTCCAGAGGACTATCATTTAACCTTGGCCTTACCAGCAGAGGCCATACAAACATGAAGACACTCCATTTTGAGATCCTCATCTATCGAACGGGTCAGCAGCAACCTCACAATGTTGGCGCAAAAATCAAATGACATCACGACCGTGAGAACGGTCAGCACCGGGCTTACATTTTACAAATGAATTCGTAATTAATGTTTAATCAATTATTGTTAATTATTATTAATCAATTATTATTAATTCCGTATGAACTGATTCTGAATCTCAAAGGCTGTTTCAGAGACATAGCTCTCCTGTGCTCTCTGTCCTTCTTACCTGCATATGAAAACTATACGAAGTAGGATCCTGTTTGATTCCCTTTATCTCAAAGAAGAATCCATATATGGCAATCACTTTTGAATGTGTAGTATACTCCTAAATGGGGAGAGATATGCAACAAAGTGACAGGGGTAAAAACCTTCAGTATTCAAAGGCAAGAAAACATAGCAAGACCAAGTCTAGCTACAACTACTGAAGTGATTAATGTGTGATTTGAAACACAACAGCAATGTTAGCCTGGGAAACAGAAGAAGAGACAAACTGTAGCGACTTTACAAATCCTTACAGGTTGGCACTCAGTGGCAATACTATTTGCTCTGCATGCCCCCCTTAGTGGGGAGAAGAATGAGTTAGGCATATTCTTAGATGACCCGTGGTCTGCAGACCTTTGAAACAAAGCATTTTGCTCCAATCTGATGGGCCTAAGAGACCCTCCATGCCCACGGTATTGCAGGGTGTCGTGGCCACTGTGGTCTGCAATCTGTCCACTTGGGCAGGTCCCTGCAAGCACAGCCCATCCAGGCCTGATCCAGAGGGGAGTCTCTGATGATAGACTCAGGGCCCCAAACCTGTAAAACACGAATTCTTTTGAGATCACTACTGGGGCGGCTTTAGTGATGTTGGAGGATCGCAGCCATTGCTTGGAGAGTTGTACCTATCGAGGGAGCCCGAGACAAAGGGCAGCCACCAGCCACTCAGGCTCCCCTGGTGACTGAGCGCCCAGAGGCTTTGCAGCCGAGCTCCCTAACGCATTGTCGCTTTGATCCTGGGCTCCATCTAAAGAGCTGCTCAGAACAGTCGCCCTTGCAACCTTAACCACGGGCTCAGAGTAGAATCTCTTCTTGGGCAGTTGGCAGCTCACCATGTTTGTGGGGAAAAGGATGACCAACTCATCCCAGTTTGCCCAGGCCTTTCCTGGTTTTAGAACAGAAAGGTCCTGCATCCCCAGGAAACACCTCCAACCCTGGAAAGCTGGGGCAGTTGGTCACCCTCATGGGAACCGTAGATGTGCCCATCAAGTGACTGAATGGCCTGTCCCAGGGCCCTGTCTTGTGCATTTTCCTTCTAAGAGGGTGGCAAGTGTGCAGGAGAGACCCCTATGATTCCCTCTTCTGCCCCGGTCTTCCTACCAGAGGGCGGAAGTGAGCATGGCCATTGTACAAAGGTCTCTAACCAAGCACGGGAAGGGATGTTTCTTCCCCTGGCTCGGGCCCAGCAGTCAGTACCTGGTTAAAGAGCAGCCCGAATCTCACCCCCTGGGTGGTAAGATCTTTCACGTGGGCCATGTCGCCCCCATTCTCCAGCTGAAAGGAAAACACACACCACTTACCAGCAGCCCGATCCCCCAACATCATCTTCACTACATTGATCCCTACAACCCCCATCGTGCTCGAAAGAGTTCTGTCTCTGGAGCCTACGTTCACCCATGAATCCAGTCCACAGTATTTACTGAAAACCTACTAGCCAGGTACCATGCTCAATGCTCTCAGAAGATGCAAAGATGAGGACAAGAAAAATGTCCCAGCATTTTTTTCTTACTTGAGAAATAAAATGTGTACATCAGGATCCCGATTACAAGGCAGAGAACATTCATGGCTGTAAAGTCAAGAGCAAGTACGGCCCCATAGGGCAGGCTCCACGTGAGGGCGGGGGCCGGAAGGGAGCAAATTTCAGGAGGATGACATTGGTGGCGGGGGGCAAAAGGAAGGAGGTGGGCAGGGCCAGAAGGACATGAAAAGGGAGGTGGGGGACTTCCTGAGGTGTCCAGCCCCAGCCCCGAGACTATCCCCTCTCTCTCTGTTGCCCCTTCCACCCTCTGCTCTGTTAGAACACAATTCTGAGTTATGTCCCAGGGAAGCACGGTTCCACGGAGCGGTTATCTACTGCGTACGGGGCACTGAGCCCTGTGGTTTGCACATTACAGTAGGTATTTGTTGAGCTGAATTTAATTTCAACCAGTGACTCATAAATCTTCAGAACTCAAACACTGCCCCACTTCATCTCTGAAAATGCATGATTGGAAACACACAAGAAGCACAACCGTTTGCACAGACAATTCACAAAGGGGGAAATGCCACGTGGAAAAATATTCATATTTACTAGTAATAAAGGGAATGCATATTCAAAAATGAGATGCCATGTTCACTTCACAATTGACACAAGTGATCTGAAAGGAAAATGCTCTATGTTGCTGAGCTTGTTCAAAGAAAGGCACCTCATTGATTGCTGGGGAAGGAGTAATTTGGTCCAAATTTTGCTGATATGTATCAAGAACAAAAGTGCACATTCCTTTTGGGGCCAGTATTTTCTTTTTTTTTTTTTTTTTTTTTTTTTTTTTTTATTCGTTACGCGGGCCTCTCACTGTTGTGGCCTCTCCCGTTGCGGAGGACAGGCTCCGGACGCGCAGGCTCAGCGGCCATGGCTCACGGGCCCAGCCGCTCCGCGGCATGCGGGATCCTCCCAGACCGGGGCACGAACCCGTGTCCCCTGCATCGGCAGGCGGACTCTCAACCACTGCGCCACCAGGGAAGCCCTGGGGCCAGTATTTTCTACTCTTCAGATTCTCCTATGAGAAAATAATTCTAAGTATAGTAAAATAAACCATTACGTGCAAATGCATTCACCATGCAGCCTACTTACAATAGACAGCAGTTAGAAACACCACGACTTTTCTACAATAAAGGAAAGGCCAAGTAGCACTGTTTGTAGCATATCCTCTTGGTGGAAGAGTTTGCAGCCAGTAAAAATGGTGATAAGAAACACATTTCATTGAGTGTATTTTTTTAAAAAAGACCTGAAGGCAATAAAATGCAATAAGATGTTTGCGATGGTTGTTTTGGGAGTGATGGGTCTGAGAGTATGTGTCTTCTTTCTTTCAGTTTCTCTGAATTTTGAAAAATTTCAATAATAAGCACATGACATTTGTATCTGTGAGGGGACTCTGTTTGCAGGGCCGTGTGGCCAATTGTCCCCGACTCTCCGGTCAACAGGACAGATGTTCTAAACACCTGGGCTCCAAGGCGGGGCCTCCTCTCTCCTCCCCTCCAGGCTTGGCTCTTCCCACTTCCCCTGGGGAAGGATCCAGATACTTCCCCACCTCAGAGGCCCAGAGGTTTCAAATGCAAAACACATCTCCAGAAAAAGCAAAGGCAATACATTTCGATAACTGTTTCCGCGCTGAGCTGGCGACTCACCGCGAGGTAATGGTTGGCTATAACCCGGACGAGCCAGGATTCAGGGAAGAAGTTAATGTGCCTTAGCTCCTCCAGACCCTTGCCTGGAAGAAGCACAAAGGGGACATTCTTATGGATTTATTCATAAGAGAACTGCAAAAACCTCATTTACGGAAGGACAAAGGAGGAAGTTGGGAGCTGAGGACTGGCGGGCATTCCCGGGCCCCAGGAATCGTTAGATGTGTGGAACCCAAGTGAGAGGTCCCATGGCCCTTTCCCCCAAAGGGTCCACAGCCCCCGGCCACAATCCTGCCCAAGGAGGGAGGGTTGAGATCTGATAAACAGTGTCTTTGGAGTGTCTAGAAGCAATGTGGACAAACTCTCTGGGCTCCATCAACCATTTGTGGGTTTTGGAGCTACTCATTCTATCTGGATAACTGGAAATGGCTTGGAAAAAGTTCTCAAATATCCTTTCAGATGCAAAGCTCTCACTGGTGGCCACCTGGGCTGCCCCAAACACACTCCCCAAGAGTCCCCTCTCTTTCCAAGTCACAGCTGCCTTGTTCTGGGCCCAGAGCATGAGGAAACTCAAGCCTGGAGCACAGACCCACAGTTTTCTCCCAAACTGCCGAGTAAGCGAGCGACCCAGAGGGGACGCCACTCTAAGAGGCAGGGCATGTGGTTAGATGGCGACACGCAGCCCTGGGCGCTGAGTACACTTTCATAATCGGTAAGCCCCTTCCATTCACCATCATGTTTTACAGGAGCTCTGATTATCCTCATTTTACAGACAAGGAAACTGAGACCGGGCAGCCAACTGACTTTCCTAAAGTCACACACCTTGGAAATGACAAAGCCAGATCTCAGCTGATTCCTTTGGAAACGTCTGGTGGGGCTTCCTCAGGAGTGGCTGAGGGGTGTGGCAGGTCCCCAACAGCCTCCCCTGGATGCGCTCCCACGGGCTGGGGCTTACCTTTGGTGATGCCGTGCAGACGCAGGCAAAGGAAGAGCGGCATCCAGTTCTGTCCCACATCCCGGTCCAGAAAGCAACACTTCTTGGGGAAGCTTAGCAGAGGTGCAAAGAGGAATAAAAGGCCTTCAGAACACTCCTTTCTGGAATTGGCTGGGGCTCGTGAAAGTCATGTCAGAGACTAGCAGTTTCACCAGCCAGGGGTAGATGGAGCCTGGTTCTCTCTGGATGGGTGGGGAGTGTGGAAGCAGAGGGGGGCTGCCCCCCGAGATTGTAATGAGACAAAGGGTTATATTCCCCTTGCATCTACCGCATAGTAGGTGCCCAACAAATACTCATTAAATGATGTGGGAACACATAACTGTACAGGGGATTTCAGGATACGTTTTCTCACTTGAGTCTCACAAACTTCTCAAGGGGCAGACAGGACAAGTACATCAGCTCCATTTTACAGATGAAAAAACAACGGCTCAGCCAGGACTTGAACCCAGGGTTTCTGATTCCCCCTCTACACATGCTGCCCTTTGAGTAAGTGGCCAGTTTAGGCACTTCCGAAGCACTTTCTGGTAGAATCAAGAAGAAAGAAAGGTCGGATGAGTGGGTAACTCGTTTTAGCAGCTGGTTCCAGGATCAGTTCTGGACAGTGTTAATACTAAACTCTGGTTAATTTCCACACGTGGCTGAGGTCAGGGCTGGGCTGAAATCACACTCCCCTTGAGAAGACGTGTACACACAGGCACGCATCCAGTCTTGTTTTGAAACAACTTGCTGCATAAAATGGTCACTTTTGACAAATGGGGACGACAGGGGATAATTTTTCCAATGACTTTGGAAACACAAAGTCATTCCCTCAAGTCAGATCCTGTATGAGACCGGCCAAAGGCACTTTTAGAATATTTTTCCATGAATCAAGAGTGATGTCCAAATCACACCCTGTCCCAGCCAGACTGAACACTCCATTGGCCCCTTGTCCCGCCTCTGCTGGGGGTGCCCACCAACCTGCCTGGGGGCCATTTGTTTTCACAAGATCTGGGAATTCCTGACACTCTCCAACTCTTCCTCGCGGCAGTGGTCCCAGGAGAGAAGTTTAAGGATTCTGAGGCGTTGTGAGAGGGGAGAGGAGCGCGAAGACAAATGAGCGAATTCAAATTCAATGATTATTTATTAGAATCCACTGGGGGGCTCTCTCTGGGGGTGGACGGACCAGGCGTAAATAAAGGAGGGCTGATACTTCCAGGAGTGCAGGGCTATTGATCCTGGATCCAGCCCTCCATTACCCAGGGCAGGTGGAGCTGGGCTAGTGTGGGCCGTGCCAGTGCCCTGAGAAACACGGATCTCTTAGCTGGACAAATAACGCTCGCTTGACTCCTTTCCCAGACGTGAACGCCTCCTCCTTCCCTGCCTCTCTCTCACCACTTAATGGAAGAATCGGCTAGGTGGCATCACGGCGGGCGCAGGCGTCAAGGAAGAAAGAAGGGGCTGAGCTGACGCAGAACCCCCAGCCCAGCTGCGCGCTGGGGAACGAGCCCGGACCCTCAGCAAGGGCTCCCACAGCCCGCAGTGGCCCCTGAGGAGAGAGAACTTGCTGGAGCTGCAGGTTAATACAATTTCAGCCCAGGAGGGAAAGGACCATCTAGAGGACAGATTTCCCCTCCAGCTCAGAAGCCCCCAGGCGCCAACTCCACAGCTTTGTGGGAAGGATGCTGGGAGAGTAGGAGGGACCCAAGGCCCCCGAGTCTCCCTATGAGAGGCACTCAGCCAGATGACCGTCAGCCAGGACCTCTCCAGACAGACATTCTCCCCGAGAAGATTCTGAATGAGCTTTGCTGAGGCAGGTGATTGGACTTTATGACCCCTTTGGATCACAGGAAGCGGCACTGATGGTGGCTGATTTGGACAGGTCACAAGTCAGCTCATGCACTGCCCAACCGTGCTTGGGGTCCCTGAGCTTGGGCCTGGAGTCAGACGGACCAGGCTCCAGTCCTGGGCCAGCCGGCCGTCAGCCGTGTGACCCAGCCTCCCCAAGCTTCCTTTTCTGTCCGGGGGCACAACAGCCACACGTGCTTCCCTGGGTAGTCGGGAGAAGTAAAGGTGACAGAGCTTGTGATATGTCGGGCACAGCTGCTGGTCCTAGCGGTGCTCTGGGCTTCATGATTGCCACCGTTGTCCCCTCACCCCAAGGAAAGTGACCTGAACTTGAGCCGGTCAAGTTGCACGGCCGTGTTCTTGCTGGCGTTCATTATTGCTGCTACCCTCTAACTCGCCGGAGCCACGGGCCACCTCAAAGGAAGTAAACGGTGGCCTCAGCCGCTGATTTTCTAAAATCCCAAAGCATCTGAGCAGTGTGGTCCAGCGCCTTGAACCAATGGGTGTAACCCTGCCCCTGGAGCCGGGCGGGTGGATGGCTGCAGAGCTGGGACGCTGCCCGGGGCCTCCAGAGAACAGCCCACGTGTTTCCATCTAACCCGGCTCAACTCCGTGCTGGGCCGCGGCATCTGGATTCTCTGGGCCAAGGAAGGAATGCTCACCTGATGTAACATAAAGTGGGGGAAGCTGGTTGCTGTGTCGGGACCTCTCTGCATGGCTGTTTGGTGGAAACAAAGGCTGGCATGGCTTCCCCAGGCGCTGAGCTCTGTCTCTGCGAAGACTTTGGGTTGAGCACTGACTATTACGGGACAAGCTTCTGGCCATGGTGTCTGCCTCCTAAAGTTCATGGGAAACCCTTGGGGCATGACCCCCTTAGGGAGGACAGTTCATAGGTCCTTGATACTGAAAGATACACCCAGGTCGGCTCTGGGTTCTGCTTGCAAGACCCTGGGGACAAATCCTCCCTTCTGACCTCCTGAAAAGCAGGAGGAACAAGTCTCTGTCAGACTGACACAGGTTGGCATTTTAGATCAGCCACGACCTTCTTGCCTCCTCCAGCCTGTCATCTGTCAGAGTCCTTTACCCTTTCAGACTCAGAGCCCCATTAGCCCAGCACTTCACATTTTTGCCTTTTAAATGCATACTCTAGAATTCTGACACGCGCTACAGCACAGATGAACCTTGAAGACATTGTGCTAAGTGAATTAAGCCAAACACAAAAGGACAAATACTGCATGATTCCACTTACGTGAGGTTCCTAGACGAGTCAAATTCACAGAGGTGGAGGTAGAATGGCGGTTGCCAGGGGCGGCGGGGAGGGGCAGAGGGGAAAGGGGACTCATTGTTTAATTTGCATGGAGTTTCAGTTTAGGAAGATGAACAAGTTCTGGAGATGGATGATGGTGATTGTTGTACAACAGCGCGAATGTACTTAATGCCCCTGAGCTGTACCCATAAAAATGGTTAAAATGGTCATTTTTATGTTATGTATATTTTACCACAATAAAAAAATTAGAGTTAAAAATTACTTAGTTTCTATGAAAAATATCTGAAAGAATAGTTTATAAAGTGAAGTTTGAAAAAAATTACACACTTGGGGGAAGGGAACACGGCTTTTTTCAAAAGGTAACTCGGTGTGGAAGACCTAGACGCCTTCTGAAACCCAAGAAGCAGGAAATGGTCCTCTTGGCTCCTGACGCCAAAGTGTGGTAAGGAAACAACAATTCTGAATGTCGCTGCCACCACCATCACCTAGCAAATGTCACTGCCATTCAGGACGTCCTGCCAAGTGCTGTGCTGGGCCTTTTCTTTGAGTCAGAACGAACCTACATCAGACCCGACGAGGGGGTATCGTTAACCTCTGCAGCCAGTAAATGGCAATAGTGGGACTCAGACTCAGGGCCACTACCTGCTAACATACACCTCATTTACTGAATGTGTTGTTTGTCTCTGCTTCCTAGATTGTAAACTCTGTGAAGATGGAGATTTTTGTCTGTTTTGTCTACTCTTGTATTCACAGCACCCTTTGCAGTGCCTGGTTCTCAGGCAAGTCAGCTTGCAATAATGTTAAGTGAATTAATTGGATGAATGAGCTGGTCCCTGCCAACTCACCAGGCTCAATCCTACCATCCCATCCCTCTGCTCACCCATACTTCACCTTCTAGGAATGCAGTTCCAGCCCAGTGCATGTGTGGGCATGCACACACACACACACACACCACACACACACAGACCAGGCTATTCTATGCCAATTTTCCTATGCTCACAGGGTCCTGTCTGTTGTTACCACGATTATTTGTCAGGCCAAGTCCTCTGGGTCATTTGTCGAGACCCAGTCAATGTCATCTTGACTATGAAGATGAAGATGGTCCTGATCTTTGCCCAAAGGCAGAACTGCGTCTAGAAACTGTGTAATGATGATGCTACCTGCCCTTTGCAAGATCCTCCTGCACCCAGACACTTATATTCCTTGTGTTCCTCCAAAGTCTCCACTCTTACCATTGAAGAAGACGTCTTGGGGCCACCCAGTTTGGGTGAAAAGCCAAGAAGCCACATGAGGGAAGTGCAAAAGTAGTAAGGAATTGGAATCGATAATATTTAGGGACCTTGAAAGGAGGGAGATTCAGCTTCCAGGGAGCCAAGCTAAGGCGGATAGGAGCACCGCTGGTCAGAGACACAGAAGAAATGAAAACGGCAAGAAACACAAACACAAAAGAAATATATCAACCTCCCTGCACAGGGCTTGGTGGAGAGATTCTGACAGAGAACAACTGAACCACCCTCATGTCCATGACTCATGGACTAATTCAAAAGGAATGTTCTGGTAAAGAGATCAGAGTTGTCACACCAGGGGTGCCCAGTTTCATGATGACTCCGTGGTTATATATCTGCAAGTGCCATCCATTAATCACAAGAGACACATGGCTGTGTGCCCGCCCTGGCACACAGCATCACAGCTCATTTCCTTCAGACACCTGTGGGCTGGGATGCTCGGAGTGCAGGGCATGGCTGGGCCGCTCTCCTCGGAGGCTCCCCTCCTTTTGTATATGGGAAAGTGGTGCTGGGTTTGTCGGGGCGGTGCTCACCCACACAGCCGGTACATGCTCTTGTTCTCTCTCCAAGAAGCTCAGAGAAGGAATCTGTCCAGTGCACAGGTGAGATCCAGGAAGGCTTCCTGGAGGAGTCTTTGGCCAGCTCCATAAAAGCTGGGTCAGATTTGGACAGGGCATAGGAGGGAGGAGACTCTGCTGCAGAGGTCAGGGAAATCTAATAGTTGGGATGGTGTGGAAACTGGATTCACTGACTGCTTTCAATGACCTCCTTCTGGTGAGGTTGCTGGAATCCACCCTTGCAGTGTCTGAAAGGGACCCATTTAGGGATTAACAGATCAGCTAAGGACTAGAATTACAGGTCTCTTCATGACTTGCCCTTAACCCGAAGACCTCAAAGTAAAAGGATGTGTCTGATGATCTAGGAGCCCCAGGTCCACCCAGCTCCACCACCAATTTGCAAAAGGCGCCCAAGTAAGCCCCTTACCATCCCTGCATGGATTTTACAGACACACTGTTGAGTGAAAAAAAATCCAGACCTTTAAAAGTCTATGCTATAAGATTCTATTTAAAATTCAGAAGCAGCCAAGACATCTCCATAGTAAAAGAAGCCAGGATACCCGTTCACCTTGGTGTGCGAGAGGTAGTGACCGAAATAAGGCACATTAGGGGGCTGGTCAGGTTCTGCTTCTTGGTGTGGGTGCTGGTTATACAGGTGTGTGCGCTTTGTGGAAATTCATTGAGCTGTTCACTTAAGGTTTGTGCACTTTGCTGTATGTATTTTATATTTTGATGAAAAATGTACTTAAAAAAAAAAGTGCCGGATCTTCCCTGGCGGTCCAGCGGGTAAGACTCTGCCTTCCAATGCAGGGGGTGCAGGTTCGATCCCTGGTCGGGGAGCTAAGATCCCACATGCCTCGGGGCCAAAAAAACAAAACATAAAAAACAGAAGCAATATTGTACCAAATTCAATAAAGACTTTTAAAATGGTCCACATAAAAAACAAACTTTACAAAAAAGTGGAAAATTTGCCTGTCTCTGGCTCTTCTCCAATTGATGAATTTTTACAGCCCCCCTGGACTTCTCAGACTGCTAAGTGGAACGAAATGATGACTTCCTCTGTGGACGAATGAAGGCAGTGGTTTTGCTTACAGTTTTTGTTTTTCTTACAAGGAAATGTTAAGTTAAATTCTGGACAGCCTATTTGTATTTCTAAATTAACCACTGCCAGGAAAACAGCTGTGTGTGTGTGTGTGTGTGTGTGTATACACACGTGCGTGTTCCCTTTCTATATTGATGTATTTAGACAACAAGGAAAATAAGCTTTGAAGATGTTCTTAAACATGGAGCTAGGCAGAGAAACTGCCCCTTTCACTGTCCATCGGTGCCCCTGGCATAGAGCACATGTTCAATAACTATTTGTTGAATGAATAAAAAAAAATCAATGAATAAAAGAGTACAGATGAGTAGAAAAGGCTTGGACATATGTCTTTATTTGCAGGTACAGCGGTGCTGAAGGGGTTAACTATTCAAATACCTTCCCTCCTAGCTCAAGACGTTGCTAAGACAGCTGGGAAAAGGAGTATTTGATCTATTTCACTCAATTGCTGCCCTAAACCCTCCTTTCTGGATACTGGGCCAGCCAAGGCCACACCCAGAGTTGCAGCTCTGCCTCATTCCTGGTCAGTCTAACATTCGGGCAGGTTGTCCCGCTGCCTCCACATTATGAAAACAATCCCATTTTGGAGGTCCCCACATTGTGATGGTCCACTCTGACCTCTGCTCCCCGACCTGGGAGATACTTTATAAACCACTCTGTCATTTCAATTATTTCATCAACAGATGGAACTTTAAAAATTGGGCCAAACAGCCAACTTCCTTGGCTCTCATACACAAGCCTGTGTACCGTCTCCCAGGGTCTGCTCAGCTGCCCCACCTTCTAATGCTCCTGGAATGTCCCTGTCAGTGGCTGTGGAAACTTCCTTGACGAGCTGTTCCCTCTGTCTTCACTGAACTGTGGGGCTCAGCTCCTCTGGTGACTCAGTTCCGGCCCAGGCTGACCGTGACTTCCCACGCTTCCACCACTTCCACCCCTTCCACCACTGGAGCAGAGGTGCCTTCCTGCAGCCCAAGCCCTCAGGCCAGCAGCTCTGAGGCTCAGCCCCAGGGATCCTCAGGCCAGCACAGAGCCTGGGCACCACCGCTACCCCCTCCCATGTCTAGGGTAGGCATCACCAAACTATCGAGACATTATTTCTCGCTGAGCCTCGAGAAAGCCTTAGAACTCTTCCTAGTCTCGTCCACCAAACAGGCCCTACCCATCAGTAAAAATGGAAACTTGTCTGCCAGCCCTCCTATTTCGAGCTGCCGCAGACATGGTGTTCTCTGAATCTGGCATTGGCATGGTCATACCCATTTCTCAGCTGGGGCAACCCAGCTCTGTAGAAATGTTTGATGGCATTTCATCATTCCATAAGCTGTTATATGATCGGTGCCAGGTGAGCTGAGGATGCAATAAAGGATTGTAAACCCTTCCTACAAGCTGCTCACAACCTACCCAGGGAGACAGGACGTATGCACCCACCAAGGTGTTCGTAAGGGCCTGGCTGGCAAGGCTCCTAGGGAGGCCCCGCCGGGATGGACTCAGAAGAGGAAGCAGAGCAGGCTGGGGTCAGGGGAGCTGGGGCAGCAAGTGCTGACCCCTCGGCTAAGGAGTCCCTCGGGGACTCAGGGGACAAGCACTTGGGAGGTGGAGGCCATTGACCAGGGAGCACCTTATGGGTGCCAAAGACTGAGCTGGGACGGGAGGCGAACCACTCGCAATCCTAAAAATGGACCACGGTCCTTAAAGTCAGAGGTGAGCCTGGGTGACCACGGAGCAGAAGAGCATCTGAGTTCCAGACTGTCTCATCTTTTCTCCCAAGGGGACACCAAGCCTGCTGGAGGGAGGGAGAGGGAGTAAGGGAAGAAGGGATGTAGGGCAGGAGTCAGAGAACACGGCTCCAGGTAGAGGACAGCATCCCAGCTTGGGCAGCGAGAACATTTGGAGACACAAGAACGGTTTCCAACAAGGGAAACCTTGCAGGCTCAGGGGGGCTTGGGGAAATGCGTGTGGAGGGCTGAGGTCTGGGGTCAAAATGGAATCGATGTCGATTCAGGAGTAATGCAGAAGCTATGCTGGTAAGGAACACCCGAGGACGGGGGGAGCCTTGGAGACCCCAGCTCAGGCAGGCCACATGCCTTCGCTCTCTCACTCCCACTTGTTTCTCTCACGGTAAAAACACAGTTCCAATGAATCACCCACATTCTAGCTCATTTCCTATCTCCCGGTTCTAGACATTTCCAGTAGGAGAGCTAACCTGGTGCCAAACAGCGACTTTTCCTGGTGTGCATGAGTCATCAGGAAAAGTGTCTCTTGGGCTATTAAAGGAGTGGGAGAGGGTGTATCTAAGACGCTTGGGTTCAAAGCAAATTCTACAGAAACTAAGCAAGGACATGTCATTCTGGCAATGAACACTGCTTTCCCCAAATAACGAGACGGGAAAAAGGGGCTCTTTACTTGACATGGTGCACAGATGTTCCAGAAAAGGATTAACTGCTTCAGAACAATACAAGCAAAACTTGGCTTAAACAGGTTGATGTGCTGACAAACACGTGGAAGATGTGTTTATCCGCTAAAGTCACATGTGCAAAAGAAAAGGAATCTCTTGACTCCCTTGAATGCACCTTATCTTGCTCGGAAGCCCCCGTCCCTGCTGATATGGGGAAGAGAACGTAAACCTGATCATGAAGGTAAGCCTGCCCGTCTAGGGCGGATCCTCCTGGCGCTGTCTTTGGCTACAGGGACATCACACTCTGCAACCAGCCTGGCTGATGCGAGTGTTTTTACAAAGTTTCAATAGAAGCTAAAGAGACACCAGATGGATTACTGCTTTCGCCCTCACCCCCACCCTGTCCCCCTGTCCCATGCTGCCACAGCTGATGTTGCCAGTGGGGTTGAACAGACAGAAAACACAGGCAGAGGAGGACACAGGGAGGGGAAGAAGGTGCACTGCCGGGCAATTTTAGAAGTAATTGGCTAACAACAACACTGAACCTCGAGGCAGCCTCAGGATCTTACTAGACACCATGGCCAGGGATTCACGACTGAACCAGCTGCAGCGGGCACAAGAGAGAAACCCTCCCTGCCACCCTAGGAATGGGCAGCAAAATGTCTTGTTTGGCAGGTCTGGGTTCAAGTCAGGCTCCATCCCTTACCACTTGTATGACCTCTGACAAGGTATTCATCTCTACTTCAATTTCCTCATCTGTAACATGGGAATAATAAAACCAGCCCCTGAGTACTAGGTAGATTAAATGAGACTACAAATAGGAAGTGTTTATCAGAATTATTGCATTTAGTAAGCATAATGAAATGGTGCCCATTCTTATACTATAATTGTTATTTTTCACTTAAATGTTGAGATATATAACTTTTAGAATTTATAAATTTAGAGATTCTAAGAGACTGGATTAATGCTATGAAATCTTTGTACATTCAAATGCTTTTTCATTTGTCCAGAAAATTCAGAATGTTATAGGCTAACTAGTGAAATATAAGTGAGAATGATCTGGTCTGATTTAGGTACATTTTAAGTATGAAATTTTCAAGGCCAGTACGGTATGGTAACTTTCCTGAATAAAATGTGTACCGTTTGCATCATGTCTTTTACTGGACACAGAACACGTGCTCAAAGGCACAGGACTATCTCATATTATAACACCTATTGTTCACTTTTTCAAGTAATCTAGTGGTTCAAAGTTATCCCATAATCTTAGATCCCATAAGAAAACTGCCTGCTATGCACTCTGAATGATGCTATGAAAAATAATATCACTGATGCTTTCCCCCATGATATTATGAGCAAACAAACAGTGTACGTTCTATTCATCAATCAATACTAAGTCACGTTACCTGCTAAAAAATGAGAGCACAGTTTCGTACGTCGGCATTGTCTGAGTTTTGCTGTTTAGTTGCAAGTAGACCCACAAAAGAAGTGTTTTCAGAAGGCGAAACTCGCTAAAAGTAAACAACCTGGCCAAAATAAAAGATTGAGAAGTAATTTTAGGAACAGCCAAAACCACACTGTGTGTAAAAAACTGAAAAATTAAAAGTGAGTTTAGGAAGGAGGCAATACCACCCCGAGTCTGTAGGTGGACTCACATATCGAGTTACTTGCTCAGGGTCACTCAGCCGGTAACCTGCATGGCTGGACCCTGAACCTCAAGTCACCTGTCACCACCAGAGCCTGTGTTTTCATCCACTGGCTGTGCTGCTGTTAAACAATGGCTATCACTGAATGAGCTCCTACCAGGAGACAGTGTTCCCAAGGCGCTTCCGTACTTTTTAAACTTAATTCCACACGGCAACCCTGCAGAGTTGGGATATATTCCTTACTTTTATAGATGTGGAAATTGGACTGACCCTACGTTTATTTAAAAATTTAATGTTTTCTTCATCATGGGGTTTTTTTTTGGCATTAATTCTCACGGTAAAATATTGCATTCAAATACATTTTATCTCAGTGACTGAGGTTTTTACGTGCCCCTTAAATTTTGCACCTGAGGTGAGCGCCTCACTGGTCATATTCCAGTCCCGGCCCTGACTGAGGGCTGGAATGTGAATAACTTATCCAAAGTCACACAATTCTATGGTCAGACCTGGGCAGGGGTCAGTTCTGCCCCAGACTGGCTGTGGAACCTCCTGCAGGCTAACTGGCCCTGCAGCTGCAATTCCCTCATCTGTAACGCAGTGATTATAGCAGTTGCTCAGAGGATACCTGTGAGGGCTATGTGAGGCGACACGTCATATGAGTTTCCTATTGCTGCTGTAACAAATTGCCACAAAGCGAGTGGCTTAAAACAACACGAATTTATTATCTTATTGCTCCAGAAGTCCTAAGTACAAAATGGATCTCACTGGGCTAACATCAAGGTGCGGGCAGGGCCCTGCTCCTTCCTGACGGTCCAGGGGAGAATCATTGCTTTGCCTTTTCCAGCTTCTAGAAGCCACTGGCATCCCTTGGCTCGTGGCCCCTTCCTTCGTCTTTGAGCCAGCGGCACAGCATCTTCAAATCTCTCTCTGGTTCTGACTCTTTCTCCTGCCTCTCCCACATTGAAGAATCCTGTGATTACATTGGGCCCACCCGGATTATCCAAGATAACTTCCCCATGCCAAGCTCATTCAATTAGCAACCTTAGTTCCATCTGTAAACTCAATTCCCCTTTGCCACGCAACCTAACATATTCGCAGGTTCCAGGGCTTGGGATGTCGACATCTTTGGGGGACCATTATTGAGCTGACCACACATAGAGCAGTGCCTCGGCACAGTAATGGGCTCAGGGGGCAGCAGCTCTGACTCCTGGGTGGCAGGGCTCCAAGTGGCCCACCGAGAGGTTTGGGTCCTGGCTCCAGAGCCCACACTGTGCCTGCAGCCGCACGAGGCATCTCATCAGGAAGAAGGGAGAAGGAGAACTGGGTGCTGCTCTCCATGGAATCAGCTCTGTAAAGGATGTTTCCCAAATGGCTCCTCTAAGAGCCGCCGCCGACTTGCTTCTCTGAATCATTTCAATGTTTCTTAAACCCACTGATATTTTCTGTCTCTGACCACGGAGATGCACCCTGGCTTCAAAATATATCATAGCCTCTTCAACCACCACTTTAGTGGTCATGGTGGGTGGAAGCCAAGCTAAAACGTGACTCTAAAGAGCAATGGGAATGTCACTCTTCCGCCCCTCTCGCTATTTCTGGACACAGTGGAATGGTCTCTTTCCTCTTATTTTTTTTAGGCACCTACAATGCGTGGGCTTTGACTCTGGCCAGACAGTGACCAAATTTGTCACTGTCTGGGCAATAACGGTGAGCCAAGAGGGGAGACATCACAGAATCACTTGGTATGATGTCCCCACAAGGAACTCTTCGACCACTGCTGGGCTGGGGAGCTACGTGTCTTCTGGTGCAGAACCCACGCTTGAGGTCCTCAAGCCCAGAAAGTTCTTTGAGATCTTACCAAAGAGGAGCTTACCAACACAAGGGGAGTAACTGGGAGCTCCATGAATCAGGACCCTGGTTTTCCTTTTATGATGAAGGGTAATTATTGAAATAAAGCCCTCTGTCTTTAGGCCAAGTATTAGTACCCTAAAGTACTAGTTCCTACAGGAAATAATCACGCTGAGGACATTCAAACATATTTTCATTTACCTAAGAGCTCTGATGATCTGAATCAAGACGGAACTCACAGAGATCCTAAACTTCCCCCCAACACAGGCAAACGTCTGGGCTGTTCTACATGTTCTTATTGGGGCTCACAAGTAGCCATTGGGATGTAACTGGTGTAAAAATGCCTTTAACAGGACATTGTCCTCTATTTTTATTGAGAAAACTGTGTATAAACAATAAAGAGCTCCTTCTGAACACAGACCATAGAGAAAGCCGTGCCCAAGTGAACAAGAAAATATGAACAAGGATGTCCACTGCAGCTCTGACTGTCATCACAAAAATGAAGCAAAATAAAACAAAAGGCCGTTAGGAAGGGAATGAAAATACTGTTGTCTATTCATCCAGAGCCCTGTACAACAATTAAAATTTAAAATGCTAATTAGGTACATACATATCAATACGGCGAGAACACGTCGTGTGATGTTAGTGAAAGAGTAAGTTGCAGGAGGTCACAATCACTGCAATCACTATGAGGAAGCTGATTTGAAATTTAAACCTTTGCAAAACCATACTGTGCATTATTTTCGCATGTACACATATGTAACAAGAATATAATCTCGTGGACTGGATTCACACAAATCCTCCACTTTAGGGAGGGAGGGAGGCCAAGAGGAAGGAAGGGGAATAGGGCTGGGTGGGGAGTGGGGTGGAGCACACAGCGGACTTCTGCTTTCCTGGTCATGTTTTATTTCTTAACTTACGACAAAATGCGACCATCTGTTCATTTGGGGAGGTGGGTCCAATTGTGTTTTGCGTTATCCTCCTACCTCTGTAACTTTTTTTATAATCAAAAATATGACCTTCCATGTCCTTATTGATCTTGACCATCAATAAGGAATAAGAAAGGCTGGAGCAGAGCACACCAGGAGGCTGGTAATGACCACGGGCATTGAGGCCACTCAGACCTGGGTTCAATTCCCAACCCTCTTGCTGCATGGCAGGAGCAATCCTTTCACGTCCTATAACCTCCATTCTGCAGGGGAAAACACGAGGAATACCTGCCTGGGTTGCCGTAAGAATTAGACCCGAAAACCCACTCTGCGTGTTCTGTGCACCCCAAGTGCTTCATCATTGGTAGGTATTGCTGTTATTACCCAGAGAAGCATTAGCTGCAGGAAGTACTGTTTGAGAGGGCTTCCCAGTGGTGTTCCAAATGCCGTGGAGGACACGGTGGCTTTTCTCAGGGAATTCCTGAGCCCTCAAGACTCTTTGCATCACAGACAGGAAGTCTGGGGGTGGGGTGGTGGGACACGTGCCCCCCTGGTTGCAGGGCAGCCTTTCGTGCAGGTAGAACTAGACAGCCCTCTGAGTCCTCCATTCTCCTAAGTCTACAAGGAGCTTGGCTTCCAGAAAAACAGAATTCAGAATGAAGTTTTCATAATATTAGAGTGAGTGAAACAGGGTCACCGAGTGGTGACCGTTAAGGAGAAAACTGACTGAAAACCAGAGGCCCAGGAGGTCAGGGAAACTGTGTGTTTTACCACAGGTCATTTACAAGATGGAAAGAAACTCAAAGGAAGATGAGGTCAAAGGGACTTCGGATGGGGAAGGTGAATGGCCTTGAAGTTGAAGCATCTGCTGAGACAGATGTTGTTCCCAAAAGGCTTAGAGACCCAAGCACCAGGAGCGAGGGATGGGTCACAGTCTACGCTAAGTGGGGCTGAGGGACTCTCCATCCCTGACACCCGGCTGGCCTTTCCACACAGATGCCCTGGGGCCATGTGACTTCCCAGGACAACCCAGTGCTTGCTGAGTTCTGTTTGCTGGGAAACCTGGCCTCTGTTACAAATGAGGAGACGGTGCAGCAGTGAGGGTGGGACCTGGACCTTGGAAACCGGAGCCCTGAGCTCGAGCCTAGCCCTGTCTTTTATCATCCCTCTTATCTTAGGGACAATAATTGTACCTACCGCACAGCACTGTGGGGATTAAAAGGGACAGTGCACACAGCACAGCACACACCCAGAAGTGCTCAGTAAAAGTTAATTCACCCGAAGCTCCTTTCTTAAGCAGGTGTGGTCCGTGGTGTCAGGCCCACCAGCCACTAAGATGAGAAGCCTGGTAAATTTCTAACCATCTCCCCGGGCGCTGGGTGTGGCCCAAGGCCCCTCTTTCCATGCCCTCTGTTCCCCACCTCCCTCCAGCTTCAAGGCAGCTGGACGTCAACCAGGCAAGGAGAGTTCACCTCGGAAGACAAGACGGCAGCATGAGGTCCAGGAGCTGAGGGCCTGGTCCCTCCGGGGCACACATGCTGACGAAATGCCTGAGGCCTCACAGGCTCTTCCCTCCCTCCAGGTAGCCCGGCACTGTCTGTGAAGACAGTCAGCTCCTGGGGTGAAGCCAGAGGAGCAGGACCCAGTGTCCACATCAGTCATGTCTCCCCAAACTTGTGAGTCTAGACGCCTGACACGTAATGTTCTTGACCTCTTTTCCTGCCCAGCCAGCCTTTTCTAGGGCGTATCCCATCGCTAACATTCTGGTTGTGGTCAGACATTCTTTTTCCCTTCCTTGGTTAAATGTTACCGGGGTGAGACAGCTCAGGCTTTCCAAGGGAGGGACAGTGTCATGAAAAGTCTAAGGGCTGTCATGTTTATCATTTCTTCAAGGGTTGCACAACCTTTGCTCCATGGAGGGTGGGGAGAATGCGCTTGTGGAAAAGCCATGGAGAGCAGGGCAAAATGACCCTGGGAGCCCCCGGCTCCCCCCTGTCAGGGCCTGGCATTGCTCTTGGGGCCCGAGTTCCTGAGGTCTTCTTAGATAATACAGAGATTAGAGGTCTCCTTCAACACCAGAACCCAGAACGTTGTTCTATCAACCTCATTTCCCTGTAAGTCTGAGGGCATTGCCAGCTACTGAGTCAATTCAAACCAACAGGAGAACAAATCCTTCCAGGTCTAATTCCTGAAATCGGAACGCTTTCCACCACACATGCATGAGGAAACATTTATTTCCTAATATACCATCATAATTTTTCGTAGAATTTTGTCTTCAGTTTTGTAATTCACCCAAAGGGAATACCATCTTGGTAACTTGGCAGTGGGTATCAAGAACCTTTTAAAAAGTCCCCCAAAGACACAACAACTAAATGCAATACATGTTCCTAACCTGATCCTCCATTGGAGGAAAAAAGATGCTATAAAGGACAGTGCATCACATTGTGTAAGGTATCACGTCGATGTCAAATTTCCTGAAGTTGTTAACTGCACTGGGATTATAACAGAAAAATTCTCTTTATTAGAAAATATACATTGAAGCATTCAGGGGTAAGGGAACATGATATGTGCAACTTTCCCTCAAAGGGTTAAAAAATGTGTGTTAATAGATACACACACAGATGCAAATGATAAAGCAAACAGGACAGAGATTGAACGAAGCAGGGTAAAGGGTACTGAGATATTCTTTGTACTTTTCTTGTTATCTAATTTGTTTGAAGTTATTTTCAAATAAAATATTTTTAAAAATACTAATAAAAACAAAGCCCTTTTGGCTTGGTAATTTCACTTTTAGGAATTCTCTGTGGGAAAATAATATGAGATGAAAATAAATGTACGTTGAAGGATGTCACGAAGGTACTATTTATATCAGTGAAACACTGGAAATAACCTAAAAGGCCAGGCGCTGGCCGGCGTCTAAGGAAAGCCCTGTGGTTGCCACATGGGTAACACAGAGCAGCCGGATAGGCAGAGCCAAAGCCCCCTGGGTTAAAGATGCGACTGGAAGGGGGTCAGGAGCAGACCAAGACCCTGAGGTAGAGGTCCCTGTGCTGGTTCAGATGAGAGACCTGGAAGGTTGGCCTCCGGCTGGTGCCCACGCAGAGGCCCACAGAGATGGGTTGCACTTGTGCGGGAGGATGAAGTGGTCTCCCAGGGGCTTGAGCAGCTCGTCAAGGAACACTGGGCTGGGGGTGCAGTAAAGGGCAGGGCACCAAGAGTTGGGTTTTAGCCTTAATTGTCAGAGAGGTCATACCGGCAGTGGTATGTCTGAGTCTAGAGCTGTTCAGGGCTGGAGATAGAAACTGATTTCGGGGTGAGAGCTTTTTCCTTTTTCCCTTTTCCCTGGTTTCCAAAGTTTCCACAATAAATGTGTCTTAATATTGACAGAGTTTAAAAAAATTATTTAGGCAATTAATTAATTACCAGGTGGGTAATGAGACAGCGGGCACCCCGAGGGTTCCTTGTCTGATGAATAGCACCCCTCCCCATGCCCGAGCACAGTACCCACGTTTGGGCACCCCCCCCCCCCCCCCGCCCCGAGGCCAGGCTGTCCAGGAGGGAGGGACGTTTGGGATGGAGAAGGCACTGCACACTGGGCATGTCCAGCAGGGGTGTGGGCGCAGGCCCCCCTAACACCTCCCTCCCCCCATCCCAGGGGCAGCTTGCTGGGAGCCAGCTCTCACCTGGGGGACCCCAGCACTTTGTGGAGCAGCTCCTGCGGGATTTTCCGGAGGTGGATCTCTGTCCCCACCAGAGGGACCAAGTTCATCTCCATCCACTTCTCGCAGGCAGTGGTGAGCGGCTCTTCCTTGTACTGCGAAGGCAAGAAAAGCGCATGGAGAAAGGAGTCCCTGAACTTTCAGCGCCCTCTGCTGGAAGGCGACGATGCTACACGCATGCTCTCGGGAAGGCCGCGCTGCAGCCCTGCTCAAAGCGCTTCTTCAAAACATAAATTGCAGCAGATAACCCACGTTATCTGAGTGTTTGCTATGCTCAAGGCACTGCACTAGGTTGATTCGAATCAATCCTCACTGCTACCCTATGAGGTCGGTTCATTATTATTCCTATTTTACCGAGGGAAAAACTGAGGCTCCAAAATTCCTGCTCTTGCCTGAGGTCACACAGCTAGGTAAGTGGTTTGACCACAGGGCTTGCAAGCTGAAATCTCTGAACTGAGGTCTGTGACTGATCACACACGCCCCCCCCCCCGCCCCCCCCCTTGGGTCTCAGTTTTCTCCTCTGATAATCAGAGTGTTAGATTACATCATTTACTGCCAACCCTGACACCCTGACTGAGCCCAGGGGGCGACACATTTCCCTCAACCCCACCAAGATGTCCTGGAATGTCGTCTGCTGTTTTGGCAAGAAACGCTGGCTTTCCCCTCCCCACCCCCTCACCCCCCAGATTAAAGCTTTTCTACTTTTTGGAGTGTTAAAATATTCTTTTAAACATAAAATGATTTTTAAAGATTGTTCACTTGGCACTGTTAGGTTGGTGCCATCAGATTTTTTGGAGCTGGGCCTGGTGCATGAAATCCCAGAGTCTGGGTGCTCCTGAGGGCCCCCCAGGTGCCGCGTGCCCCGTCCAGGTTGCTCTCACCTTGCAGCCGGCCAGGTAGAAGTTCTTGATGGTGCTCGGCGTCAGTCCGTTCATCATCACGGTCACACACCTGCAGAGAGACAACTGCTGTTCCTGGAGGCCCCCAGGCTGCTTTTAGGGAAGTGGGCAGCCCCAGAGGTTTTACCTCAACTCCGCGCCAGCAGTAGAGACCTTTCAGGGAAGGGAAGGAGAAGAGCCTCATTTTAGGCATGTGGACATCTGGCTAGAGGACAAGACCAGCAAGGCTTGTTGCAAAGAGCTCTGGGCCGAGGGAGGTGAGGCCTAAGGTCAAATCCTTCTGAAGGAAACAACGTAGCCTTGGCACCAGGGAGAAGTATTACTGTTTAGAGATTAAGCACCTAAACGTGCCTTACTGAGTTTTAATTTTAGCCAGGGTGACCACCTGTTTGTCCCCCTGCTGGAGGTATTTTCTTCCTGTACAGACCATTGTGGAGCTGTAGAGGGGCTTCCGGTCCTGTTCCTCTCTGTACGAGAGTAGACTCAAAAAGCAAGTTTCTGATGAAAATCTCCGTCCTTTTCACGACTAGGCCTCGTTTACTTGCTTCACTTACTCATCAAACATCTATTTACTGAGCAGGTACTGTGTGCCTGGCACCCTGCGAGGCCCTTGGGTTACAAAGAATAAAGCCAGTGGGCCCAACACATGTTAAATAAACATTTAGACATGTAACCACATTATCACAGTTGTGTTAAGGGTTAAAACGTCAAAGAACAAGGTGCCATAGGAATGTGAAAAAGGGGGAATCTGACCTGGTGGGGGCATGATCAGAAAAGTGACATTTAAACCTTGAAGGAGGAGAACAAAGAACTGTTCAGACCAGGAATTGGGAGACCAGCATTCCAAGAAGAGGAAACAGGATGTGCAAAGGCCCTGAGGCAGGGACAGGGGCCGTTCTTTGAAGGAACATCAAGGAGATCCCAGATGCAGTGCAGTGAGGGGAGTAAGACTAGGAGATGAGCTGGGGCGGGCAGGGTGTGTGGTGGGGTGGATATGCTGCGCGAGAGTTTCAGTGACTCACCTGTCACAGCTGAGACTAGTCTCCAGCACAATTTTCTTAAGGCATGTTCGTGTCATCAAACAGGGCACCAGAGAATAGCTACTGAGCTCTCATACAGAAGCAAAATCTTGAACTCATTATTACTCAATGGTTATCCTAAACTCAGTTGAGATACATGTTGCTCTTGGACAAAGGCTTAAAGGATATCTGGTAAGTCCTGCACATATTCTGAAATGTATTCTTCAATTAAGCCAGGTCAGCAGAGAGCTGGGGAGCTCATTACCACCAACACCCACACCCCTGAAGAATAGCTTTTACTCAGTGGCACTTTGAAGTGAAGACTTTGCCAATATCAAGAAGGAACATTATTAACTTTATCGTTGCTTTTACTCTGTGGATATAGTTGAGGACATTGACCATCACATCACTCAATGTCATCTGATGAAGACACCCCGGGTTCTACCTCCCAAGTCAGTTTTTGGTTTCTTTGTTTTATCTAATGTCATTGATCAGGTTTCCCTTTTCATATTAGCTGCTAGGGAGCTCACAGTAAAAAGTATTGTCCACTTATAGAGTGTAGGTTTGGTTATGTAATTTTGGCTTCTCCAGCCTTGCTTTCCTTTCTCCTTTTTCTTTTCTTTTCTTTTTGAACAATTTGTGCCCTGTTATCTTATGTATTCTTTTAAGCCACCAAAAACTTTTACTAGAACAAGGCAAGAAATACTGAATGAAAAACAATCTGGACATGGTTAAGGCACTTTAAGCCCCACCCTCCTTGGATCCTAGGATGGCCCCTTCACCACAGTGAGACTGATCATACCTATTATAAGGAATTGTCCTGAGTATTGGAAAAGCCTGTGCTGGGTAAACACCAGACTCTGCTGTCATCTCTCAGGCACGCTGGCAGGTGAGATTGCTGAGTCCCGTCAATTCTACATCTTCACCATCTCCTGGAAGACCTGCCCCCTCCTCTCCCTTCCCACTTCCCCTGCCTAGTTCAGACCCTCCTCTCTCTCATCCGGGCCTCTGCACAGGTCTCCCTGCCCACACCATCCTCCCGCGTCCCCACCGCATCCTGAAGGTCTCAGCCAAAAACACAGAGGGGCTCTGGTCACTCTCCCCGCCCAAGCTTCAGGCTCTCCTCTGCTGGCAGAACCAGGTAGAACCTGCTCACATGGCCTTTGAGGTCTGCATGACCTGGACTCCCGCTAACTTCCCCACCCACCTTTCCCTTCATCTTTCCACACCCCTCCCCAACTCCAGCTGCATTGGGTTTTAGTGGCCAAGCACGTTCCAGTTTCTATGCTCTCCTCTGCCTGAAGTCCTCTTCTCTCTCACTCTTTGACAACTGGCATCCTTTCAGGCTCAGCTCAAGTGCCACCTCCTCTTGGAAGTCTCCCTGATTGCTTCTCCTCACATGCTCCCTCTGCTTTGATTTCCATGACCTCCTTCTGCCTGGTACCTCTGCCTCCTCCCAACACTCTCCCCTTGAAACTAGAGACTGCCAGGAAGCAGCCCTCCCAGCATAAATCCATCCCCTGAGGGTCTCCTCTGTGCCAGCCTCTGTGGCTGTTTCTGGAAATACCTGCCATGTACAGACAAAACTCCTCTCCTCCTGGGGCTCCTGGCCTCACTGTGAGCTGAGCTCACCAATCAGCAAGGGGCAGACCAGGTGCGAAAGGGGCTGTGTGCGAGGTTCAGGTCCCATACCTCACCAGGCATGGTGTTCTTCAGGAGTGGGTTTTTGCCAGTAGAGACGCACGGGCGGAATTAGCTGCGTTTGAAGTTGGGATACAGAAATCAGTGCTCCAGGAGGCTGGCACCTTCACCTGTGCTCCCCCCTTCTCACTGTGAGACTCACAGTGGCTGGGCTTCCCAGACTGGAGGACACAAAGCAAGCCCTGGGGCCACCCAGGCCACTTGCTTCTGGGCTCAGGGAGGGTGGGAATTTCCACTTGCAGAAGTTCTAAGGGCACCAAGCAGTTGCCCACAGATGGAGTTCAGCCCTGCATGGAAGGAAATGCCCTTTCAGCCCTGTGAGCCTGGAGGGACCCAAGTGACCCTCAGGGAGGTTGTGTGTGTGTGTGTGTGTGTGTGTGTGTGTGTGTGTGTGAGTGTGTGTGTGTGTGTTTTCGTGTGTGTGTGTGCAGGCAACAACCAACAACCATGATCCCAGTTGTGCCAAAGCAGACATTGATGCATGCGTCTAACAAACAGCACCCTGTGTAACCCGCACGCACACACTTCATCCCCTAGAGGTGGGCGGCCTCAAGTGTGCGTGATTCAGACTCAAGCAGCCATCTGGGTGATTTTGCATTGGCTGGGGGTTCAGCCAAGATGACCTTTGGGATCCCATCCAGCACCTGGATTTGTGATGCTATCAGAGTGATCCGGGGCATTTCTGTTCACACACACACACACACACACACACACACACACTGAGGCTTGTGCTGCCACACCCCTGCCAACTGTACCATCAGCCTCTCAAAGGCAGGCGAGACCCAGCCCAGCTGTGTGCCAGACCCGCCTGGCTCCGGCCTCGGATTCCAGCCCCACCACAGTTATCTGTAGCATCTCGGGCAGGGCCCATCAGCCCCAGGCAGCCTAGGTTTGCTCATCCGTGGAATGATAGGCTTGGCTCGGTATCCAGAGCCCTCCCTGTTCCGGCATTCATGACAAGGCATGTGAAGGAGGAAGGAAATGAGGAATCTGCCATTCTCGGTCCCACCCCAGATAAGCCAGGGCTACGGTTCCGGAAGGAAGATGGGGCTTTGAATCTGGGCCTCCCCGTAGGGCAGCTGAGGCTCACAGACAGAAGGTGGCCAGATGCCCCACTCCAAGAGGGAAGCTGGCCTTCCAGGTTTGGGGCCAGAGTTCTCTTGCTGCACAGCACCAGGAAATAGCTGCTCAGAAATGCACGCAGAGGCTGTGATTTAGTAGTGATTATCAGCCACAAGGTTACGCGGAGCTGAAGTCATGTGACACACAATGGAAGGGGAGTGGGGATTCTCAGGAAAACCCAGACTTTATCCCATCACCTGCAGGGTCAAGGCCAGACTCCTGGGTTCTCCCCGAGATGCTACACGACCTGTCCCTGCCTGTGACGGCGGGCCTCCCATCTCTCACAGCCAGCCACCCACCCCACAGTCTGGCCAGGCCGACACACCGGAGGGCCTTTTCAAGACTGGTCCCCTCCGCGTGTCTTCTGTGGCCACGTCCAGGCCTCTGGAAGCCTGCGTCCCTGGGTTCACAGGGCATCTGCATCCCCAGCGAGGCTTCGAGATGCTCCAGACTGAGGATCTGGCCCGAGTCATTTCAGGTGCCCCCAGGAATGCGGTACCAACTCAGAAACCTCTCTGGGATTGAACGTGGCTGCATGGATTCTACAGAAAGTGAGCTGAGACCTGCAGGGCCCCTGGAAGACATCCTGCCCCTGCCTTTTAGAGAGCATCTGCTGTCCTCTCTGCGCTAAGATGGGACGTTCGTTCACTCATTTATTCATTCATTCATTCCCTCAAATGAAGAAACTGAGGCTTAGGGTGGTGAAACAAGCCAGGCAGAGCATCCCTGCCCTAAATCTCCTCTCTGTTGAATTGCGTCAGGAGTTTGGAACTCGAACAGCGATAAGATACCACCTCTGTGCTCAGGACGTGAGTGCAGTAAGCACACATCCCTGAAAAAGCCTAAGAGAAGGGACAGAATACTCTAGAAAAATGAATCCCATCAGTGCTTTTCCATTTGGTTCATTTACCTTCCATCAGCATTGATGGCCGACTCAAACTTGTGTTCTATGCGAAGAAACCCCAGATGTCCCAGCCCGCGGAAGAGGCCTGCTCCATGAGCTGGGCCGGGAGGGCCCCTTTGGATCCCACCTGGGGCTGGCCCTGGCCGCGCCTTGCCACGGTTCCTTACCTTTGGAACAGGCTGCGGAACTGAAGAATGTGGGCTGCAGCCAGCACGCCCAGCACGTCGTCCACGCTCACCCTTACATCGCGCAGGTAGAGATTCTGCAGGGCCATGGCGAAGGCTGGGGAGGCAGCATCGAGGGCCAGCCGTCAGCGTGGGGCTCTGCAGCCCCGCATCCCTCACGCACAGGCGCCCTCCCTGCTGGATGAGGGTCCCTGAGCTGGGGGTCAGGGACGCATTAGACAAAACGCAACGGCTCTGACCTGGGCGCAGATGCTGCCTGGGCTCCCAGCCCCCCAAAGGAGTTGAGGATGGAGCTCCTGTGAAAGAATCTTCTGTGAGCCTGTCCCGAGCCTGTGCCTCAGGGGTTCTGTCCTAACTGGGGGCCTGTGGCCTGTGCCGGGAGCTGGCCACCCCAAGGCGTGCACAATGCTGTATGCATGAGGTGTGTTTTGTGTTCTCTGGAGATGACATCGTCACAGCGGGTTTTCCCCAGAGTCTGGGCTCTTCAACAAGGTTAAGGACTCCCGGGACGAGCCAGGATCAATTTGCCAGTCCGTGGGCCCAGCCTATTCCGAGTTCTACCTGATCCCCAGCAGCGCTGTAGTGCAGTCCCATGGGCTCCGAGGACAGCTGGTGTGGATAATTATTATGTGGATAATTTCCTGATGGCACATGACAGCACGGTGCATTCACACCTGTTAACAGGTGTGTCTAGGTGGCCGGGATGGGATGGGGAGGGGCTGAGCCCAAGGGAGGCCCCTGGGGGAGGTCTCTGCTGTCAGCAGCCAGCCAGGGAGGGGCCCTGGTGGGAAGGGGTGGGTCAGTGTTGCCTACGGACAAGGGTGGGCCTGAGGGCTTCGCTGGGCATCTGTGCCCAGAAAAGCAGTGACATCTTCCCTGGGTCTGTCTGGGTAGCCTGCCTCTTCCTCCCTCCTCTGCATTCCTCACTCCTCTTTACAAGGACGGGGACCTCTCTTTAGCAGAAGTCCCCCTTCTTTTACTTCCACACATTGTGCCAGCCTCCTTCCCCTCCGCCCTGCGCTGCTCAGCTCTTTTTAATAAGGAAGCACTGAACACTGTGTGCCTCCACTTTGGGGTGTTTTGTTTGTTTTTCAAATCTGAGAGGCAGTTTGTTCAACGACACTCTCAGAATTCGAGGACAGGTGCACGTTACCAGCTTCGGTGACCAGAGGGTCATTGATCTTCAAGGAAACGATCATCTTCCTTACAGGGCGTTGTTCTTTCATCTTCCCGGGCAGCTGAGCTAGCGAAGGGAACAGGACGAGGACGCACAGGTGTGACAGCCACAGTGACCCGTGCAGGTACAGCGTGAGGCCCCACAACTACTCGCACAGCGTGATCTTGGCGTGGATCACGCTGTATTTTGTTCATCTTTGTTTGCTTGTTGGTTTAGTGGATGCACTGATGAAATGATTATTTATTTTGAAATAGTTGAAGACTCACAAGGAGTTACAAAAATAGTACAGAGAGTTCTCGTGTCCCCCCTGGGCCAGCTTCCCCGACGATCTGACACAGCCATTGTGACTGCAAGACCGGGACACTGATGCTCACACTGATACAGACCCCCTCCCCCTCCTCTCCCTCCCTCCCCACTTCCTCTCCTTAGGCTGTGAGCAGCGAGAGGGCCAGGGGTGGGCCTCCATCACCTCTGCGCCCTGAGCACCCAGCTCAGACCGGGCACCAGGCGAGAGCGCAAAAGGACCATTAGCTGAAGGATGAGTGTGGGACCAAGGTGTCCTCCCAGCGGCTCCTGAGACTTTGCCCGACGGAGCTCCAAACAAAGGACCCCCGCCACGGAGGGCTTCCAGGGGGAAGCAGAGGGGCAGCCCGCATCACCGCCAGCCTCCACAATCCACTCAGAGTTACTCTGAAATGTGAGTTAAGACACACGGTGCCCTCAGGTCTCCAGCGGGCGTCCCGTGCCTTTGGCACGAAGCCAGAGCCCCTCCAGCGGCCCCAAGACCCTCCCACTAGTCTCCAGTTCACCAGGTCCCAAACCTGCCTCTTCGTGGTTTGTTGCCCAGGAGATTTGTGGAGCTCCCTGTCTTCCCCATCAGGGGCCCGCCTGACCCTCTGCTATGGAAGGGAGCTCCACACCACCACCTCCCCCCAAACTGGCTTTATGTTCCCTCCTGGACCAATCACCTGCCAAGACACCGAGTATCTGTTGGTTTATGATCGGCCGGGCAGGCACACTGGACGGTGAACCTGCCATCCCACCCCAGGCCCCGCACAGTCTTGCACACACTGGTGCTCAGTAAGTATTGGCCGAATCGATGGATGAATGGATTCCGTGGCCAGCGAGCTCAGGCTGCCAGGTCACGCAAGCGACACGAGTCAGGAGCCCAAAGTATGTCACAATTTGCAGCTACAAAGAATGCAGAAAAAAGAGAACAAAGGTCCACTTCCCTCAGGCAAACAAGGCCGCCGAGCCTTCCCTCACCACGTTCTCAGCACCTGGCTCTGTTCAGGCTCGCGTTCGGCCAGTGTTTATTGAGCACCTACTAAGTGCCAGGCCCTGTTCCTGGCTCTGGCTCACTTTCCTCCCCTGGATATCTGCACAGCCTCCCCTCTGCCCGCTCCATTCTGTCACTCACCCCCACTGGGGGCAGTAAACAAGCGGATGCTGGCAAGTGCCTGACACGTAGCGGGTGTTCATGAGGCATCGTTAGGGTCATCACGTATCACACGATTTCTCATGCTTTATCATCACTTCAGGCAGGCTCGTCTGTCCCCCACCCCCCGACATTAAGTTCCTAGCACAATGCCTGGCACAAGTTAAGTACTGAACATCTCTTGAAGGGAAGAAGGAACCTTATCGGCTAGGTCAGAGTACGTGGAAGACAGTTTCTGTAAGTAAAACTTCGCAATCTGATAGGCAAGTGATAATTTGATCATACGCGTCTGGGGTGCCCCCGAAGTGGTTTGTTTTTAGTAAGAGAGGGTCGTTTGCTTTCGGGTCCTCCTAGAGAATAAACACATGCTGCTGTGGTTCCGCTGATCCTGGACTCTGGGTGGAATGAACGTGAACGTGAGTGGCTGGGACAGCCCCGTGTGGCCAGCACAGGGTTGCCCCAGGGGAGCTGTGTCTCCTCGGCACCCACCACTCCAGGGCTTGGTCAGAAACTTCCTCTGCTGCTAACTCCCGGAGAAGGATGCTCACGTTCTCAGGAATAGAAAAGCAGTAACTGTGAGATGCGTATAGAAACCATCATCGAAGGCACGTGAAGGGCTGGGACCGTCCCCACTGAAAGCCTTGGAGACACGAGTCCCAGGGTCTGACGCAGTTGGTGGTGCTTGCAGGGGAGACCCCGGGAAGCTGTGACAGCCCAGGCACTGAGGTTTCACTCCTGCACGTGACCTGACGTCCCCCAGCCGGGCCCAGCCTCCAGCAGGGGGCTTGGATTACAGCAGCTGTTTTAGGAGGGCCAAATCTGAGTGGGACCATTCTAGACTCACGAAAAACATAACAACTCCATTTTTCCCTTCCATATTCTCTTGATTTTCATTGTACTCACTGTCTGAACCCCAGTGGCCTTCCACTGGTTGCCCAGGAAGGGCTGTGATCTGGGCATAGGGGCCATGGGAGAAAGAGCTCAGTCCCAGGTTTGAAGACACTGGGACAAAGGCTCAGGAAGATCATATGTGTGAAGGCTGTTACAGCTCTGTGGGGACGCCACGGCCTGCTCTTGGCTCCCAGCTTGGCCGGGAAGGGCTGAGTCAGAGGCTTTGTGGCCGGGAAGATGCCGGCAGGCAGCCAGGCTCCGTCTCCCGACTGGGGGCTCCAGCAGCCCGTCTGGCTCCAGAATGTCAGAGCTTTACTGCCACGTCCTGGAAATGCAATCCCATCCCGACTGGCATGCTGGCTGCTTGGGAGACCTTGAATTTTCCATGGCACCTGCTTATGAGTTGTCCGGAGGCGATGCCAACTATATTACCTGAGAAGAAGTTGGCAAGGCTGCAGGAGAGGAACTTATGGGACAGATAAGGGGCAGCTGGGGATTATTAGGGTTCAAAAAAGAGAAAAAGAAAGACGTGACCTAAATACTTTCGGGTATGAGGTGGCGTTAAGAAAAGAGAAAGAAAAGGAAAAGAAAAAGTGAAATTGATGTACACTTGTAAACCTCCAACCAGCACTTAGAGCCAAACAAGCCACAGATGTCAGAACTATGCGATCTTTCTAGAAAGCCCATCAGAAGCCTCAACACAACCCACTTTCTCTTCTCAAAGAAGTAGGGAGGGCCTCCCTCATAGCCGGTGGACAAGAATGGGTTATTATGAGAACAGAACTGACATTTACTGACTACTCACTATGTGCCAGGCGTTGTTCTAGAACTTCACACCTGTTACCTCCTCCACAAGGAAACACAATAAGAACCATTATCCCATTTTATAGCTGAGAAGGCTGAGGTTAATCCTGTAATGAGATCACACAACATGAGCCTTGGTCTTAACTGCCAGAGTGACCGTGGTCCCCAAACAGATAACCGAACGCCAAGCTGGGGCCTCTCTAACCAGAGAGCCCTTGGGGGTCCTGCTCTGGGTGAGAACGTACCTTGCAGAAGCTTCTCCAGCTCCTTCTCAGGGTTTGCGTTGCCCCGGGCCAGGGCCATCATGTAAAGCTTGGTCAGGGTCTCGGACTGAAAAAGCTGGGGCTGATGGAGCTCCCATCTGAAGCCGAGGCATTCGAGAATCACACCTGAGGAGAGGAAAGGATGCTGAGCAAACATTTTAACGACACCCCGACCTGAAGATGCTTTCACTCTTTCTCCCACGTACTCTCTGTCCATCCCGTTATCGGGCAAACGAGTGGGCAGGCGGCTTCGCTAGGAACGAAGTACCAGCCACGGGGGGCTTCCTGGCTCCCAAGCGGATACGATGGGCACAAGGTAACTTAGAAAGCGGTACACGTCCCCCAGAGCTGCAGAGGCACACAAGCTGCCCTCCAACCTGGGGACTGGAAAAAGCTTCGTGGGGCAGGGACGCTGGCTGCGACACTCTTGGAGGGGGCCTCACCTTGCCTCCCCCACTGCAGTGTTTCTTAGCCTTGGCACTGTTCATATCTGGAGCCAGATAACTCTCTGTGGAGGGGTCTGTCCTGTGCTGTAGGATGTTTAGCAGCATCCCTGGCCTCCACCCACTGGATGCCAGTATCACCCGCCCCACCCAGGAGCTGTGACAACCCAAAATGTCTCCAGACATTGCCAAATGTCCTCTGGGGAGCAAAATTGCTACCTGGGCTGTTAGTGTCTAATTATTACCCACCTGAATGTCATAGAAAAAACCCCACCACCAGGGAGCCGGGTTCTCATCAGCATTGCTTTTCTCGAGGGAATGGAGATCGTCAGAAAGCCCAGCTCACAGGCATGAAATGGGATTACAGTGTGAGGAGGGTTCCTTGCAAACTGTAAAGGACTTTATGCTGGGGAGTCTCACCCGGGGTGGCACAGATGATAAGAAAAAAAGAAGAGACTTGAATAGGAAGGTAGATGGAGGATCCAGGTGAGACATGAGAGGCTATGGGCAAGGGGGGCTCTGCAGGCTGGACCCCTGAATTTGCACAGAGCTGGGGGGAAGGGAGCCATGCTCGGGGTGATTCCCCCCGAACCCTAAATCCCAGCGCTGGACAGAACCTCGAGGTTCACTAGCCCCATCTACGTATTTCTTGGCTTTGCTATTCTTTTGACTGCATGACTTTGGGTACCTGTTTCCTCTCCTGTTATTATCATCGTCATTCACCCACTTTATGATATTGTTTGGTGCTGGGAGTTGAGAACCTGGGTTTTCATCTCAAATCTCCGGTCACCTCAGGTGACAGTCTGGCTATGCCGGATTAAAAGGAATCTTGCCCCGTAATGGCGATTTTAGGCAAGGGCAGAATTGCGGATAAAGTGTGTCCCCCGCGCCCCCTTCCGCTTTCAGGATGGCAGTGCAGGGCAGACATCACAACCAGTCTGGAACTCTTTCTCCTGAGCCCGGAGGCAGCCTCACACTGCTTCTGCCCCCCTGCTCCCACCGTCAACCAGAGCCGACGGGCGATTAGTCTCTGCCAGGGAAGGAGGCTGGCTCTGACCTCAGACAGCCACACCGTGGGGTGGGGTTTATCCGAAAACGTGCCATCAAGAAGCTGACCTGGCCAGGCTCCTCGTGGGGCTCAGTGAGCCTTTCCCAGCTGGACGGTCTGACTCCTCACGCTACCTCAGATAAGTCTTCTTGGATGAGTGCAGAGGTGGACATCCAAGTCACGACTGATTAAAGCCCAGAGGGACACAGAACAGCTGCCCCGGGCCTGATGGGCTTCTGCTGAGTCTTCCAAGCCAAAGCCTATTTATTAACGTCGGCAGGTCTGTATTTATCATGGCCATTAGCATATGAAAATGTGTTTGCCAGGCAGTTTCATCCAGTGTGCATTTGGGAAATATTTACAGTCACCTATTGCACGAGGGACACTGTGCAGTGGGGGCAGGAACAGAACTTACAGACTAGTGACCAGGCCTCTGGTCTGGTTTTCCTTCCATAAAGACCATAAGCCACCCCTGAGGTCAGCAACATTCTGACGAATCCATTGGTGACAAGAACTCACCTGCCTCCCCGCTTTGGACGGCCTTGTTCTTCAAATTCTCAGGGAAATTTTCCTGAATCTGCGAAACGCATAACCTCGAGAAAAAATACAAACAAAAAATCCAGGCGTTAATACTGACATTTTTTTTTCTTCATCTGCAACATGTATGATTCCAGTGTAAGCATCCCTAAAGCATAAATGAATCAGTCTTATCGTATCTCTCCCTTTGGGACAGTTTCCTCAGGTCACTATGCGTCTGCCAATTCGACAAACTGTAAGCTCTGTCTGATGACCGGCTCAAAACATTAATTCCTGTTTTCAGTTTGCGGGTAGATCTTACCAAGGAGGTATTTGAGGCTACATCTGGCTGCCTAAATGACACCTCTTTGTCATTTAGTGTCTAAAACAGTGCCTAGCATATAGTAGGCACTCAATAAATAACAGTGCCTAGCATATAGTAGGTACTCAATAAATAACTGCTGGAGAAAGGGAGAGAGAGTCCTGGCATGTCTGGAAAGTTAACTCAGCAAAACTTCTGGTTAGGGTCATGCATGTCCCAGTCTCAGTGTGCCCACAATCTAAACACAGAATCTACTCTGAGGGAGTTTCCTGGTGGTCTAGTGGCTAGGAGTCTGGGCTTTCACTGCCGTGGCCCTGGGTTGAATCCCTGGTCAGGGGACTGAGATCCTGCAAGCCCTGCAGTATGGCCAAAAAAAAAGAATCTACCCTGAACTGAGCCCCAATCCTCTGCCTGGAAATGGCATCACCAGCCTCCAGTTGCCCAGACCAGCATCCTGAATGCTGCCTCACCTGATCGCTTGCCCAGATCTAATGAAATGCCTTTTGAATGCATCCATCTCTCCTTGGGTGAATCCTTGCCCTCATTGCTATCACCTTCATCCAAGCCACCATTTTCTGCCCCCAGTCACTGCCAGTCTCCGGGCCTCCATGTGGTCCCCTCTGATGCACACCTCACACTGCAGCCTGAGGAGCCACCTGAAATGCAAATCTGGTCTTGCCTCTCCCCTGCGGAGAATCCTTCCTTGTCTCCCCAGTGCTCCTGGGGGAAAGCCAACCTCCCTCACATGGCTAGCAGGCTTCTGCCTGTCTCTGCAATCTCATCCCTCTACACTCCCTGCTCCAGCCCTTTTCAACAGCCTGAACCATCACCTCTTGCTTCCAATCTCTTGGACACGCAGCTCCCTCACCTTTTCACTGGATGACCTCCTACGCATCCTTCCAGATAAGCTTAGTTGTTGTTTCCTCTGGGGAGGCTGGGCTGGCGGCCCTCCCCAGCCCGCCCTGGGATTGCCCCTGTTAAAACTCCTTCCCCAGCGTCTTCTGGTCACCCGTTTCCTCATGGGCCCTCTGCACCAGGCTCTGCACCCCACAGAGTCGGCATTCATTTACCCCGGCAGCCCTAGCACAGCCATCATGCAAGTGCTCGATAAATATCAATGCTTGGATGATGACAAAGATAAGACGCTTTCCCATAAACACTATATTCACCCTGCTAAGCAAGGAACTGAAACAAAACTGGAGTCACATATTCACAGCTTGAAGACAGTCATCCCAAGAAAGCCAACCAGCCAGGGGACACTTGACCACACCAGCCACTGTCACATTTGCCATGCTGTTTTCCAGTGATGCCAGAAATCCTTATGGGCCAGAGTGTATGCAGGAGGGCTTGGGTCGGAGAGCCTGTGTCCAGAATAATACTGACCACATGCTGCGCTTTCCAAGCAGAGATGGTGATTACAAGTGACTCAGCCTCAGGAAGGTTGTGGGCGCTTGAGTTGTTTATCCCACAGGAGCAGTGGACCTGACCCAAGCCAGACTCAATCCCCCTGGTGGCTTGGGTCACACATCTGGACAGAGCTGACTAAGGTCAGGAGTTCAGACTGTGACCTTAAAATGGAACGACAGACTCTGTCCTGTTGGGGCAACAGCCATGACCTCAACTACCCTCACAAACCTCACCGTCATCAGTTGAGCCAGGAGATGCCGGGCAACACAAGTAACCACATTGCCTCCTCCTGGTGTATTGGCCGCTTGCCAAGATATACCATGTATCCTGTGGACTCTGTAGCTCCCAAAGCTGAGGCTCATTTCAGGACCATTGGAAAAGCTAATGCAACACATGGCATCTGGGAGCTGTCCTCTTCACCCTGTGGGACCAAGTGGCCTGGGATAAAGTGGGGATGCTGGGAACGTGCCGTTAGTCTGGGGCTCACGACCTTGATGGGGAAACAGAGGGTAAAAGGGAAAGTCCATAAGTTTCTCATGGACATATGGACTTCCTGCAGCAGACCATCGAAACAAAGGGCTTTCGACTTGATACCTTCAACATGCAAAGCTCCAATGTGGTTTACCGGGAAGAGTCATGCAGACCTTGGGCCTGCCTCTGGGTCTTGGTTCTTTCCTCTGTAGGAGGGAAATGAGGACCACGTGGAAGTCACTGGGGGAGTAAAAGAGCTAATGCTCGGGATGCCTGGCACGGAGCAGACACTCTGTTCTCCTATGAGCTCTACACCGTGGGTCATGGGTCTCCGGTCCCAGCTCTCCTGAAACTGCTCTCTGATGAAAATCTAGGGGTCCCTTCTTTGCATCCTTGCCTCTTAGCATGACCTCCTTCCAACCTCACAGTGGACTTGGCACTGCCGTCAGAATGGGAAAAATCATGAGGCAGGGTCACCTTTTCCTAGGGCCCAAGCCCCCTAGATCAGCGGTCCCCAACCTCTTTGGCACCAGGGACAGGTTTCGTGGAAGACAATCTTTCCACGGACCAGGGCTGGGGGGATGGTTTCGGGATGATCCACGTGCATTACATTTACTGTGTACTTTATTTCTATTATTATTACCTTGTAATAGATAATGAAATAATTATACAATCCACCATAATGCAGAACCAGTGGGAGCCCTGAGCCTGTTTTCCTGCAACTAGATGGTCCCACCTGGCGGTGACGGGAGACAGTGACACCTGAAGTGTGTGGCTTGTGTCCGGTCTACTCCGTAAGATGCAGCTTGTCACTTGCCGCTCGCTGATGGGGTTTTGATGTGTCTGCAAGCCATTGATTCGTTATGGTCTCCGTGCAGTCAAACCTCTCAGCTAATGATGATCTGTATTTGCAGCCGCTCCCCAGCGCTAGCGTCACCGCCTCAGCTCCACCTCAGATCATCAGGCGTTAGATTCTCACAAGGAGCGCGCAACCTAGATCCCTCGCATGCGCAGTTCACAGCAGGGTTCGCGCTCCTATGAGAATCGAACGCCGCCGCTGATCTGACAGCAGGCGGAGCTCAGGCGGTAATGTGAGCCATGGGGAGCGGCTGTAAATACGGAGGGAGCTCCGCTTGCTTGCCTGCTGCTCACCTCCTGCTGTGCAGCCCGGGGGGGGGGGGGGGGGGGGGCGGCGGGGGTTGGGGGGGGGGTGTCCTAACAGGCCACAGACCGGTGGCCCGGGGGGTGGGGACCTCTGCCCTAGAGCCTCCTTCCTCAGCCACACTCCTCCATCCTGGATCTTTGGGTTCATATGTTAGCTGTGTCCACACGTACCAGAGAACTCCAGGGACACTGAATGACACATGTTAATTGGGTATTTATTTGCCAGATACCGTTCTAAGCTCTCAATGAATTATGTCATATAATTCTCATGGCAACTCTGTAAGACAGCATCCCCAGTCTGCAGATAAAGAAACTAAGGCACGAAAAGGTTAGGTTGGTTTGCAAGGTGGTTAGCATTTCCTCATCTCTCAGGCCCCTTCTCCCCATACTCCACACCCCAGTCCCAGTGGAAGGAAGCATGACGAAGACCAGGAACCTGAGGTTCCTCTATAGCATCTCTGAGTTCTGGAGCCAAAAGCTCACAGCGTCATGGAGACCCACAGACACAACCAGAAGTACTGGCTAGCTGGGCAGAACCTGGGGCATTGACATATGAGAAGCACAATGACATATCTGAAATAAATGGGAAGCTCAGAGCTAGTTAACTCAGCTTTCCACGGCCAGTGACGCTTCACAGAACTAGTAAAATATAGATGGGTCCAGCTCCCATCAAAGTCAACAGCGCTCCCAAGTGGAACAAGCAACAATAACAGCGTCATCGGCAAGAACAGTCTTGCTGGTTGGGCAGCCAGAGAGCTACGGGGAAGGTGCCCGTGTGTGTGTCGCAGGTACAATTCCAGACACCCCCACCCCTACCATCGACCTTGTTAGCTGACAAGTCTGAAAGTACAGAAGGGTTACCAGGAATAAGCCCTTGGTTTTATTACGTAAATTAAACTTTTGTTATGCTTTCCAAGTTTATGTTTCTCACAATCACATGGAATAAATCCCCATTGTGAAAATAAAGAAAAAATTTTGTGTTTATTAAAGAAAATCAGCTCCTCCCGCACTGTAGTAGACTGTATCCATGGCTCCAATTACACGCCCTTGTCCTGCAGGGCTCCAAAGTTTCTCCCAAGAGAGTTGGTGTGTATTTCCTGCCCCTTGACTTTGACTTTGGCCATGTGACTTGCCTTGGCTGAGTGGACATGGTGAGCAACCGGGCCCGCCCTCTTGCCCTCTGCCGGTACCAAGACAAGGACATGCCCAGGCTAGCCCACTGTCTCAGGAAGAGGACAAGAGGCTTGTGGAGCACCAAACTGCCCAGATGAGCTGAGCCTGGGTCGGCTGACCGCTGATATACACGAGTGATCGGCCGTCCTGAGTGCCTACCTGCCCTCAGCCTGCCTCCCGACCCCCAGCTTCCCAGCATCACCAAGGAGAGAGGCAGATCTGCAAAGCTTCTCCTGGGAAGAGAGCGCCCAGACCAGTCCCTGCATCTGCTGTGTCTGAGGCAAGATGTTTTGATTTGGAGAAAGTGCTAAGAGGCAGAGTGACATATGGGGTCATTGGCTGGCAGAGCACAGGGCTGACACTCCCCCAAATGAAACCACCAGGATCAATAACTAAGACTGCTGCTTAGGCTAGAAAGATAATAGCTGTGTTTATTGAGCACCTACTATTTGCCAGGAACAGCACTAATCATTTTTAATGTACTGCCTGATTGAAGGTCACTCTTCAGGGGAGATGCTATTGTCACCATTTCACAGATGAGGAAACTGAGGCTCAGAGAGATTAAGCCACTGGCTGAAGGTCACAGAACTAGTAAATGGAGGAGAAGGAATTCCAACCCTGTCAAATAGACTACATTTAATGGCCCAAAAGCCCAGCACCAATGGCCATCACCCCTCAGGCCACCACCCCCAGCCTAGCTCAGCGATTCTGCAAACCAAGTCCTGAAGACGTCTGCCCCTGCAAGCCCAGCCTCCCTCCTCAGGTTTCTGGATCAGTCTGCCTATATTCCCAGGCCCAGCTCCTGCGCCTGCTTGCCCGGCCTGGCCCTGATGCTAAGGAGCACAACGAACTCTAAGATTCTTCAGGGCTCTAACCAAACAAAATATAAAATAAGTTCAAAATTGTTTAAGGCTATGAGTAACCAATGCCAAAAACTGCAACTCACAGCACTCAATTTTTTCTAAGCGGGGGTCATCAGAGAATTTAGAGACCAAACCCAGATGGGTTTTGGTTTATTCCCACGTGTGTGGTATAGTCATCTGTGGGGTGGGAGGCAACCGAGCAGGGCTGGCCGGTGGGCCTGGAAAGGGAAGATGTGGCTCCTCGCTCAGCAAACATGGAGCCAGGAGCTCTTCCGTGCCAGGTGCTGCCCAGGGCACAGCCCACACTCAGGGAAATGCTCAGGCAGGTCAGACGGAGCGCTCATAAGGCAGATGTG